>NW_027206556.1:0-346532 GCF_024711535.1 Dipodomys merriami | reverse complement strand
TCCATTCATGTGGGGAAGATCACATGAGGGCAAGTTTCATGTTTATTTAATGCGTTTCTCTCAGAATAAGTTAGCCAGCAGTGGAACTTCCCGTCACTATTAGAATGGAAACTTCTTTCCTCTCGTAATAGAGTAGGTCTTGCTAAACTAGGCAACCCTACTCAGGGACACCTGTAATTTCAAGAGTTGTAGTAAAACAATGAAACACATGAGTGTTTATCAAATATTTACCTATTAATCAACTCTCCATAAACTGAACTACTGAAGTACTGGCTTGGGTGCCTTAAAAACTGTGCTGTAACTGAATTAATTTACATTTGGGTCAACTGAATGTTTTATTCAAGGCAGGGAAGTAAAATATAAATGGAAGCATCCACTAGATAATCCTATGAGAGTGCCAGGAGGATCAATGAAATGGGAATGTTGCCATGGTTATCAGGAAACAGAGCTGGGACTGTCATTATCAGGAAGATATTGAAAATGTGACCCAATAAACTCATAACACTGGAGACATTCTGTCCTCTGTACCTTAATTATTGTGATCTTGGATTTAGGAAGGAAGCTTGAATGGAGAAAAGTATCTTCTTACCAGTTGGCAATGTATAATTCTTAGAACGTTTTGCCAGTTATGTGGCACAGCCCATCTTGAAAATGAAGGTAATTTTCTAAATGGAAAATGTTATAAACTTATCAATCATTCACGGAAGCCCACTGCCATGGCTACCCGGAGAAAACTCTGGTTCCAAATGAATAACACCTTTCTGTAGTTCCATGTCAGTATGGGGAGCTAGCTGCTCTTGTTTCAAAGGACACAATTTGAAGTTCACATTTCACAGGGCCTTATAGCCTGTCACAGCACACTCTGTATTCACTCTCCATTACAGTTCAGCTAGGCTTAAAGGGGAAGCTCAAATATATATATATAGTAAGCACACCAAAGGGATCATAATGCTCATCTTTATATAGATTATTAGCAGATGAAGCACAGGTGTACCTCAGCAACTCTGGCACTCAAGAGTCAGACACAAGATGCTCTCAAGTTTGAGGCCAAGCTGAGCTACAAAGAAAGACCCTGTCTAAAATTTAAAACTAGAGAACACTAAAACCAGTAGCAACAAGCAAAACAGGCAATCACTAAGACAGACAAAAACAGAAGGCAATTGCCATCTGTAATAGGATCTAGACACAAGTTAGATCCAAATTAAAATTAGACTCAGGTAGCAATGAAGTAAACTTACTGCATCTTCCTTGGAACTTGTTTTGACTATCTTTCTTATATAAAAATCTATTGGACTGAGGGAAAGGAAAGGGAAGGATGACGTTCCCCAAAGATAGGAAATGTACTCATTTGTTAACTTATGAAATGATAGGCCCTTTCTTCCTAACAATTGTTTAAAAAATCTATTGTAATCTTACAAATGTACCTTCTATCAACTGCAAATTTGCCCGCTATAAACTGCTGCATAAATCATAAGAGGAATAATGGATAGCATCATAATTAGAAAGAAGGATGAGCTGGGAGTCAGTGGCTTACATTTATAATTCTAGCTATTCAGGAGGCTGAGATTCAGGGATCCTACTTTGAAGTCATCCCAAGTAGAAAGGGATATGAGACTGCATTCCCAAAAATGTTTAGCAAAATAATTATTCTGGAAGGCTGACAGAAGTGGTAGAATGCTAGCTGAGTGCTAGGCTCTGATTTCAAATCCTGACACTTGGAAAAAAGCAAAAAGAAAAGGAAGAGTGACATTGTAGTGTAGAAAATGGAAATGGAAATATGTCTGATTTACAAATTAAATAGAAATTTGCAAGACCAGTGATCTACAAATATCAAGGTATATATCTGTAGTAAATGAGTGAAAATGCTCAGGTAGTTTAATTGATCTGCAGGGAAATCATATCTATATATAAACAAAATAAAAAAATAAACAGCAAAAAATCCCATCAATAAATGGCCAAATGAATGAGACAGTTCTCAAAAGTACGAATGGGGGGCTGGGAATGTGGCTCAGTGTTAGAGTGCTTGCCTACCATGCATGAAGTCCTGGGTTCGATTCTTTAGTACCACAAACACAGAAAAATCCGGAAGTGGTGCTGTGGCTCAAGTGGTAGAGCACTAGCCTTGAGCAAAAGAAGCTCACAGACAGTCATCAAATCTACATTGAGATTCCATCTCATCTCAGTCAAAACAACTGTTATCAGAAGGGAAAAATATCCACAAATAGCAGCAGATACTAGATGCAAAAAGAATACCCTCTTAATGTGGGTGGGGGATGTAGAGGAAATGTTTGTATGTATGTGCTGTGTGTATGTGTTTATGTGTGTGTGTATATCTCCTTGTGTATTTATGTTAAACACAAGGAGAATTATTCACAATAATAAAGAACAGAAAATGTTATTTGCAGGTGGACCTGAATATAATTATGGTGATAAAAAATAAGTCAGATGTGGAAAAAGCATATTTTCTCTCATAGGAAAAAACTAGATTTTAAGAGAAAAATTGGAAGTAGAAAGAGTATGGTTTTGGAAGAGAAAGAGGATCTGTGTGAGAAGACCAAGAAATGATGATGGTGGTGAATATGGTCAAAGTATACTATGCACATGCATGATATGTCATGTAACATTAATATATGCTGGCATGAGAAAAATAAAACATCAAGAATTAAAAATAAAGTATATAATATATTGATATTCACAAAGTTGTGAATCTGTCATCACTAATTCCAGAATATTTTGAAAATTCTGCCCTGCACACATTAGTTATTTACTTTCCATTCCATCTTCCCCCTCAGCTCCTGAACAAAATTAATTCCTTCATTTCTCTATCTTCTATGCATGTCCTATGACTGGAGTCCTACAATAGTGTGATCTTTTCTTAGCATAATGTTAATTTACCATAATTATTTTCAAGATTCATCCATGTATAGCATAGACCTGCACGTCATTCCTTTTTATGGTTAAATATCTTATTGTATGGTTATGCTCCATTTTGTTTATTCATTAGTTGAAGGGCTAGTTTCTAATGCTTACCACGCTGGGAACACATACAGGGAGCACAAAGTTTGGTCAGGAGGCAGTAAGAGACTAGGCAAAACACAGGCAAGACCCAACAGAGTGAATTTTATGGAAGCAACCACTGAGGCACAAAAGAAGATTTAGAATGTGTTAATTTGAATAAATCTAACAGCCTCTACAGCATAGGGCCCGACTAGTTGTGGTAAGTCTTTTACCTGGTCCTCACATTTCAGACCATTCCCCAGCAGATGGGTAGTGGCATAAAGTGTGGTAATCCCTGGAAAGGATATTCTCTCCAGATCAACAAGGTCCCAAGTACCAAAATGTCAGAATAAAAAGTTGTCTTTGAGCCAGGCACCAGTGGCTCACACCTGTCATCCTAGTTTCTCTGGAAGCTGAGATCTGAGGATCACAGTTCAAAACCAGCCCAGGAAGGAATGTCTGTGAGACTCTTATCTCAATAAACCACCAGATAACCAGAAGTGGCGCTGTGGCTCAAGTGGTAGAGTGTTCGCCTTGAGCTGAAGAGCTGAGGAATAGCACCCAGGCCCAGAGTTCAAGCCCCATGAAAAGTGGTCACTACACATCTATAGTGACCACTTCCTTCTGGCCACCTTCAACTTCTTTTAATTGGTCTACAGAGAGGACAAAACTAAAGAAGAGAGCTTCTGCTAGTAACTAAAGTATAGTACCCAAGGACATAATTTTTCACTTGATATGGTCATACATACAGCATAATGAAGTTGTAGAAATCACTTGCCACTATAGAGTTTTCATTGAAACACAACTTTTTCTTTTAAAAAAACTGCTCAATCGTGAGCAGATAATTAACAACCTTTTATGATAACCTAATAAAATATTATACATTAGTACTTCAATGTGTTAGTACTTACTTAAGTTCTTTTCATTTCTTAAGATTAACTGAAGTGTTTATAGGTGAGTTTTGCTTTAAATTATCCCAAAAAACAAACAGAAAAGCTAAAGGCACTGATGACACAAAATAGAAATAGTAATAATAATTAAGACTTGAAGATGAATCCATTAAAACTACAGATGGGAACCGGTGGCTCACACCTGTAATCCTCCATACCCAAGAGGCTGAGCTCTGAGGATCAGAATTCCAAGCCAGCCAGGGCAGGAGACTCTGCAATACTCTTATCTCCAATAAACGACTCAAAAAGAAGGAGGAGGAGGAAGAAGAGGAGGTGGACGAGGAGGAGTTGGAGGAGGAGGTGGAGGAGGAGGAGGTTGAGGAGGAGAAGGAGGAGGTGGGGGCAGAGAAGAAGAGAAGGAGGAGGAGGAAGAGGAGGAGGAAGAGGAGGAGGAGGGGGAGGAGGAGGAGGAGGATGAAGCCACCACAAGCAGTGCTAAGGCTCAAATGGTACAGCAATAGCCTTGAGCAAAAAGAAGCTTAGGACAGTGGCCAGGTCCAGAATTCAAGCCCCAGGACCGGCAAAATTAATCAATCAAACAAACAAACAAAAAACACTTTGCAATACCTTTGTCTGTGCATGAATACAGTATTCACATAATAAACCCTTTAAAACCAAGGTGAGATGCACAGGAAAAAGAAGTATTAAAATTTGCAATCAGTGTAGGAGAGTAACTTTATAGAAACCCAATTCATATACGGTATGTATTTATACTATTATGAATCAAAACTCCATCCCTTTTCCTTAAATTCCGGGATTGCTTAAGTGACTTGATCTTTTTTCTAGTTCCAAATATCTGCAGGCTAATATTGACACAGGTTGATCGAATTCTTGTTGAAGTAGTTTTATGCTAAACAATGGGATCCTAAGGGTGAGGTAAAGCATGTTGTGATATTTTCTGATGAGAGTTTGATCCAATTAGGAAATTTCACTAATCAAAGACCCTTCACTCTCAAGAGAGCTTTACTGAATAGCAGTAAAGGTTGCTTAATTAATAAGATTAAAACACCCTTCAGAAACAAGCTCAGTATGACATTTCTATCTGTGTCAAGAAACCATCCTCCAAATATAGCACTGTGAAATCTTGGTGGGAATATTTGGTCAGAATGATCAGAAGGAAGGGAAAGAGGGAAGGGAAGGGAAGGGGAGACTATTGATATTTGTACATCTATTAGTTATTGGTTCTAAATAGTATTTCCTTAGAGTTTCCATAAAATAACCAATTATTTTTTGCTTAAGAAAATTATTTCTGCTGTAACAATTAAAAACCTATTTTAAAAAATCCCCAAATGATACATGTAAACCAAGCGATAGAGGAAATTAGTAAAAGAAACCATTCTCTGAGAGTAATTTCCTCATGGTGCCTGTAAACTGAGGGAAAGAAATTGCAAGAAACATTCAATGTATCTGTGTAAGTAAACTTAAGAAACTTAAATTACTATATGCAACTACAATGGGGAAAAGACAGATAAACTTTGATGAGGTACCTTGAATAAGAGCCACGAAGCCCACATCTGTGGCCCCATAGCAACTTATCTACTACTATCAACTATTCTGCCTGGACCAGGACCTTGTCTCCTGAAATTCAGGATACACATTTAGCTTCTGGGAGCATTCATTAGAAATGCTTCAGAACAAGGAGTGATTAGAAGGAGATTTAGTTACTAAGACAGCAGGTGAAGCAAATACCCTGACACCATCACTGTAGAAACCAACTCCCACAGTGTAAACAGATGGGCCAAAGAAGGAGGAAGAAAATGACTGTATAATTAAAACCAGCGTGTTCTGTGTAGACACAGGCTGCCATTCTTCTTACAGGATGGTTTAATGGTGCCAACTTCCTTTCTGAGGTCATAGATTCCATCAGGGGAAATAAGTCATTCAATTCCCATAGGTGTTTGTCCAAACAGCCAACATGGTCATTAAAATTATAGTTATAAAGCACTTTTAATTAACTGAGAAAAATGATAATTAAATAAAAATGATATCTGTAGAAATGGTTTATATACTTTATAATTTCCAAATTTAATCTCCAAATATTTTGTAACCTTTTCAGAGACCAACCATATTGTTCAGAAAAAAGAGAGAATTTAGAGGTATGTTTCTTCTTCCTTGATCTAAGCTTGCCAGAACTGAATTCCGCTTTTCTTTTCTGGAGATAACAGGCCCATGAGAACAACCGTTGCTAGGCACAGAATACCAGAAAATGACACTCAGAGGAGAGGCTTACAGACAGGACTGAGAAGCCTCTCAAAGTCCCAGCTCTGCCAACATGAAGGATCTGGGTGGGTGCTGGAGTGGGTGCTGCTGGCCAGGTAAGATGTGGAGAAAGGACTAGAAGATGCTTTGAGTCACAATGCCTGTGTCCTAACATTGTGCAAAGTGCTTTCTCTGTCTTCATGTCTGAGGGGTCCAGTCACTTCTGTGCTTCACATGGGAGTTTGATATTGTATTGTATTGTATAGGTTGACATGCAGATGCTGTGAAAATGAAGTCACATAAACAAGTGAATAATCTTAACATTACTGTTGCACTTTTGACTTTCTCTATTACTTCTTGGAGCTTTAGACCTTTATTTAAAGCAGAGCCTTATACTAAGAGGTGCTCTCCTGTAACATCTCTGTGTTCTGACTTTTATCACGTATAAACTACATCCTGATTTTACAAGACGGAGACCTCTGAGTAAAGAAGCTGAGGAGGAGCAGAAGCTGCTTTCTGTGTTGTCAAGGTGACTGGTCACTATTGTTCTTTGCATACATGGGATTCAGTACAGCTAGCCTGAGTCATGAGAGGGATAAAGTAATGGCTACTATTATGAGGACACGATAAGGAGTAGATGTAGAAGATTATGAAGACCGTAGCTAGATTCAAAAGTCCCTTCTCTGGAAGTGGCATTATAGCTCAATTGGTAGAGTGCTAGCCTTGAGTTGAAGAGCTGAGGGACAGTGCTCATGCCCAGAGTTCAAGGTCCACGACCAACAAAATAAGAGTCCTTTCTTTGCACCCTTCTCCCTGCCCCATCCTACTTACTCCTGTACTACAGACCAGCAGACCCTCTATTCACAGGACTGGTCCTAGTTACAAGTTTGTACATTTTATTATCTGTAGCCTATTGAACAAGCATCCCAACACTACTCACTTTTGGAAACTGCTATGTCCAGACCCCCTCTGTCAGATGTGTAGCAAGACAGTGGTGGAGGCCAGTCACTTGCTATCTCAAGCATCTGTGAAAGTCGCTGACTCTTCAGGGTCTCCATTAGTTTCCAAAACTCTTGTGAAAAAGTCATCTGCATCACTGAACACTCCTCTCTCAGAAAACCTAGCAGAAAATGTAATTCCAGCTACAACACCCGAGCCTTCTCTAACTCTACCCTCCACAGACTCTCCCAAGCAGGTGATCTTACCACCAGATCATGCTCTGTCACTAGAGACTATGTTTCCTTTGGAAACTAAGTTTCAAGCAGCTCCATTACCATCCCAACAACTCGCCTCAAATCTTCCTCCCCTAGAACATCATACTTGGGGAATAGGAGATGTTCTCCAACATGCTTCCACTTGTGGAATGACTGGCAAAGCTTCTGACTTGCCCACTCATGACCCACTAACCAGAGAATTGTCCTGCAGAGAGCTGGGTGTGAAAAGCCCGCCCCCTTGTGAGTTAGTAGAATGCGAGGCCAAGCGGGAATCCCTTGCCCTCCATCCTTCCAAGGACTCTACTGAAGGTATTGCTGCATCCTAACAGATCGAGCCTGATAACCACACAATTGTCAGACTTGGCATTCTAGCATTCTTGGAGATCCAAATCAAGAAGAGAGGTGGCTTCTTGATGTGGAAAGAAAGGGAAAGAAAAACTGATTCTTATGCCCAACAAGATAAGCTACGATGCCAATTGAATTCTGTAGGGAAAGTGTTAGTGTCGGTTGCTGAGCAGCAGGAATTGGCATTTTCCTTTCCATTTGGGAGCTCCAACAGCAAGCAAGGGGAGCTGCACAATTAAATGCAGGCCTCATGTCCAAATCCCTATGAAGGCCATTCTCGGCAAAAGTCTATGCAACTCTTTTGGGATCTTCCATCTTTGTACAGTGAGCGTTAAGCTCCACTATCTATGGCTTAGGTGACTATTCTTTGAAATTTGTCTCCTTCAATATAATCTCCAACGTCTTCACAGACCACAAATCGCCAGTAATCCCTGACCCTAAACTTCTGCCATTGCCTGAGATCCAATCTCAAGTCTTGCCTGAGGCTTTGCACCAACATCTTCTAGGAACCCAGGCACAGGCCCAGCTTCACTCTCTGCTCCATGGCCTGCCATCTCCTGAACCTCAGGTTAGGGCTTCTGGAGTCTGTTTTCATGGACTGCAGAGTGAGGCACAGCTCCTTACACCATCTGAAATTTGTCACCCAGAACATAATATATTGCAGAAAAAGCAAGAGAATTTGTAGGATTTACCCTCTGTGGTCCAGAGATCTCGGGAAGACTTTTGTTCTCCAGCTCCAAAACTTCCATTGGTCAGACAGTATTCTAAAGCTAAAGTTATGGTCTCCATCCTTCCTAGTAATTTCCCCCTCACCGGTGACCTGCGGCAAGAACTAGAGCATCAGAAAGAGGCTCATCCAGCAGCACTGGGGCCTGCCCCCAGGATCCAGGAGTCTCTGTTCCTGGTAAGTCGTAGGATAGAAATTCCCCAAAGCTCTGAGTCTAACAGCAGTCAGAGTCTCTCATGGATTTCCTCCTTTAAACATCAGAAGTGCAAACATCCAAACTTTGAATCTAGCTAACTTTAAAGTTTTAATGAGAAGAGCATAGAGATACCTCTGGTAGATGAGGAAGTAGGGAAGGAACAAGGACACAGTGCAGAGACTGGCCCCAAAGACCATCTGTCCAATGCCTCAGTGGGGGCTCCACATAATAGCTCACAGTGTCAGTCTGAGTCAAATTCTGAAAGTTTCACAGGGATTGTGTCAGGCAATGATTTTAGTACCCGACTGGTAATTCTGCATCAGAAACAATTCAAGGATGCCTGGAAGTACATTGGAACAAGAAATTTACAGAAATCAAAGAGTATCAGGTTCCTGGGACTGTGCATGGTTCATGTCATTCCAACAGCATGTACTTGCCCTTGTGTGAAAAATCCCCTAGCCAAAAGAAACAGAGAGATTTGGCACTACTCGTAGGGAAGGACAGAAGTCTGGCCACACCCCATGATATTTCTTTCCCTGAATCCAGCAAGTCAAATATCGTGGCAGACAGAATTACATTTTTTTTCAAATGAAGACAATGCAATGTCTTCCCCAGAAGGCCCAGGAATCAATAGAAACCACTTATGTGAAAGAAGGTCCATCTTGGTTTGCTCCAACTCTAAACTTTCCTCCCCATCCACCTCTTTCTGGAGTATATTCTAAACTTGGGGTATCCCAGCCCCATGGACAAAAGTCTTTTGCTAATAGCCAAAGAAGATGGGAACAACAAATTCAGCCTCACCTGTGAGCAAGAAAGAACAGTGGTTTCAGAGACAATTACTCTCTGATACCAACAAAGAGTACATTGAGAACCTACATAGAATGAAGGAGGGCAGATGGCCTTTTCTGCACCCAACACATGGTGTCCTAGAAAAAGCCAGTGTGACACAAACCATAGCAGACAATATATGCAGTCCAAATGTGTTCCTGAGGACAGCAGTGGCTGCACCTGATGCAGATGATAAGAAACAAATTTTTAGACAAAGCATTCAAAAGACTGATGAAAAAGGGATATGTTCAAAGAAAATTTCCCTATATAATATCTCTAAGGAGATATTCAAGACAAAGGAATTCTGTAATCTTCCATTAGAAGCTAAAAGCAACATCACCAATGAAAGCAAAGCTTCCGTAGTGATACCTATCAATCAAAGCAAAGCACAGGGTATCCTGACCACTAAAAAGACCCCAATAGATACATTGGTTTCCCAAGGTCTGAGTTATCAGACTTTAAAAAATGGACTTTTCAATGAATTAAAACTGAAACTGGAGAGCAGAAAGATAGGAAAGGCCCAGAGTCTTCAGGATGACCAGCCTCTGGAGTCAGATAACTTGAAAAATGTGACTTTACTTACTTTAAACTCTAGTGTCACCAGTGTGGACATGGCAGCTTCCCATGAACTGCATGAACAACTGGACAAGACAACGATCAGCAGAGGGCAGGGCCAGAAGCGTTGCACCATAGTGACCTCCACAATGGCCAAGGTAAAAATTTTCCACAAAGTAACAATGGCACGAGTCCTCCAACACTAAAATCAGACAAGTCTGGTGGAGGAGATACATGGCTTGGGACATCACAACTCAGAAGAGGAGCTGCCATCCTCAAAATAAAACATTAAGGGAGACACCTGCGGGGACATCCTATATTCTGTTACAGAAGGGACAGCCTCCTCCTGAAAACCATTTCAGAAACCACATGAAACATTTTTGTCAGTGGCTTAGTGCAGGTAAAAATGGCAAATGACAAGAAAGCTATCTTGGAAAGGGCAGTTCTCCATGATCATCTGCTCAGGCCAGAAGCCTAGGTAAAGGGAAAGCTTCTTTATCTGGGAACACTGAAAATCAGAAAGTCACCAGAGACACTGGTAAAGTCCCAGTGGCAAAATAAAGGCAGAGGCATGGAGTAGGTGTAACATGCCCCCAGGAATCCCTTGTATCTCCATCTGGTTAGGGTTAGGGTTAGGGTTAGGGTTAGGGTTAGGGTTAGGGTTAGGGTTAGGGTTAGGGTTAGGGTTAGGGTTAGGGTTAGGGTTAGGGTTAGGGTTAGGGTTAGGGTTAGGGTTAGGGTTAGGGTTAGGGTTAGGGTTAGGGTTAGGGTTAGGGTTAGGGTTAGGGTTAGGGTTAGGGTTAGGGTTAGGGTTAGGGTTAGGGTTAGGGTTAGGGTTAGGGTTAGGGTTAGGGTTAGGGTTAGGGTTAGGGTTAGGGTTAGGGTTAGGGTTAGGGTTAGGGTTAGGGTTAGGGTTAGGGTTAGGGTTAGGGTTAGGGTTAGGGTTAGGGTTAGGGTTAGGGTTAGGGTTAGGGTTAGGGTTAGGGTTAGGGTTAGGGTTAGGGTTAGGGTTAGGGTTAGGGTTAGGGTTAGGGTTAGGGTTAGGGTTAGGGTTAGGGTTAGGGTTAGGGTTAGGGTTAGGGTTAGGGTTAGGGTTAGGGTTAGGGTTAGGGTTAGGGTTAGGGTTAGGGTTAGGGTTAGGGTTAGGGTTAGGGTTAGGGTTAGGGTTAGGGTTAGGGTTAGGGTTAGGGTTAGGGTTAGGGTTAGGGTTAGGGTTAGGGTTAGGGTTAGGGTTAGGGTTAGGGTTAGGGTTAGGGTTAGGGTTAGGGTTAGGGTTAGGGTTAGGGTTAGGGTTAGGGTTAGGGTTAGGGTTAGGGTTAGGGTTAGGGTTAGGGTTAGGGTTAGGGTTAGGGTTAGGGTTCGGGTTAGGTCCTGGACTTTTCTTAGCTGGGAGGGCTCTTATTGCTGTTTCTATTCCAATGCTTAATATGGGAATGTTGAGATGGTTTAACTCATCTTGGTTTAGTTTTGGCATGTCAATATTTGCTAGGAAAAGGTCCATTTTTGCCAAATTCTGAAACTTATTAGCATAAAGTTTTGAGAAGTATTCCCTTAAAATGTTCTGAATCTTGGTTGTTTCTGTGGTGATGTTTCCATTCTCATCTCTGAGTTTATTTATTTAGGTGTGTTCTCTTCTTTTTCTGATAAGTTTGCTAAGGGTGTGTCAATTTTGTTAATTTTTTCAAAGAACCAACTCTTTGTTTTGTTGATTCTTTCTATAGTTTTTTTGGATTCTAATTCATTTAATTCTAATTTAATTTTAATTATTTCTTTCCATCTACTCGATTGGGGTTTATATTCCTGCTATTTTTCAAGGAGGTTCAGATGTCTCATTAAATTGTTGGTTTCAGGTCTTTCCAATTTGTTGATGTAGGAACTCAGAGCTATAAACTTGCCTCTGAGTACTGTCTTTACTGTGTCACAGAGGAGCTGGTAATTTGTGTGCTCATTTTTGTTAAATAGCATGAACATTTGAATTTCCTTTCTAATCTCTTCCATGAATCACTCGTGATTCTGCAGTGTGTTGTTCAGCCTCCATGTGTTACCGGACTTTATTTGCTGGCTTTTTGTGTTGAGTTCTAACTTTATTCCCTTGTGGTCTGAGAGAATGCAAAGTATAACTTCCTTTGTGGCCTAAAATGTGGTCTATTTTAGAAAATGTTCCATGTGCTGCTGAGAAAAACGTGTATTGTGATGCTGCTGGGTGAAATATTCGGTAGATGTCTGTCAAAACTAGTTGATCTATGCAGTTGTTTAGACCTGCGGGTTCTCTTTTGAGATTTTGCCGAGTTGATCTATCTAGTGGGGAGAGTGGTGTGTTAAAATCCCCAACAATTAATGTCTTTGGATCTATGTGGGATTTGAGGGAAAGTAGTGTTTCTTGGATAAATTTGTGTGCTCCTTTGTTTGGCGAAAAGATACTTAGAATTGTAATATCCTCCTGAAGGAGAGATCCATTAATTAATCTGTAGAGACCTTCTTTATCTCTTCTCACAAATTTTAAGTTGAAGTCTATTTTATCTGGTATTAGGATTGCAATTCCCGCCTGATTATGGAGGCCATTTGCTTGGTAGATTCTGTTCCAGCCTTTCAGATTGAAAATGTGTTTGTTTTTAGGGGCAAGATGTGACTCCTGAAGGCAGCATATACAAGGATCTTGTTTTTTAATCCAACTAGACAGTCTATGTCGCTTAATTGGAAAGTTAAGTCCGTTAATGTTGATAGAAAGGACTGAGAGGTATTTGGGAGTTCCTGCCATGTTATCCACCTTCTTGGGGGCTGCAAAAACTGGGTTCTTCCTATGGTTCTTGGATTCTCAGTTTGTGTGCAGTTTCTTGGCCTTTATTGTGGTCTCCCTGGTTTTCTATGTGTAGGACATTTTAAAGAATCTTTTGTAGGACTGGTTTGGTGGAGATATATTGTTTCTTTTTTTATTCTTTGCTATGGAAAGTTTTTATTTGGCCTTCAGTTATGAAGGAGAGTTTAGCTGGGTACAGTATTCTTGGTTGATAGTTGTTTGTTTTTAGGGCATGGCATACATCATTTCAGGCTCTTCTTGCTCTCATTCTCTCTGCTGAGAAATCTGAGGTGATTCTAATTGGTTGCCCTTTATAGGTGATTAATCTTTTCTCCTTGATAGCTTTAAGGATCTTTTCCTTGGTCTGAGTTGATCCTGTGTGGATTATAATGTTGCAGTGGGGTGTCCTATTCTCGTCTTGTCTATTTGGGGTTCTAAAAGTTTCTTGTATCTGAATAGACCTATCTTTTTGCATGTTTGGGAACTTCTTTGCTAGGATCCTGTTAAACAAATTTCCTAGACCATTAACTTCTATTTCTAGGTGCTCCTCTACACACATTATCCTCAGATTATTCCTTTTGCTTGTGTTTTCCAAGTGTTGGATAGATCTGTCATATTTCTTGGACTTGTCTTGGATGGTTGTATGTTCTTTCTCTATAATATCTGGGCTGTCTTCAATCCCCGAGATTCGGTCTTCTGCATGGTCTAACCTGCTGTCAAGACTTTCTACTTTGTTTTTTATTTCTTTTCCTTCTAATTGGTCAGCTTTGATGGCTTCAAATTCTTTGTTGAAGCTTTGTTTTAGATCTTGTATGAACTTCCTTACTTCCTTAATTTGGTGCTCAGTGTTTATTCTCAAATCACTTAGTTGATTGGTTATGGTTTCCTTGTACTTCCATTCCTTCTGTTGGTTTCCATTCAGCATTCCGTTTGTGGTCTCCCGACTTCCTTCACCTCTTTGTTAATGGATACCATGAATGCCTTTAGTGATCTTTGTTTATTCTCATCCTGCTCTCTAAATTCCTGTATTACACTTTTTTTAGCTTCCTCACGTTCACACCATTCCTGTAGTTCTTTTTGAGTGTTCTTAGACTTCCTATGCCATTCCTACCTTTCTCTTTGAGAATTCTCAAGCTGCTCATGCAAGTCGTGTATTAGTTTTTGAGTATCTTCCTCACACTCATGCTATTCGTGTATAAATCTTGGTTTGCCTCCTCTCTCTCACTATCACGCTCATACAGAGTCCTTTTTAGGTTTTCAATCTTTTCATTTATCATGTTGGCCAGCAGTGTTTATAGAGCTATTTGGGAACACTACTCTGGATTATTCATTATCTATTTTGTCCCTGATTATCATGAGTGGGAGTGAGATACCCGGACTTGCTATTTTTCTTGTGTTTATTTTTCCGGCTTACTCTGCCCATTTGGGATGAAAATAACACCAGTTTTGTGCTAGAACACTATCTTAAGGCAACCATCAACCAAAGTCTGTATTTGCCCAGTCAATAGTCTGCAGATACAATCTAGTTCAACAGATGCATCAACAATTCATAAAAAAATCATACACGCTTATAAAACAGGATTCATTTCAGGGATGCAAAGCTTGTTCAATACACGCAAATCAATTAATATAATTAATCACATCAACAGGAGCAAGGATAAGAACCACATGGTTATCTCAATAGATGTAGAAAAAGCATTTGACAAGATCAAGCGCCCCTTTATGATGAAGGTTTTTGAAATATTAGGAATCCATGCAACATTCCTCAATACAATAAAAGCTGTATATGACAAACCTACAGCCAGCATTATATTAATGGTGAAAACTAAAGCCATTTCGTCTTAACTCAGGAAAAGGACAAGGATGTCCAGTCTCTTCAATCTATTATTACAATGCCTAGCTACAGCAATAAGATAAGATGCAATCATAAAGAGGATCCAAATAAGAAAAGAATTAAAACTCTCTCTATTTGCAGATGACAGGAAATTGTATTTAAAGAAACCCATAGACTCCACTCCCAAATCACTCAAGCTGATTCAAAACTTTGGCAAAGTAGCAGGGTATAAAATTAAACCCCCAAAATCAATGACTTTTCTGTATGCCAACAAAGAGAAAAGTGTGGCTGTAATTAGGAAAGCAACTCCATTTGTAATAACCCCATAAAAAATAAAATACCTAGAAATAAGCTTAACGAAAGAAGTGAAGGGCTCTATGATGAAAATTTTAAAAACCTGAAGAAAGGATATCAAAGCAGAACTTAGAAAATGGCAAAACCTCCCATGCTCCTGGATTGAAAAGATCAACATCGTCAAAATGGCAATAATTCCCAAGGCTATCTATAAATTCAATGTGATACCTAGCAAAATTCCAACCTCATTCTTCAAGGAAATAGAAGAGGCAATCCAAATATTCATATGGAATAATGAAATATCCCGAATAGCTAAAAGGCTCCTCAACAGAAAGAACAATGCTGGAGAAATATCAATACCAAATTTCAAACTCTACTATAAAGCCATAGTAATCAAAACAGCTTGGTACTGGCACAAGAACAGACCTCAGGACCAATGGAATAGAATTGAAAACCCAGAAATGAACCTACAGACATATAGCCATCTAATGTTCCATAAGGGAGCTAAAAAAAATAGAATGGAAGAAAGACAGCCTCTTCAGTAAATGGTGCTGGCAAAACTGGTTAACTACTCTTAGAAAACTAACGCTTGATCCTTATATATCACCCTGCACCAGAATCAACTCCAAATGGATCAAAGACCTCGGATTCAAAGCAGACACTCTGAAAACATTACAGGATGGAATAGGAGAAATCCTAGTTCTCCTTGGTGCAGGCCGAAATTTTCTTAATAGAGACCCAGAAACACAACAAATCAAAGAAAGGTTGGACAAATGGGATTGTATGAAGTTGCAGAGCTTCTGCATGGCAAAAGATATAGCAAGCAAGATCAATAGAAAGCCCTCAGATTGGGACAAGATCTTCACTAGCCATACAACGGACAATGGTCTCATATCTAAAATATACCTGGAACTCAAAAAATTAAATCCCCCTACAACAAATCCTCAAAGAAAAAAACTGTCCAATAAATAAGGGGGCTAAATTAAAATATACCTGGAACTCAAAAAATTAAATCCCCCTACAACAAATCCTCAAAGAAAAAAACTGTCCAATAAATAAGGGGGCTAAATTCTTAAAGAGACACTCCTCTGAAGAACAAAGAAGGATTTCCAATAGACACAGGAAGAAATGCTCAAACTCTCTAGCCATAAAAGAAATGCAAATCAAAACAACATTGAGATACCACCTCACCCCAGTTAGAATGTCTATAACCAAGCACTCTAATAACAACAGATGCTGGAGGGGATTTGGACAGAAGGGAATCTTACTGCATTGTTGGTGGGAGTGTAAACTTGTTTAACCACTTTGGGAAGTAGTATGGAGGTTACTTAAATGTATCCACATAGAGCTCCCCTATGACCCAGCAATCCCACTTTGGGCATTTACCCAAATGTTTATGAACAACACCACACTAAAGCTACCAGCACAACTATGTTTATTGCAGCATTACTTACCATAGTAAGATGTGGAACCAACCCAATAACCCTCAGTTGATGAATGGATCAAGAAAATGTGGTACGTATACACAATGGAATTCTATGCCTCCATCAGAAAGAATGACATTGCCCCATTTGTTAGGAAATGGAAAGACTCGGAAAAAATTATATTAAGTGAAGTAAGCCAAGCCCAAAGAAACATAAATCCCAAGGTTTCCCTGATTTGCAATATCTAGT
This sequence comes from Dipodomys merriami, assembly GCF_024711535.1. Taxonomy (NCBI): domain Eukaryota; kingdom Metazoa; phylum Chordata; class Mammalia; order Rodentia; family Heteromyidae; genus Dipodomys; species Dipodomys merriami. The sequence goes on along the minus strand of NW_027206556.1, from coordinate 329,923 downwards.
ATATGTATGAGTTAAGCAAAAAAGTTCAGATAAGGTGATGTTAGGGAAATGAACCCTAAGATATGTATTCAGTTTTTTTTCTTTCATGCGATTGTTTCCAACACATTTATAAGATAATTTCTTTGTTGCTTTGTATGTCCCTCCCCCACAGTATAACCCCTGCTTTCACTGTATTTGATGTCAGTTTAATTTGTGGAGAGTAATGGGAAAAACAAGTCGTTTAAATATAGATACAGGTGGACCCATTGCAACAATGAGGTGTACAAGTCGTTATGTCGAAAACGAACTTTACAGCTTTGGTGGGGGGGGCTTGAAGGCTGGGGTGGGGTGGGAGGAGGTTGGGAAGGGACGGGAAGGAGAAACAAAGGAGGAGGCTACAATGCTTGATAATAAATGTACTCATTTTCTTGTCCATGTAATTGTAACCCCTCTGTACAGTATATTCACAGTAAAAAATAAATAAAAATTAAAAAAAAATAAAAGAAAAAGAAAGAAGAGAAGAGAAGAAAGATTTTAAAAAACTGAAACAGTACAATAAAAAACTTTTTACTTCCATTTTTTGGAGTTCATTTCTATAAATATCATTTTATATGCTCATATGTACATACCTATTGAGCCCTCTATTAAGGATATCCTCTTTTGGTCTCACTGTATGAATGTTTAGACTTCTGTTTAATTCATTATGTCCAAGTGTACTTATTTGTCTTTTACTATCCATTGGAATTTTTTGTAGATTTATAGGCACATTTTAATTATTACAAATGAGGGAAATTATGCAGCTTGTATTTCTTTGGGTCTGTCTTACTTCACTTACTATAATTTTTTTTCCAAGTTTTTCGTTTCCTTATGAACAAGGGAATGTCATGCTCTCCAAAAGAAGCATAGAATTACACTGTGTATACATATCACATTTTCTTTCTTTTGGAAAAACAGTTTTGTTCTATTCTAAAGATGCTATACAGAGTGGTTACAGTTACATGAGTAAGGCAATGAGTATATTTCTTGTTGAGCATTGTTACATACAATATTTTCTTTTTGTTTTCTCATCGTGGGGCTTGAACTCTGGGCTTGGGCCATGTCCTGGTGCTCTTCAGCTCAAGGCGAATGCACTACGGCTTGTGCCACAACACCACTTCCATTTTTTTCCTAGTGGTTTATTGGACTTGCCTGCCCAGGCTGGCTTTGAACCACGATCCTCAGATCTCAGCCTCCTGAGTATCTAGGATTACAGGCATGAGCCACCAGTGCCTGGCCACATTTTCTTGATCCATTCATTCATTGAGGGACATCTGAACTGATTCCATGTCTTGTGTATGGTAATCAATGATGCATTGAACATGGTCATGCTGGTGGCATTTTGTATAGCCTGATTTTAGACAATTAGATACATACCCAGGAGTGAAATTGCTGGGTCATAGGGAAGTTATATGTTTAGTCTATTAAAGAACCTCCATATTGCTTTCCAGAGTAGTTAAACCAGTTTGCATTCCTAACCACAGTGTAGTAATGTTCCCTTTTGGCCACATCCCCAATTGTTAAAGCATGTCTTTGGCCAGGCAGAAACTCTTCAGTTGTATGCAATCCCATTTACCTAGTTTTTGATTTGTTCTGATTCTGGATCATTACTTAGTAAGTTTTGAACTGTACTACCCCCTAACGTGTCCCCTATATCTTCCTGTAATATTATCAGGGTATCTGATCTTACATTAAAGTCTTTCATCCATTTGGAGTTGATTCTGGTGCAGGTTGATATATAAGGATCTAAATTCAGTTTTCTGCACAAGTACTGGGTAGCCAATTCTGCCAGCATCAATTTTGAAGAGGCTGTCCTTTTTGCCATCCTTTGGCTCCCTTATCAAATATAAGGTGGCTATGGGTCTGTAAATTCATTTCTGGTTCTTCTATTTTAGTCCATTGGTCCTCTGTCCTATTTTGTGCCTGTACCAAGTTGTTTTGGTTTGTTTTAATTTCTATAGCTTTTTAATTGAGATTAAAGCTTGGTACTGATATTCCTCCTGGTACTGATATTCCTCCAGCACTGATCTTCCTACCAAGGATTGGTTGTGCTATTCAGGGTCTTCCAATATTCCAGATTAGTTTGTGGATTGTTTGTTCTATATCACTGAAGAATTTTGTTGGATATTGATGGGTATTGAATTGAATTTGTAGATAGCTTTGGGCAATATTGCTATTTTCATGGTTAAACCTTCCAATCCAGGAGCATGGGAGGTTTTTCTACTTCCTTAAACCTGTTTCTAACGTTTTAATCACAGAGGTCCTTCATCTCTTTGGTAATTCCAAAGTGTTTTTTGAGGCTACTACAAAAGGACTTTCTTTCCTGATTTCAGATTCACTCTTCTCCTTATTGGCATACAGAAAAGCTACTGATTTTGGGGGGTTTCTTTCTTTCTTCCTTCCTTTCTCTTTTTCTTCCTTTCTCTTTTTCTTCCTTTCTCTTTTTCTTCCTTTCTCTCTCTCTTCCTTCCTTCCTTTCTTCCTTCCTTTCTTCCTTCCTTCCTTCCTTCCTTCCTTTCTTTCTTTCTTTCTTTCTTTCTTTCTTTCTTTCTTTCTTTCTTTCTTTCTTTCTTTCTTTCTTTCTTTCTTTCTTTCTCTCTCTCTCTTTCTCTCTCTCTTTCTTTCTCTCTGTCTTTCTTTCTTTCTTTCTTTCTTTCTTTCTTTCTTTCTCTCCCTCTTTCTCTCTTTCTCTCTCTCTCTTTCTCTCTCTCTTTCTCTCTCTCTTTCTCTCTCTCTTTCTCTCCCTCTTTCTCTCTTTCTCTCTCTCTCTTTCTCTCTCTCTTTCTCTCTCTCTTTCTCTCTCTCTTTCTCTCTCTCTTTCTCTCTCTTCTCTCTCTCTCTCTCTCTTTCTCTCTCTCTTTCTCTCTCTCTTTCTCTCTCTCTTTCTCTCTCTCTCTCTCTCTCTTTCTCTCTCTCTCTCTTTCTCTCTCTCTTTCTCTCTCTCTTTCTCTCTCTCCTTTCTTTCCTTCTTTCTTTCTTTCTTTCTTTCTTTCTTTCTTTCTTTCTTTCTTTCTTTCTTTCTTTCTTTCTTTCTTTCTTTCTTTCTTTCTTCCTTTCTTACTTTCTTCCTTTCTTCCTTTGTTGGCGATGTGGCTTGAACTCTGGGCTTGGGCTCTGTCCCAGCACTCTTCAGCTCAAGGTAAGTGCTCTATCTTTTGAGCAACAATGACACTTTGGGTTTTCTGGTGCTTAATTGGAGATAAGAGCCTCACGGACTTTCCTGCCTATGCTGGCTTTGAACCACAATCCTCAGATATCAGCCTTCTGAGTGGTTAGGATGCCGGGCATAAGCCACCAGTGCCCAGCTTGGGGTTAATTTTATACCCTGCTAACTCAGCCAAAGTAACTTAGGAAAGGAATCCATGGAGCTCTTTAAATACAGGATCATGTTATCTGCAAAATGGGAGAGTTTTATTCCTTCTTTCCCTATATGGATCCCCTTTATGTTTGTCTCCTGCCTTATTGCTCTAACTAGAAATTCCAGTACTATATTGCAGAGAAGTGGAGAGAGTGAACATCCTTCTCTCATTCTTGATTTTAGAGCGAATGGTTTCAACTTTTCACCATTAAATACATGCTGGCTGTAGGTCTGTCTATATTATATATGCCTATATTATATTGACGAATGTCCCATATATTCCTGGACTCTCCAGAGCTTTCATCATAAAGCGGTGTTGGATCTTGTCAAATGTTTTCCCCCATATGTTGTGATGACCATGTGGTTCTTTTCCTTGCCTATTTTATATATAGAGCACATATTTGGAGTCACTCATCAGTTATAGGGCATCTGGGTTTTTCTCAGGTTTGGCTATTAAGAAAAGTATTGTAATGAACATGGATATATAAGTACATTTATTGTTTTATGACTTTCATTCCTTCAGATAGATTCCTAAGTGTGAGCCAAATGATGATAACTTATACATGTAATCTTACTCAGGAGGCTAAGATATGGAGGATCACATTTCAAAGACAACCTGCCTAAGAAAGTTTGCTAGACTCCATCTTGAAAATGACCAGCATAAAGCAGAGCTGGAGGTGTGGACCAGCATAAAGCAGAGCTGGAGGTGTGGCTCCAGTGGGAGAGCACCAGCCTAGCAAGTTCAAGGCTCTAAATTCAATACCTACTCCCACTAACAATATTCAATAAATAAAATACCCAATCCTGACATGGTTGCAGCATACAGTACTATTTTTTTTTTGAGGAAATCAATTTAGGCTTATTTACATAGTAGTTGCACTAATTTGCATTCCTACAAACAGGACTCTTTTCTCTTGGCATCCTCATATGCTATGTGATGTTGTTTCTGCTCTAGCCATATTGGCTGCAGTGGGATGAAATCTCTGTCATTTTGATTTGCATTTCTTTATGGCCAGGGACGTTATGCATTTCTTTATGTATTTATTGGTCGTTTGTTCTTCTTACCCCAAGAATGATCTGTTCAGCACTTTTGCCCATTTTTGTTTTGGAATAGTTCAGTGTTTTGAGTTTTATGTATATACTGTATATTCTGTATTATGTATATTCTTCGTCAGATGAATAATTGCTTTAGATTTTCTCCCATACAGTAGGTTGTCCCTTTAGCCTTTAGAGACATTGTTGTGTAAAAGCTTTTTAGTTTAATATAATTTTATTTGTCAATACTTGCCCTTATTTGTTGAGCTATTGAATTTCTAATCAGGAAGTCACTACCTATGCCAATGCATTCCAGTATTTTGACTACGACTAGTAGTTTCAAAGTTTCAGGTCTTACATTAAAATTCTTGATTCACTTTTAATTGACGTTAGGAGAGAGAGAGAAAGAGAGAGAGGAGAGGAGAGAGAGAGGGAAAGAGATCTGGTTTCAGTCTGCTGCATGAAGAAAGCTAGTTTTTCCAGCACCATTTCTTGAAAAGTCTGTCTTTTCTCTGATACATGCTTTGAGATCCTTTGTCAGAAATCAGATTGTGGTAGCAGCATTTCTGGGCATTCTATTCAGTAATCTTCATGTCTATTTTGGGGCCAGTTGCTTGCTATTTTTGTTCCTATGGCTTTGTAATATAATTTGAAGTGAGGTATCATGATACCTTCAACTTTGTTTTAGTTTTGTTCAGGATTGCTTTGGATATTTGCTATATTTGTAGTATTGATTTTTTTTTCTGTTTCTGTGAGTAATGATATTGAGATTTTGGTAGGAATTTCATTATCTGCAAACATTGCTTTCCTTAATATAGCCATTTTCTTTATATTAATTCTGTATATTCAGCAACAAGGATGCCTTTCTATCTTCTAGTGTCTTTTTAAAATTTCTTCTTCAATGTTTCATGGTTTTAAGTATAGAAATCTTTCACCTTTGTTAAATTTATTCATAGAAAAAATTGAAACTATTGGGAAATGGAATTATTCTCCTATTTTTCTGTTGATGTACAGAATAGTTATTGGTTTTTTAATGCTGACTTTATATTCTGCTATATTACAAAAGAGGTGGAACTTTAAGGTGCTTTAAGTATAGAATCGTATCATCTGAAAATAACAATACTTTATTTCTTCCTTCCCTATTTGAATCCCTTTTGTTTCTTCTTGTGAATTGTTGCTCTGGCTAGGATTCCAGTGCTATTGTGAATAGAAATAAAGGGAATAGACTGAATGTCTTGTATTGTCCTTGACTTTAGAAAAAATTATTTCAGTTCTGCCTTCATTTACTATGACGTTGACAATATAGGCTTGTCAAATATAGCATTTATTATATTGAGGAACATTGCCTAAACTCATAGTTTCTCCAGAGCTTTTGTCATGAAAAGATGTTGAATTTTTGTCAAAGGATATTTCTGCCTGAATTAAGATGATAATAGGATTCCTTGAGTCTGTTCATATGTGATATTGCATTTATTGATGTAAGTATGTTGATCCACTAACCTTGAGTATCTAGAATATAGCAATTTGGTCATAGGATATAATCTTTTTGATGTATTGCATTTGGCATGCAACAATTTTTTTGGGAATTTCTACATCTATGTTCATCATAGAGATTGGTCTATAAATCTCTTTTTGTTGTATCCTGTCTAGTTTTAGAATAAGTGGAATACTGGCTTCATATGATGAGTTTGTGCCGCGGACCGGCTCTGTCGGGACGACAGAGGATACCTAGTGGAGGTAACTGGAACAGGTGGGGAGATGGCAAACACAACTCACACACAAGAGGAGTGAATGCTGAGTGCGATTTATTGCAGAGGATAACAAGCTTTTATAGCAAAAGTCTCCATGAGAAAGGGCAAAAGGTTACACAATCTTGCTGCAAGGCTTCATTCTTGGGTGGTCACCAGCTGGTCACCTGATCTTGTTTTTTGGATGAGGAGCTATGACGATAGGCACTTGTTTTCGGCTTTAGCTCTACTTTTAAGAAATACAATTGGTTTCGATGTTTATCATCTATTAACCATTAACCAGAGCATATGGGCAAGCTGCTGGACAGAAAGGCATGAACTCTAGTACTTTATTGTTACTTTTGTTTAGTTTTGTACTTCATGCGTTTCAAATCTTTTCTAAGCAATTTTGATCCTTTGCCATTCTTTAGAGGGTCCCCAATTTGTGGCCAAAATCATGATATTCAGTATACTTAGTTAAATCTGGCCATATATAAAATTTAAGTTCATAGTGTCTTTTCTGTAACCCGTTCACATAATCATTTACTCTTTTCCATAGTGGCCTTAACTGTCTCATAAGATCTTTCTTATTCCTTCTTTGATAGTAAGCACCAAGGAGGCCTAGATCTAGCAAGTCTCTCAGTAAATGAAAGAGAGTAATAGGAATTTCTTTCTCCTAAGTAGTTTTCCCAACGGTTGCCATCCTTATCATACACACCTGTAAAAGGCTATGGATCTGGGGGAAGTCTTTGGGGTCCTCTAGATAATGGAGGATCCCACCATTTTCCTCTGATAAGCCATTGTCACCTTTCATCTATCAACCTTTTAGGGATCTTTTTTAGCTTTTGGTCCAAATATCCCTCTGCATCTTTTTTATCTACAGGGTATCTATATGAGTCTATTGTATATGCTTTAAGATTAAAAGGAAGTCTCCAATAGCCATACATTCTTTTTGCTCTAGCCGTGCCTACAGCTTCTTGTAAATTTCTTACAAACAATTCCTTCTGCTGAAGTGACGTCATGAAACCCCCACCTTCCCAGCCCATTATGCTCATTATTTCATTGATGTGTGTGTTATCCCTTTTTGTTTTTTTGTTCTTTTTTATTGTGAAAATACTGTTGAGAGGGGTTACAATTACATGGGCAAGATAATGAGAACATTTCTTTTTTCTTTCTTTTTTTTTGGGGGGGGGGTCCGGTCATGGGGCCTGAACTCTGGGCCAGGGCGCTGTCCCTCAGCTCTTCAGCTCAAGGCTAATGCTCTACTACTTGAGCCACAACTCCACTTCCAGATTTTTTCTTTTTGTTTATGTGGTGCTGAGGAATCAAATCCAGGGCCTCAGGCATGCAAGGCAAGTGCTCTACCACGGAGCCACCTTCCCAGCCCCAATGAGTACATTTCTTATCAAGCATCGTAGCCTTCTCCTTTGTTTCCCCTTCCCATCCTTTCCCATCCTCCCCTCACCCCCCTCACCCAATCCTCCCCACTCTCCCCGCTCCCACCCACCAAAGTTGTAAAGTTCATTTTCGACATAACAACTTGTATGTCTCATTGTTGCAATGGGTCCTCCTGTATCCCTATTTAAATGATTTGTTTTTTCCCTTCCCCTCCACAAATTAAAACAATATCAAATACAGTGAAAGCAGATGTTATACCGTGGGGAAGGGACATACAAAACAACCAAGAAATCATCTTATAAATGTGTTAGAAACAATTGCATGGAAGAAAAAAATACATTTGAATACCTATCTTAGAGTTCCTTTCCCTAACCTATCTGATCTTTTCTGTTTGACTCAGACATACACTAGGAATTGAAAATAGAGAAAACCATGGGACCTATGTTTCTTTGGGTCTGGCTTACTTCACTTAATATAATTTTTTCCAAGTCTTTCTATTTCCTAACAAATGAGACAATGCCATTCTTTCTTATGGAGGCATAGTATTCCATTGTGTATACATACCACATTTTCTGGATCCATTCATCTACTGAGGGGCATAGGGTTGGTTCCATATCTTAGCTATGGTAAATAAGGCTGCAATAAACATAGTCGTGCTGGTAGATTTAGTGTGGTCTGGTTTGTGAGCATTTGGGTAAATGCCCAAAAGTAGGATTGCTGGGTCATTGGGGAGCTCTATGTGGAGTCTTTTGAGGAACGTGCATATTACTTTCCAAAGTGGTTGAACAAGTTTACACACCCACCAACAATTTTATTCATTTGAGCCTGTTTCCGCCTTCCTTTAGTCAGCTTAGCTGAAGGTTTATGTATCGTTTTTTATCTTTTAAATCTCCAACTTCTTGTATAAATTGTTCTATTTTTATTCAAGTAGCCATGTGTGGGTGTGGTGGCATGTGTGCACACAATCGTACATGTGTGCACATGTACTAGTCCCAAAGGTTGAACTCAGGACCTGGGTGTTGTCCTTTACCTTTTTCATTCAAGGCTTGTGTTCTACCACTTGATCCACAGCTTCAATTCTGGCTTTTGGTGGTTAACTGGATATAAAAATCTCACAGATTTTCCTGCCTAGGGTGGCTTTGAACCATGATTCTCAGATCTCAGCCTCCTGAGTAGCTAAGATTACAGATGTGAGCTACAGGTACCCAGTTCATATGCTTATATAAATTTCTTTAAGACATGAGAAAAAGAAAATTACCTCCCAAAGTTTTCAGTTCCTCACTTCCAGATCATGACCTTGGTTTGCATTTCTTTTATTTTTTTGGGTCCGGCCGTGGGCCTTTAACTCTGGGCCTGGGCGCTGTCCCTCAGTTCTTCAGCTCAGGGCTAGCACTCTACCACTTGAGCCACAGCACCACTTCAGGCTTTTTTCTTCTTGCTTATGTGGTGCTGAGGAATCGAACCCAGGGCCTTATGCATGCAAAGCAAGTGCTATACCACTGAGCTACCTTCATTTCTCAGTGAGAATTGCATCAACAGGAAGAAAACTTCACAAGCTCTCATCACATCTCATCTGTCCACATCTGAGCTATGCACTCGGCCTCTTCTTCTGTGCATTCAGGAAATCTCCATGATCTTAGATAAATCCAGTCCTTCCACTCATGTATCAGATCCAATTCCCTCTTGCTTATTCAAGAACATTACTCTGCTCCCTCTCTTCTTCCTTTCCTGTACCATCAATTTTCTCTTGCTCAGTAGCATGAAACACCTCTCATCTCAAAAACCCTTTTAGAGTGTACTTCTCTTTTTAGAAAACCATCCCAATTCTCTGCTCACTTATATACTCTTCCTTATACACCTCACTTATACTCTTCCTTCTCAATGTATTATCTAATTCTTTTTAGACACTGTTCATAATTGATTTTTGCCCCAATGTTTTAGTAGAATTGGAAAGTCACCAATAAGCTTCAAGTTGCTAATAGTTCTCATCTATTTCCCCTTCACCATTAGTTCACAGAGCCTATCACTTGGTTTCCAACACCACACATCTCTGGAAGCTCCTGCTTAATCACCTCAATTATTCTTTTTTTAATAATTTTTTATTGTGAAAATATTGTACAGAGGGGTTACAGTTACATGAGCCAGGTAATGAGTACATTTCTTATCAAGCATTGTTGCCTCCTCCTTTGTTTTTCCCCTACCATCCCTTCCCTCCCACATCTACAACTACACTTCCCTGTAGCTGACCTTCACCTACATTATACTTCCCTTGTCCCCTTTATCTCATCCCCTAAATAATTGGAAATTTCTACTTATTAGTCTACAGACAGCTACCTTTTCTACTTAGACTCAGTTCCTTTTGACCTTATCCAACCTTTGGGCTTTTTGATACCACTACTAACCAGGTGACTTCCAAAATCTGTATCCTTAAATCCAATTTATGGGTCAGTCATCAATTCAACATCTCCACTCAGGTGCTCAGCCTAACATATCAATAGAACTCCAGTTCTATAGCTCCAGTTCGTTTTCCTCAATAGAAGACTCCTCTAGGATTAGCAGCATAGGGAAACAAGATTTACCTTGACCTTTTTATGTCTCTTGCTCTATACTCTAAGCATCTGTTACAACATTTCATGGTATATTTTCAAAATGAAAAATACAAAATAAGAAACAGGAATCAGACAAGAATAGTTGCCTAAACTAATGCTGCTGTTTATATATAGGAAAACAGGAAAAAATGAGCATAGGATAATGAAGTTTCTGGCAGTAAATTATCTGGAACATGGTGGCTAAATGGACTTATGAAGAAGTGGGAAAAGTCATAATGATTGCAGATTCTGACTTAAAAATCACCGTGGACACTGATGACATTGAGATAGGAAATATATGAAAGAATATAATTTTAAGGAAAAGGAAATAAATAAGAGGTCTAATTTTAGTGTATTGCAAGCACCTGTCTACTAAATAGTAAGAAGCAAATGGAATAAATGTTCACATAATATAAATACAGATGATACGTTCATAAATGTGAAAGATAGCCTATAGTTGTGAGAAAATTAGTACTACAATATGGCCAAAACACCTGAATTTTGAAGTGAATCAAATTAAGGAGCATCAAGTATAGATTGCCTTTATTTTCCACATTTGACAGAAGAAACACAAACAAACAATACAAACTAAAATCAGTGCATATCTTTCATATATTATCTTTATATAGCAGTGGGGAAAAGGCAGTGGCCAAGCTGGTGCAAGTGAAAATGTGAGGTGGTCATCATGAAGCTATAACCTTTGAAACCCTCATGTTCTTGTGTAATCCAAATATTTACCTCAACCTGACACATATGAATTCCACCCATTCTAACCCTAATCCCTCAAAAATAACTTCCAAAGAAACCAGTATGCACTCAGGTTCTCTGTGATCAATAACATAAATGCCAGTGCATCTTTCTGACAACAGTCATTCTGGAAGCTTTAGAGCCATGGAAAACACAGGGAAACTGGGACAGAAGTGGATTTGCATCATATTTCATTACTCAAATTATGATTGTGATTGTGAAACCTTTACTACTGTGATTTACAATAATCCAAGAGAACATAGCTGGATTCTTAGATGGTAGGTGGAGAAAACAACTTCTGGCTGGAGACAAATCAGTTTTGCAGTTCTGTATTGTGTTAATTTGATAAGGACGTCACAATGAGAGAATATGTGTGGAATACTGCAATATCCTTATTACAGGTGCTTTTTCTAACAGTAAGATTTTGATTAGAATTTAGCAGCATACAGAGATCCCTATAGGGAATTGTCTTCATACAGAAACTTTCAGAAATCTGATTAACTGAAATTTACTGAAAGTGTATCTGTTGGTCTCATGGAAAACAACAGAAAAATCAAAAACCTCTTCAACTTGGCCCCAATCTACATTGTTAGGACTAACTTTTTACTTACCTCATAGTCACATTTCAACTCATTTCTTCTCATTACACTGTTGTCTGGATTGCAGCTTTCAAGCATTGCTCTATTCTCTCCTGAGCTCTGTAAGATTAGGTTAAAACTCATACCCTTATGCACAAAGCTTTTAAGACTTCTACAGATTAAAGCAATGCTGGATTCTTTGTCTTTAGAGAAAACAGAGAAAAGGATATTCATTCAAAAGTGACTAACAAATACTTGAAATATTATTATGATACTTGGTCTCATAATTTGTTTAGAAAATAGTTTATTTATGAACTTTTAGTCACTTTGAGCTTTAAAGGACTTAAGAACTCCCTCCTTTTTAGTAATTCACTGGAAAGACTTGAAGACCTGGGTAAAGCAGTGCCATTTATTGCAGTGAAAACTGAAGCAAAGGCATTAAAAACAAACCCGACAGCAAAGTCCATCAGCAAACTTTGAGTTATTCTCGACTAATATAGTAGAAGCAGACAGAAGTTAATTCCCCCAGCAACAGTATGAGACAAGGTTTGGTACCAACCAGAGAAACTCACAAGAGTGTTAACATCAGGGTTTTTACTGGGGGCTGCTCATGGAGGCATGAATCAGCTATGAGACTCAGTCCCTATAACCTCCTGTCTTCATTGAAGTAAACTTACATACTATGGTCAGCATCCTAGGATAACAAAAACATTCACACGTGTCATCCTTAGTATAAAGCCTCTGGTTTGTCCCAAATTCTCTGTACAAAGATAGAGCTTTCCAAAGCTCCCAGAGGCTATGAGCCAGGCCTTTGATATGGGCACATGGCTGCAGAGTAAAATCTTCATGGCACAACTTGTTTGGTGATATTAAATTGTTCTACCATATTTTATTGTCCTTTGGTGTCAGTGTAGAGTGAGGTTTACATATTTTATTAAAATATTACTTAATTTTAGAATTTTTGCATCATTATATATTATATGAATATGATAAATATGAAGTGTATGTCTCTCATTTATATACCATGGCTTTTGTTCAGAGTACTATAAAAACATCATTTCTTGGCTTAATTTTCCTCTGTTTTACAATGATATTTTTTGTAGCTATTTCACCTAAGAAAATGTAGTTGGAGCTATAGAATGATATTTTTCAAGAGAAAGTAGGGATATGAAATGTTCAGAGTGCCCATTTTCACTATAAAACCTGAAGAAATAAATCTGAAACCTAAATTCTTTCTTGAAGCCTAATGAGTTTCTCCATCAATTTTGAATAAGGGTTTATTGTTGTCTAATATTGAGTATGATAAAGAAAATATCCCAAATCCCATCCATTATAAGAATAATAATATTTTTTTTAATATTTAAGTTAATATTTTTAAAGCAAGGAAAGCTAAGAATAAACAGTTCTTAGGGATACAAATTTTCTTTGAATAACATCAGACCAGATTCAAAGTTCACAGTATCTAAGTTGAGACACAGGTAAGTGGCACGATAAGAGTAAGTGGCTGAGTATAAGGACTCATTCTGACAGGGACATCTGTAAGAAGACTACATTCCTGCACACATTCTGAAAGTGAGGTTGAGATCATTTGTTTTCATTCTTTGTAAAGGAATTTAATGTGTCACTTCCAGTCTAAGGCAGTAAGGGAAGTAGAATACATTCCTCAGGGTGTTCTGAATACCTAGTAGCCATTATGAAAGAATAAATCACAGTTTTCTATATTAAATCCACTGAGATTCAAGTTTGCTACAACCTTGCTTAACGTAGCCTTGCTATTGTACCTTATAATTCCAGCTCTGTAGTTCACAATATAGTCAAAGGCAAGATACTTCAGCTCTTTGGCTTTTAGTATACTGAAATAAAAAAAACATATAGTTCCCACTAGTTCTATAATATTACCTTCAATTGCAATTGGTTAACAGGAGCCACCTAGATCCAATTCCTAGATAATATCACTGACTATCTGTGATGTTAGCCTCCATATTTCTTCCTCATAAAATTTAGATATGAATGTCTGATATATAGCATCATTTCAAACAATTTTACACATAAAAGGACTTGATAATTCAATAACTCATAAATATATCCAGTATAAACCATTCATGTGAAAAACAAATTGACAAACTACCAATTTGTTTCCTACAGATCCTTAATTTAAAAATAGTATTGTTAGGCTGGAAATGTGGCCTAGTGGTAGAGTGTTTATCTAGCATGTATGAAGCGCTGGGTTTGATTCCTCAGTAGCACATAAACAGAAAAAGCCAGAAGTAGTGCTGTGCCTCAGGTGGTATACTGCTAGCCTTGAGCAAAAGCAGCTCAGGGACAGTGCCCATACAGAGTTCAAGCCCAGGACTCGTGAAGGAGGAGAAGGAGAAGGATGAAGAGGAGGACAAGGAGGAGGAGGAGGACGAGGAAGAGGAGGAGGAGGACGACGAGTAGTAGGAAGAGGAATATTATATTATTAGCCCCTTCCATATGGTTCCCTGGAATGATTTCAAATAAATATTAAACACTTAAAAATAGTATTGTTAACTGAAGTAAATACATACTTATATGTTGATTCTTAAAACCTTTTTTCTAATGAAGAAAAGATCACAAATTTATCCCAACCATTATTGTCTTCTAGTCATGCTTGTGACACTGAAGAATGATAAACCACAGTTCTTGCTTATCAAAACACAAAGCAAAATTCAGAGTATTCTGCAACATTTGTGACTAAAATGATAAATATAAGTATGAAAAGATTATGTCTTCTTGACATGATTACTTTCAACTATGAGACAAATCAATTTTGAATTTCCTTCAGTCTATACTTTAAAGTTGCTAATTTTTATATAAAGAAGATATAATTCATATCTTTGAGGTAAATATATGAATGTTAACATACAAAGATTGCGTACAGATGCTTTAAATAAAATTTCAATGTACCAGATATTGAGATAGTAAGCTATAGTATCCATCCTTGGCCTGTGGTAACCCTCTTTTTATGCCCATTGTGTTTCACAGGCAAGAAGTGATGTTTCTTAGAATCCCTCATCTGCTGGACTTGAAAGGCAGAAGGTTGGCAGCCAGTACTCTGATGGCAGTAGGCACATCTTTAGGAGGCCAGCAGAGGCTCCTCTACAAACTTCTGAGTACCATCCACATTGAGATTCAATTGTACTTCAAGCAAAAGCTGTTTCCACATTGAGATGTTACTAATACGGGTAGAACATAAGATTTTTTTAGAGCTATTTTCAATAATAGATTAGACAATAATAAATAAATAAAAGCTCATTAAGATTGGCAAATTAGTAGTTTCAAACTTTTTTCTTAAAATCTATATCATCTATATTCAAGGACGTGGATTTGATTATAATTTAATTGCTTTTCAAAAATATATAATAGTCTATCCTGTATATCTTTCTCTTTAAGCCTATAGTTACATTTGAACTGTCATGAAATCTCCAAAACAGAGGTGGCTTAATAGAGTTGGCTTATGCCTATAAGCTTAGCTACTCAGGAGGCTCAGATTCAGAGGAACACTGTTCAAAGCCAGCCCAGGCAGAAAAGTACTTGGGAATCTATCTCCGAAATAGACAGCAAAAAACAGGACTGGAGACATGTTCAAGTAGTAAAATGCCAGCAAAGAAAACAAGCTAAGCAAGCACAAGACCTTGAGTTTAAACCATGGTATCAGCAATAAATATATAAATATTATGATATAATAAATACACTATAAATATAAATAAATATGAAATAAAAATAGATTTATATGGCATGTACCATTGCTCACATATTTTGTCAAAAGTCTCAGAGAAGCTGTATGCTCCTACCATGTGTAATTTCTCTGCACTGATGTTATAGCTCTAAATGCCCATGGATTCTTTTTTAAAAAGTAAATTTTCATAGTAGTTAGTGTATCAAAGCCCATCAAGTGGAAGACACAAAGCCAACAGACTCATAGTCCTAATATTGCTTAGTTTTCTTTTCTTTTGTATTATTTATATGCAAGATATCTAATTCTTGCTTATTCATTAACTATGAGCAAAAACTAAACTGGAAGGAAATCTACTGACATTTAGTTTGATATGAAACTGTTCATGAGAAGCTATGGTTGAGATATAACAATTTCTTTACAAAATATTTCCAGGTGGTATGAGATGTTGCTAAGAGACATTTCTGAATTTGATAATGGGTCATGAATTTATTAATGATAAATTAAGTTGATCCCATTCAAGAGAGAATATATATCATTAAAGGATATTTACTAACATTAGTAAATATTACTTACTCTACTACTTTTACTTACGCTTACTCTATTTATTCTATTTACTAACATTAGTAAATGTGACTTACTCTATTACGTTTACTCCTATTTTGCATTTTGGGTGAGTATGCTTTGATTTTATAAGACAGGATATCATCCCCTAGCATAATGCATCCTTATTATATCACACTGAGAGAATATGTTAAATTCAAAGAGGAAAGGTCACAAAAACTGCCCAGATTATATCAATTTGTCCCATCTCCCTTATGCCAGATAGTAAAGAGCACGTTTTTAAGTATCATGTGTAAGTTTTTTCTTTCCTTACTTTTTCCTTCCTTCCTTCCTTCCTTCCTTCCTTTCCTTTCCTTCTTCTTCTTTTTGTATGTGTGACTCATGGTGATTGAACTCAGGATCTGAGTACTGTCCCTGAGCTCTTTTGCTCAAGGCCAGTGCTTTCCTTTCCTTTCCTTTCCTTTCCTTTCCTTTCCTTTCCTTTCCTTTCCTTTCCTTTCCTTTCCTTTCCTTTCCTTTCCTTTCCTTTCCTTTCCTTTCCTTTCCTTTCCTTTCCTTTCCTTTCCTTTCCTTTCCTTTCCTTCTTTCCTTTCCTTTCCTTCCCTTCCCTTCCCTTCCCTTCCCTTCCCTTCCCTTCCCTTCCCTTTTTCCTTCCCACTTTCGTTCCCTCTTTCTTTCCTCTTTTCTTTCCTTTCCTTTTTTTGTGTGAGTCGTGGTGCTCGAACTCAGGGTCTGAGCACTGTCCCTGAGCTCTTTTGCTCAAGGCTAGTGCTCTACCACTTTGGGCCATGGAGCCACTTGTGATTTTCTAGAGTTTGATTAGAGGTAAGAGTTTCATGGACTTTTGTGTCCTGGCTGGCTTCAAACCATGATCCTCAGACCTCAGCTTCTTAAATAGCTAGGATTACAGGCATGAGCCACCAATGCTTGAACTGTTTTACCTATTAAAATTTGATGTGAGATACATTTACTAGGTAAATGAATATGAGACAAACAAAATTCCTTAAAGTTTATCTGATTCTGTTCTTAAGTAATTACAAAATGAATTCAGATTTCAGAAAGGAAGAACTTGGCTGGATTTCAACCCACTGGATTTTGCCATCTGGTAAATAAACAAAATGTTTCCAATTCATTCGATTCCATTGTAAGAGGATACTTCTAGGGAAGAGAAAAGATGACTAGTTAAATATCCTTATAAACAAATATTCTAAGGATAATATCCTTTAACCAAAAACCCAGGGTATTGCTAACAAGAAAGTTGTCATTCACAGCGGGGTATACCTGGCATAAGATTGTTTATTGTAAACATAACAGGAATCCAATCGTATAGATTACCACATAGACATGCTTCATATAAGGTGTTATTTGTATGAAGTAACACCTGTTTGAAATGGATATATTTTATGGCCAAAGTATTAAAGCCTCTGTAAGTAACCTAATTAACATATAATCATTAGAGACCTTGTATGTTAACCTAAACCCAGGATACATTGAGATTTAATTCTTAAGAATTGGCCCTTACTCTGTATTAGCAATTCTGTTACCTAGCTCTTGTCTGCCTTCTGTTATCTGAAAACCTCCCTTAACAAGATTGTTGAGTATATCAGTTCTTTTTGTTTGTTTGATTGATTTTTTTTTGGTATGTTACAGCTTGAACTCTGAGCCAGCTTGCTGTTCCTGAGGTTTTTGCTCAAGGTTAATGTTCTACCACTTGAGTCACACCTCCTTTTCCAGGTCTTTGGTGCTTAATTTGAGATGAGTCTACGGAATTGCCTGCCCAGTCTGGCTTTGAACCTCAATCCTCAGATCTAAGCCTCCTGAGTAGCGAGGTTTCAGGCATGAGCCACCAGCCAGCTAACACTTGAATGTTTTATGACAATATTTGGCCAACATTTTGAATCTTGCTACAAGGCCAGGCATGGTCACTTTTGACTTCGTGTCCATTAAAAACTATGATTGATAACTCTTAGAACCAACTCCTGGAATTTGTGGGCACTGTTTTTGTTGTCTCGTGTCAGAAAAATCCTCTAAAAGAAAAAAAAAACAGGAGAGGGGGTAACACTGTTCAACAAGAAATGTACTCATTGCACTACTTATATAACAGCAACTCCTCTGTATAACACCTTTATAATAAAATTAAAATTTAAAAAAGCCTCCAGTGCATGCTACTGAGTGTATAAGTGCTGTGTCTGCAGTGACTGGCTTTATTCTCGCTTCACTATTAAGAATAATATCAGGTTTATCCCTCTTACTGTTCCCCTTTCCACCCAATCATACATAACAGAAATTGTATCTGAGCATTAATTTATATTTGTCCACAGAACAGACCTGTGCACAGAAAAAGAAAGAGAACCCACATAAGGCCTACAAATTGCTTATGATCACTAACCATCAGTCAAAGTATGAGGAACATCATATAATTTTAAATCTTCAAAAAATATATCCTCAAAATGGACCATTATTTAGTAATAAACACTGGCTTTATCCAAGGCTTTCCTTTCAGAAGAGGAGAGATACAGGGAAAGGATTTTCTGGATTCTAGCATAAACTTGCTCATAAGTCCATGGGAGTTCCTTGTGCATTCTCTAGTTCATTACTATACTCTTTTCACCAGCAATTAAGGCAAAAGAAGGAAATCTTATCAACTGCATCATAGGAATTTAACAGAAATAAGCAATAATCTGTTTAGACTATAGAGAAAGATGGTGCACACCTCATAGAATCTAGGGAGAAAATGAGACAAAAAACACTTCATGTTAATATTTTTCCTACTTAATTTAAATTTTGTGTGAAGAGGTTTTCCCCTATTGTTGAAGATACATTGTCTTGTGTCTTCTTTTTATCATTTGTAAATACATATGAAAAAATTAATTTTGAACACATAATTTTCATTTGGTGGGTCCAAATTAGGTTACATAGATTTGACCCATCTTAAAAATTATTTACAATGATTTATAGTATAGTGATGTCAGTAATGGATCTTCACACTCTTACACAAACTTGATACATAGGACTCCAAGTGAGAAATTTAGTTTTGCCATTTAATCACTAGAGGGAAAGCAAACCAGGCAAAAATATACTTTAAAATAAACAGAAATGTGCTTATTATTAGTCAAATAAAAACATGTACTTTTTTGATATATCATGTAGAAAAAGCTTATAATGTTCTCAGTGGATGCCTCATGTCACAGGACAATTTCATTTTGACACTAGATGCTAATCCTCAGATAGATCTAGTTGTTTCAGTGCCTAGAATATACCCAACATCTTAAGAAATGTTTGTCAACAAACTTCAAATAGTATCTCTTCTGCCTGTGAAATCAGAAAGAAAAGAGGTGGAATAGAGCAGAAAGATAGGTAACAACTTACCTCTTCCAATTCCTACTTTTAAAAAAAATCCTGTAGTAATTATTACATAAAATTCAATTTTTTTCAGTAAAAGTGTGTTGAAACTCACCACTTGTTCAGAGGTTAACAGAGCTGAAATGAGAGACCAGATGACTGCTATTTTGAAACACAACAGATTCAAAGGGAAATTTCTTCACAGAAAAACAAAGATACTGAAATCACCTAACAGAACTTAATTCAGAGCATTAGAAAGTTTTATTTAAGCTAATAAGTGGAGTAGAAATTATCCATACCTCACATTTGATAATGAACCAGAAATAGTATTAAATAAATCCAAATTATCCCAGTTATTTTGGCATATAATAGCTTTACGTTATATCTTTAATCTAAAGAAGATAAAGAGTTAACATATAGCTAATGGCAAAAAGCTTGCCTAGCAAAGGCAATGTTAGAGGTGGTGGTCAAACAGACTTGTATACTTATTACTTGGGAGATTGAGGCAGAAGGATCATGCTTTTGAGGCTACCCTAGGTTATTCAGCAAGCTCTTACTAAATAAAAACGTGGAAAAATTATAAACTTTTTTGCTGTCCTTTGTAGGAGTGTAAGAATTTAGTTATTCTGAAACTTTGTGTATATTGTAGAACTACATAAATTGAACAAGTAAGGAAATGTATTTATAGTGGGAACAAAATTTCTCATTATAGATGGTTATTACAAATGGAATATTGATAGTAAAGGAAAAATTCTATGAAGTCTGGATTAGAATGTAAAGCTTAGTAGAAGTTTGAATGCATGGACATATTTTGTGTTTTCTAGCTTTCTTTACTAAAGAAAATTAATTAAACACATTATCAAGCACTCAAATCTTTTTTCCTTAGTACCTTTCCACACTAATAAGATCTAGAGTTCCTAGGAAAATAATATATATAAATATCTGGGGACACAACAAAAGAATATGGAAATTGATCAATTCTAAAAAAGTCCCATTTGGCCATATCTATGAAAATGTAAGTAGACAATAATCCATTGGATAGAATAAGAATCCAAGGCTACACATTGGTTCTTCCAAAAGTGCAAGACACCAGTGATGATAGACAGACAGACAGACAGATAGATAGATAAATAGATAGATAGATAGATAGATGGCTATGTGGGTAGATGTATGGATAATTATATAAATTAGATAGTAAATAGATGTGAAGAAAAGGCTTCTTTTTACAGTAGAAGTGTGACACTGAATACATCAGAGAGAACAAGGTAGTTAGAAATTTACCATTTTATATTTATAATAAATGCTAAGAGATAAGTCAGACAAAATTACTGGCTGCTAAGTGAAAAGCCTTTGGAGGAAAGGGACTACTGGAAAGAGGATGGATCTTCTGTGATCTTGCCCCTGGTAAAATGCCTATGTGTGTGTGTGTGTGTGTGTGTGTGTATGTGTGTGTGTGTGTGTGTGTGTGTGTGTGTGTGTGTGTGTGTGTGTGTGTGTGTGTGTATTTGTAGAATTTGAACTTCTGTTTCAAAACCCTCTATGAGAATGACTGGAGTTTTCCCTCATAGGTTGATGCAGGAGAAAGTGTGCCTGTCTTCATGCCACACCAGTGCATACTCAATGTAACATGTGGTGCATGACCATTGGTTCTGTTATACAATATAGGACCTAAGCCTTGCACCTGCTAGCTTTTCAAGGACTTACATAAGTGCTGGAAGCATAAAAATACTTTGAAATTAGTTTCGAAATATGAAACTGACTAAAGTCAAAGTCCAGAAATAACTAATTAAATATTTAAATTAGTTATGTCAACTTCATTCTTAGTATTTATAATCATTAATTTTATATGTAAAAAGCAATTTTTAAGCTAAGATTTACAGGGGTGAGCCACTAGTGCCCAACAGAACATATACCTTTAATAGTCAAAAACTTTGAGACACACAAGTTCCAAGCTAACCAGAACTTAACACTCCAACTCTTGGCTGCCTAATCCCTCTACAAAATCCCAATGTCTTCCCTCTGCTTTAGAGTTGGGGGTTGAAATACTCATAGTTTTATGTCTGTATATTTACTTGATATTTTCATGGGGGTCATTCCTCTCTATAATGTTATGATATAAAGTTTAATTACCAAAGCAATCAGAAGGGATACTTTCCACCAAACCCTTAAGCCCTATCACACTCTCAGTTTCCATATCTATGTGCAGTGTGTGTGTGTGTGTGTGTGTGTGTGTGTGTGTGTGTGTGTGTGTGTGTGTGTTCCCTTTTTTCCCAGTACTGGGGCTTACTGAGTGCTTTCCCTTGCTTTTTTTCATTCAAGGCTGGCTCTCTGCTCTCTACCACTTAAACCACTCATCTACTTCTTGTTAATCAGAAATAATTTCACAGGCTTTCCTGTCTGGCTAAGCTCCAAATCAGGATCCTCAGATTTAGTCTCCTTAGTAGCTGTGATAGCAGGCATGAGCGCTTACATATATTTTATCTATTGTTCTAGTTCCCATTGCATATAAATCTTCCTCTTATACCCCTTCTCTTGTCCATTGTATAGAGATCTCTACTTTCATTATGTTTATCTTTCTTTTTTTTAGAATTAATTGAGAAAATGTTTTGAAATCAGTTCTAAATTTTACACATTTTTTCTATTCCTTATGGTTATAATTATAGTCCTATTCCTTATGGCTATAATTATGGGATATAATTCTGTTAATTGTGTATCATTCTTATCTTTTATGAAGATTTAAAGAAAGTTATTTAGGCCCTAAAAAGCTTTGTTCAATGCATTGTTTGACATATTTCATGTATTTTGGAGCTAGTTATTTATTGGAAATTGAGTATCACATGCAGATCTAGAGAACAAAGAGGTTTATGTTGTAATTGAAGACATGAGTTTCTAGGTAACATTCATGTGAGTCTTAAAACCCTCATAAATGTGAGGCTTAAAATCCTCACATTGTAAGTAATTAACACATTCAATGTGAGTGTTTTGGATAAATTATTTAAGCCTTAGTTTTGTTAGCGCTAATTGGGAATAATGATACCAGCTTCATAGAATTGGAAACGGCTGAACATTCCTAACCTGAACATCTAAAGTCCAAAATACTTGAATCCAGAGCTTTCAGAGAATTGACACGACCTCACAAGAGGAAAATTCCCAATTGCCTCTGATGTAATTCAGCGAAAATGAAGGTACACACACACACACACACACACACACAGTATATATATATATATATATATATATATATATATATATATATATATATATATATATATATATATATAATCACCTCAGAATATGTTCATTGTATATGAAACAGTAAATTTCATATTTTTATTTCAATCTTGTCCTAAAAGATACATGCAAACACACACACATGTACAAATATTCCAAAATCCAATCACAGATCTGAAATCTAAAACACTTCTGATGCCTAAAATTTCAAAGAAAGGATAGTTAATCTATATAATTGAAATAATAGAAATGAAACACTTGACCATTGAGTTGAAACCACTTATACAATAATAAAAAATGTTAATTAGAAATAAAATTAATTTAAAAGTGAAACATTCAATTCACAATAAGCACTTAATGAACAGTAGTTACCTATATCATTAATGCCATCGTCATAATTAACATTTTCAGTGTATCTAAAATTTTTGAAATTACTGCTCAAGAGGAACAGAGTATGTATATAGTTCTGTAGCTCTATAACAGAGAGTTCTCACATACCAGAGGAATATCACTTCTTTTAATTTCATGACTATTGTTATACCCAACCCTTTAGAAGTACTCTGTATTCTTAGAACCAATCAATCAAGTTGAAATAATTTGTTTTTACAATCAGTTCAATTTCTTTCAAGTCTGTAATTTTCCAGAATACTTTTGTAACTTATCTATTGTATTATCTTTGGAGACAGAGTGATTTCAAGTGAAGTATTACAATGGAATGACATTTTTATCATTATCTTTGTTTTAGTAGATAATAAATATAGTAGGCATAGATAGATTAATATTAGAAATTACTTAAAG
Source organism: Dipodomys merriami (assembly GCF_024711535.1). Classification (NCBI taxonomy): domain Eukaryota; kingdom Metazoa; phylum Chordata; class Mammalia; order Rodentia; family Heteromyidae; genus Dipodomys; species Dipodomys merriami. Next base: position 306,845 of record NW_027206556.1, on the reverse strand, counting down.
TGCCTAACAAAAATTATATCAATCACTTGCTCTATTATGGCTAGAAATTTTGAGGAAAATATACTATTGACTGAATACTCCTTAAAAGTTTCAGTTATGACAATGTATTGTTTTCTTCCTTTTTTATAGTCTATCCTTTATCTGACATCTTAGTGATCTTTTAAAAGGCAAATTTTTAAACCTATTTTATTTTATTTTTATTGTGAAAATACCGTACAGAGGAGTTACAATTACATAAGCAAGGTAATGAGTACATTTCTTATCAAGCATTGTTGCCTCCTCCTTTGTTTACCCTTCCCATCCCTTCCCATCTCCCCTTCTTCCCCGCACCTCCCCGTCTTCCTCCCCCCTCCCCCGCACCAAAGTTATAAAGTTCGTTTTTCGACATAACGTCTTGTACTTCTCATTGTTGCAATGGGTCAAACTGTATCCCTATTTAAACACTTTGCTTTTTCCCTTCCCTTCCCCAAATGATACCAACATCAAATACAGTGACAGGGGTTATAACGTGGGGGAGGGACATCCAAAGCAACAAAGAAATCATCTCATAAATATATTAGAAACAATAGCAAGTAAGAAAAAAAAAAACATTTGAGTCCCTATCTTGGGGTTCATTTCACCTAACATCAACTTATCTGACCGTTTCTACTTCTGAACCAGGTACCAGAGGCTCGTATCTATAATCACAGATGCTCAGAAGGCTGAGATTTGAGGACTGAGGTTAGAAGCCAGCTAGAGGGAAAAAAAGTCCAAAGTCTCATCTTCAATTAACCAGGAGAATGCCTTGAGGACAATACCTAGCCTCTGAATTCAAGCTCCAGGCCCAGTGCACACATGCTCTGCACATATGCGTACCTACGCATACACACACATGCACACTCAGTGCAAATCTGACCGCATTTCCCTTGTTTACCTTTTTCTGAACTCTCATATAACAAAGCCCCCATGAGGTGTTTTCTACGATGCAATTCATCCGTATGCACCCCATTTCTCAACCAGATAGAACTATTTTCAGTTGTCAGAACATATGATATTTTACTCAGAATATCCTCCTTGCCTTGAAGGCCCTTTCACATTGTTTACTAAATTTCTCCGTGGATTGTAGGACTCAATTCTTTTCTTTTTGAATTATTTCTGTATATTTTATCAAATGAAATTGAGCTCACTGACTTGTACCCACCTACCTGCTGTTATCCTTTATTGTATATACTTTGTATCTGTCCCATCAGCTGGAGTATTGGCTCTATGAATGCAAGGCAGAGATTTGTGCAGTGAGAGTGATTTCTCCTGTATCTTCTGATCTATACCTATATAGATTACACTTCTGGCTTGTCATACTTAATATGGCATGTCTAGGGGAAGAGATGTGGTACTTAAGGACATGTCCTTGAACTTTGCCAACCTCAGCATCCTATACTTTTTACTTTCTCATAAGCAAACTGGAGATGGTAATAAAATGAGTTTATTGCTTGGCACTCAGAAAACAATATGATGTCATTATTATCCTTTGTCTGTACAATGTATTTTTTAAAATAAGATAATACATAGTCTCACTACATGAGCTATTTATTTTTAATAAAGGAATTAATGAAGATTATCATAATAAACTAGTATAGCCAAAAGTAAATACATGAATAATATTTTTTAAAGTGATCAGAAAAAGGTGGGCATTGTGGTATATATCTGTAAGTTCAGCACTTGAGAGGCAGAAGTGGGAATTCTGATAAAGAGTTCCAGGCCAACCTAAGCAACAGGGAGACCTTATCTCAAGAAAGAAAACAGTAATCACAAACGAAATGCCTATTGAAAGCATGGTAGTCTATTCCTATATGGCATCCTCTATAGAAATGGTTCTCAAGATACGATCCCCATTCCAGCATCACATATTGGCATTGTTAGTAAAACCAGTCCTTAAAACTTACCCTAGAGTAGCTAAAACAGAAGTTCTGAAAGTGGATCTAGAGATCTGCTTTAATAAACACTCCAGATTTTTTCTAAACATACAAAGTCTTGAAAACAGTGCTATGCAGTGTGAGTATAAATAATCTACCAATAAATACACGAATATGGAAGGATCTCACAAATACAGTGTTGAATGAAAGAAACCAAACAAAAGAAAAACACATAGTACATAAATCTATTTACATATATCTCAAAAACAGTCAAAATTAATCAGAATTGTTAGAATCCAAGTAATTATTATTGGTCACTCTGGCTACATAATTTGAAGGGCCCAATAGAAAACTAAGAGGCAGATACTCTTGTTAAAATCTAGTCCTTTTAAGTATTTAGCATTCATCTCGGGTTCTAGGATTTCTACTCTGTCAGATTCCATTTTAGAATGGGTTGATTTTTAACATCAGACTTAGTTCTTCTGCAATGTCAATGTCTGGCTGTCACTCAAAATTTTCTTCAAATATTTTTATTCTCATTAAAATAATTCATGTGACATGGTTAAACTCTCATTGGTACTTCAAATCATAACAAGAAAGCATTCCTCCACTCTACCTCTCCCACCATGTCCACTTCCTGTATGACAGTTACCTTCAACTCTAAACATCACTCCTAATATCTTCTACTCTTCTTTGTATAGGATAGTATTAAAAAAAACCTACTACTTCATTTTCAATAAATATCTGTGCTATGTGTAGGACATTTGTTTTTGGTTGGTCGTGGGGCTAGAACTCTGGGCTTGGGCGCTGTCCCTCAGCTCTTCAGCTCAAGGCAAGTACTCTACCGCTTGAGCCACAACTCCACTTCCGGTTGTCTAGTGGTTTATTGGCGATAAGAGTCTCCCGGACTTTCCTGCCCGGACTGGCTTTGAACTGTGATCCTCAGATATAATCCTCCTGAGTAGCTAGGATTACAGGTTTGAGCCACTGGCACCTAGCTTTGCTATGTTTAGAATATTATTGTCTTCTCAGAACTAGCACTGAAACTTCATCATCCAAGGCCTATTAGAAAGAGGCATTGTCTTTAGGAGGTACTTGACAGGTAAGTAGATTACAAGTCCTTGTATGTGTTTGATGAAGGGAATTGTCCCCTCCTTGCCCTTAGATGTCCTATAGGGAAGATAGAGCACCCCTCTTAGAAGAGTGCAGTGACAAGATATCATCTTGGAAACAGAGAGCCTGGGTCCTAACCAAAAGAGACCTTGAGCTTGGATTTCCTAGCCTTCAGAAAAAATGCTATTATTTCATAAAAAGCAACAAAAAAGGCATTCAAAGTTCATAAATGATAAGATATTTTTATCAGTAGGGATTGTATTTTATTTCTAAGAACAAGTTCCTGCTGTGGTGTCATATCTAAACTCCTAGACTATAGTTCCAAGTCTGGAAACCTAGCACTACGTTTATTTTCAATGAGTGACTTGTTCCCCTCATTGCATTTATCAATGGTAACAACAGGAAAACTCTGGAACATTATGGGATAGATGGTGGAACTAGTTTTGTTGCATTTTTGAGGTAGGAGTCACATAAAAATGATTCAGAACAAGTCCACAAACAGTCATAAAGTCTTGAGAAATAACATTGTCTGCTTTTTTTCTTTTTTTTTATACTGAGTTTGTTAAAGCTGACAACACTGCCTTGTATTTTTCAATTAACACTTACATGGAAGATAACCTTGCAAGTGAAAATTTACAAAGAGCCTTCCCCCCAAATGGTTGAAATATTCTAATAGCAGCAGAGGAAGACTCTGAATCATAGAAGGCATCTGATCCTTGAGACAAGAAAAAAAAATTGGCAGACAAGAGCTAAATAATATAACGAATCTTGTTTACCTTGAAACAGCAGAGAATGAAGTAATTTATCCAGAAATACATGAAGTACTGGCAGACCCAGTTTACTACTCTTATTAGAGACCATAATGTAATATACTACCATAAAAAATCTAATAGACATAGTCTTGTTATTCTAAGGCTAGACGTCTAGGACAAACAGAAGTTCCAAGAATCTGAAGCCTATTTAAAATGCAGTCCAAATGACAGCCATGTTCTATAGAAAGTGGGTTCAAAGCCAAAGGAGGAAGAGCACTGTGACTGTGAGCATCACAGGCAGGTAATGGAAGAGAATGCCAAAAGAAAATGCCAAAAAAAGCAGGAACCTGAATACGTTTCGTTCATGGACTGTCTAATATGCAACAGGCTCAAACTTAATTTTGGAAGCCATAAACATCAATTGCTGGTTGCATTTGCAAGAATTCTGTCCCGGCAATCTGAGGATGACAGTTTTTGTTGAAAGTGACATTCTTTCAGAAGAATAAACAGATGTTATAGACTATTAAGAATGTTAACAGATGTTATAGATGTTAAGGATTAAGAAGACAATGATCTTGTTTTCTTATTGTGAAAATACTGTACAGAGGGGTTACAATTACATGGGCAAGATAATGAGTACATTTCTTACTAAGCATTGTAGCTTCCTCCTTTGTTTCCCCTTCCTATCCCTTCACATCCAATCCCCACCACCCCGCCACCTCCACCGAATTCACCGCTCCCTATACCCCCATCACCAAAGTTGTAAAGTTAATTTTTCAATATAATGACTTGTACATCTCATTGTTGCAATGGGTCAAACTGTATCTCTATTTAAACGATTTGTTTGTTCCCTTCCCTGCCACAAATTATACCAACATCAAATACAGTGAAAGCAAGGGTTATAGTATGGGGGAGTGACATACAAACCAACAAAGAAATCATCTTACAAATATGTTAGAAACAATCACATGAAAGAAAAAAAATTGAATATATATCTTAGGTTTCATTTCCCTAACATCAACATAACTGACCTTTTCTGCTTCACTCAGAAATATACTAGTTATTGAAAATAAGGAAAACTATGGGACCTTTGTTTCTTTGTGCCTAGATTACTTCACTTAATGTAATTTTTTCCAAGTCTTTCCATTTCCTAACAAATGAGGCAATGTCATTCTTTCTGATGGAGGCAGAGAATTCAATTGTGTATATATATGGCATTTTCTTGATCCATTCAGCTACTGAGGGGCATCTGGGTTGGTTCCATATCTTAGCAATGGTAAATAATGCTGAAATAAACATATTCGTGCTGATAGCTTTAGTGTGGTCTTGTTGGTGATCATTTGGGTAAATGCCAAAAGTGGGACTGCTGGGTCATAGGGGAGCTCTATGTGGAGTCTTTTGAGGAATATCCATACTGCTTTCCAAAGTGGTTGAACAAGTTTACACTCCAATCAACAATGCAGTATGGTTCCCATCTGTCCACATCCCCTCCAGCATCTGTTGTTATTAGAGTTCTTGGTTATAGCCATTCTAACTGGGGTGCGGTGATATCTCAATGTTGTTTTGATTTGCATTTCTTTTATGGCTAGAGAGGTTGAGCTTTTCTTCCTGTGTCTATTGGAAATCCTCTTTCCTCTTCAGAGCAGTTTCTCTTTAAGTCTTCAGCCCACTTATTTATTAGGCAGTTGTTTCTTTGAAGATTTGTTGTTGGGGGATTTAATTTTTTGATTTCAAGCTATATTTTAGATATGAGACCCTTGTCCATTGTGTGGCTATTGAAGGTCTTCTCCCAAACCGGGGGTTTCTATTGATCTTGCTAGCTATGTCCTTTGCCATACAGAAGCTCTGCAATTTCCTACAACCCCATTTTTCCAATCTTTCTTTTATTTGTTGAGTTTCTGGGTATCTATTAAGAAAATTTCTGCCTGTGCCAAGGAGACCTAGGGTTTGTCCTCTATTCCATCCAGAAATGTTTTCAGAGTGTCTGCTTTAACTCTGAGGTCTTTGATCCATTTGGAATTGATTCTCGGGCCGGGTGATATATAAGTATCTAGCTTTAGTTTTCTACAAGTAGTTAACCATTTTTTTCCAGCACCATTTACTGAAGTGGCTGTCTTTCTTCCATTCTATTTTTTTTAGCTCCCTTATCGAAGATTAGATGGCTATAGGTCTGTAGGTTCATTTCTGGGTTTTCAATTCTATTCCATTGGTCCTGAGGTCTGTTCTTGTGCCAATACCAAGCTGTTTTTACTACTATGGCTTTGTAGTAGAGTTTGAAATTTGGTATTGATATTCCTCCAGCAGTGTTCTTTCCGTTGAGGAGCGTTTTTGCTATTCGGGGTCTTTTATTGTTCCATATGAATTTTTGGATTGCCTCTTCTATTTCCTTGAAGAGTGAGGTTGGAATTTTGATAGGTATTGCATTGAATTTGTAGATAGCCTTGGGAAGTATTGCCATTTTCATGATGTTGATCTTTCCAATCCAGGGACATGGGAGTTTTTACCACTTTCTAGGTTCTGTTTTGATTTCCTTTTTCAGGTTTTTAAAGTTCTCATCATAGAGGTCCTTAATTTCTTTGGTTAAGTTAATTCCTAGGTAATTTATTTTTTGTGGGGCTATTACTAATGAAGTTGCAATCCTAATTTCAGCCACACTTTTCTCATTGTTGGCATACAGAAAAGCCATTGATTTTTGAGGATTAGTTTTATACCCTGCTATTTTGCCAAACTTGAATAAGTTTGAGTAATTTGGTAGTGGAATCTGTGTGATTCTTTAAATACAAGATCATGTCACCTGCAAAAAGGGAGAGTTTAACTTATTCTTTCTCTATTTAGATCCCATTTATATTTGCATCTTGTCTTATTGCTGTATCTAGGCATTCTAATAGTAATTTGAACAGACGTGGAGCGAGTGGAATTCCTTGTTTTGTTCCAGAGTTAAGACGAAATTGCTTTAGTTTCTCACCATTAAGTATAATGCTGGCTGTAGGTTTGTCATATACAGCCTTTACTGTATTGAGGAATGTTCCATGGATTCCTAATTTTTCCAGAACCTTCATCATAAAGGGGTGTTGGCTCTTGTCAAATGGTGCATCTATTGAGATAACGTTGTGGTTGTTATGCTTTCTCTTGTTTATGTGATGAATTATATTAATTGATGTACCTATATTGAACCAGCTTTGCATCCCTGAAATGAATCCTGTTTCATAGTATGATTTTTTGGATGAATTGTTGAAGTCGATTGGCCAAAATATTGTTGAGAAGTTTTGCATCAATGTTCATCAAAGAAAACTGCCTATAGTTCTCTTTTTTTGATGAGTCCCTGCCTGGTATGGGGATGAGGGTATGATGGCATCATAGAATGAGTTTGGTAGTGAACTTTCTTTTTCAATATTATTGAAGTGTTGGGGCAGTATTGGTGTGAGCTCTGCTTGGTGTGAATTCTGCTGAAAACCATCTGGTTATGGGTTTTTCTTAGCTGGGAAGTTTCTTATTGCTGTTTCTATTTCAGTGCTTGATATGGGCCTGTTAAGATGGTTTAACTCTTCTTGGCTTTCTTTTGGCATGTCAATATTCGCTAGAAAAAGGTCCATTTCTGTCCATTTGTCACACTTATTAGCATAAAGTTTTGAGAAGTATTCCCTTACAATATTCTGAATCTTGGTTGTTTCTGTGGTGATGTTTCTGGGTGTGTTCTCTTCTTTCTCTGATAAGATTTGATAAGGATCTGTAAATTTTGTTAATTTTTTCGAAGAACCACCTCTTTGTTATGTTGATCCTATATATGTTTTTTTTCTAATCCTAATTCATTTAATTCTGATTTAATTTTAATTATTTCTTTCCATCTACTGGATTGGGGTTTATCTTGCTGCTCTTTTTCAAGGAGGTTCAGATGTGTCATTAAACTGTTAGTTTCAGATCTCTCCAATTTGTTGATGTAGGAACTAAGAGCTATAAACTTGCCTCTGAGTACTGCCTTTGCTGTGTCCCATAGGTGCTGTTAATTTTTGTGTTCATTTTTGTTCAATATCTTGAACCTTTGAATTTCGTTTCTAATCTCTTCCATGACCCACTCGTGATTCAGCAGTGTGTTGTTCTGCCTCCATGTGTTACAGGATTTTGGTGGTTTTTGGTGTTGAGTTCTAATTTTATACCCTTGTGGTCTGAGAGAATCCAAGGTATAATTTCAAGGTTTCTGAATTTGGACAAGTTTTCTTTCTGACCCAAAAAGTGGTCTATTTTAGAAAATATTCCATATGTTGCTGAGACAAATGTGTATTTGGATGCTGCCTGAATGAAATATAAGGTAGATGTCTGTTAAATCTAGTTGACATATGCAGTTGTTTAGATTTGTGGTTTCTCTGTTGAGTTTTTGCCGTGTTAATCTATCTAGTGGGGAGCATGATGTGTTAAAATCCCCAATTAATATCTTTGGATCTATGTGGGATTTGAGGGAAAGTAGTGGCTAACTATTGGTGCTCCGTTGTTCGGTGAATAGAGATTTAGAATTGTAATATCCTCCTGAAAGAGAGATCCATTAATTTGTATGTAGTGACATATTTTATCCCTTCTCAATAATTTTAATTTGAAGTCTATGTTATCTGATATTAGGATTGCAACTCCCGCCTGTTTATGGGGGCCGTTTGCTTGGTAGAATTTGTTCCAGCCTTTCACCTTGAAAATGTGTTTGTTTTTATGGGCAAGGTGTGACTCCTGAAGGCAGCTGATAGAAGGATCTTGATTTTTAATCCAACTAGACAGTCTAGGTCGCTTAATTGGAGAGTTAAGTCCTTCAACGTTGAGAGATAGGAATGAGAGGTATTTGGGAGTTTGTGCCATGTTATCCACCTTCTTGTGTGCTGCAGCAACTGGGTTCTTCCTATGATTCTTGGATTCTCAGTTTAGGGGCGATTTCTTGGCCTTTATTGTGGAGTTGCTGGTTTTCTATGTGTAGGACATCTTTAAGAATTTTTGTAGGACTGGTTTGTTGGATATATATTGTTTCAATTTTTCTTTGCTATGGAAGGTTTTTGTTTGACCTTTGGTTATGAAGGAGATTTTAGCTGGATACAGTATTCTTGGTTGATAATTGTTTGTCTTTAGGCCATGGCATTCATCATTCCAGGTTCTTCTTGCTTTAATTGTGTCTGCTGAGAAATCTCAGGTGATTCTGACTGATTTCCCTTTATATATGATTAATATTTTCTCCTTGACAGCTTTAAGGATCTTTTCCTTGGTCTGAATTGATCCTGTGTGGATTATACTGTGATGGTGGGATGTCCTATTCTGGTCTTGTCTATTTGGAGTTCTAAAAGCTAATTGTATCTGAATAAGCCTATTTTTTGCATGTTTGGGAAGTTCTCTGCTAAGATTTTGTTAAAAAATTTCCTACACCATTAACTTCTGTCTCTAAGTGCTCCTCTACACCCATTATTCTCAGATTAGGCCTTCTGATGGTGTCTGCCATGTTTTGGATAGATCTATCATATTTCATGGATTTGTCTTGTACGGTTGTATGTTCTTTCTCTATAATATCTAGGCTGTCTTCAATCCCTGATATTCGATCTTCTGCATGGTCTAGCCTACTATCAAGACTTTCAACTTTGTTTTTATATTTCTTTTCCTTCTATTTGGTCGGCTTTGATGGCTTCAAATTCTTTGTTGGGGCTTTGTTTTACATCTTGTATGAACTTTACTTCCTTAATTTGGTGTTCAGTGTTTATTCTCAAATCACTTAGTTGATTGGTTATGGTTTCCTTGACTCCCATTCCTTCTGTTGTTTTCCATTCAGCATTCTCTTTGTGGACTCCCTGACTTCTTTCAGCTTCTTTCAGACATTCATGGATTCCATGAATGTCTTTAGTGATCTTTGTGTATTCTCATCCTGCTCTCTCTATTCCTTTATTACTCTTTGATTAGCTTCCTCAGTTCATGAAATTCCTGTAGTTCTCTTTCAGTGTTCTGAGCATTCTCACAGCATTCCTGACTTTCTCTTTGTCTGTCCTCAGCCAGCTGATGCAATTCCTGTCTCTTTGACTGATCTCAGCCTGTTCACGCCATTCCTTTATTTCTCTTTGAGTGTTCTCAAGCTGCTCATGCAATTCCTGTATCAATCTTTGAGTAGCTTCCTCAAGCTCATGATATTCCAGTATTTATCTTTGTTTTGCCTCCTCTCTCCTTATCACGCTCACAGTGAGTCTTTTGCAGGTTTTAATCTTTTCATTTACCATGTTTACCAATAGTGTATGTAGAGCTTTATGGGAGCTCTCCTCTGGATTATTCATTGTCTCTTCTGTCCCTTGATTTTCATGAGTGGGACTTGAGATACCAGGACTTGCCATTTTTCTTTTGTTTTTCCATCTTCTTCTGCCCATTTGTGATGAAAGTAACACCAGTTTTGTGCTAGAATACTATCTTAATGCAAGCATCAACCAAAGTGTGTAGTTGAACAGTCAAAAGTCTGCAGATACAATCTAGTTCAACAGATATATTTATTCAACATCAAACAACTGTGTATTAATGGACTACGAACAGCAAAGAAGAATTTGTCAAACCAGAAATTATTAGGTTTAGGGTAAGATGTGGGTAAACATAGGAATAGAGGGCTGTGGAAAGACAAAGGGAGTGTTGAATTAACTAAGTCCTACTCTCAAAGAGGGAAATAGATTGGATAGAATGATAGTAGAGAGAGAGAAAAAAAGAAGAAAAAGAAAAAAGAGAGAAGAAAAACAAGAATTATAATTAAAAAGTGAAACACTTTAAAATTCTGCAAAATTAGAAATGTAATATACCGAGAAGAACGGGGATAGGATGAGAAAGGTGGAGGGATAGGAAGAAGACCTGAAAACCTAAAAAATAAAAATGCTTAAAATAGTATATAGGTATAAAGAGGTAGTACTGCTATTAAGGAATTTAAGTCTAATCAACCACGGGTATATTTGAGGGTGAGCAGAACAGCAATTAAGTCACGCAAAAATGAACAAAAGAGAAGAGAATGTGAAAAGAATGAGAAAGAAAGAAAATAAAGGATCAAAACATTAGTAAACCTATATGAACAAAAACACCCACACACATATACCCCTAAAATAAAAATTATGAGGAAGAAAAAAAGTTTAATAGAAAACAATTTTTTAAAGTTAAAAATTAAAAATTAAGAAAAGTTTAAAAAGTTTTTTTTTAAAAAACGGTACAATAAAAGAGTTCTTTGATATTTTTGAGGGGCATGGGAAGATCCTGTATGTCCCTTGTGTCCATAACCAGTCTCTTGTTGGAGTCTCTGGTATGATTATGGTGTTTGATTTTCCTGTGGGTTGATTGGTTTCTTAAGTCAGTTTGTTTGGGTAAGCAGAAAATTGCTCTGCTTTATCCAAGATTTTGTGATCCTCCTCCTAGGGTAGTTCTCTGGGAGGAGATCTGCTTTGAGTATCACAGAAGAGAGAGATGGCTGTTTCCTCTATTTTGGAGATGCTTTGATGAGGCTAGGTTCTGGGTAGAGTTGAGGCCTTTCAGCAAACTGTAGCTTTTCCCTGAGGGGCTAGCTTCTGAGACACTCACAGAGCCCATCCTGGAGCCATTCTCATGCTTTATGTTTACTGAATTTCCATTGATCGTCAAGGCTGCTGTAGGAAGGGGCTGCCTCTGGCTCTATTTACCCAGTGAACAAAACCACTCCTGTATGGGTGGAGCTTTTTCTGCCTGGGCTGGGTGTTGCTGAGCCTGCCAAGTCAGGTTAGGTTCCTGTGACCTGCTAAATCAATCTTTTGTTTTCTTCCAAGTCCTGAGTTGGAGCTAGCTGCCCAGCCAGCCCTTTGTCAGTATCAAAGATGGAGATCTCTGGTAGTGGGGATGGGGAGGGGTGGCCTTCCCTCCTCTGCTCCCTGAGAAGGAGTGAGGATGTCATGCTTCTACTCACTCCAGAGTCTTGGTTCCTGGGTTGTCTCTCTTCTGAGATCTGCAGGATGAAGATGTCTTCTCCTTGTCAGTTCTTGCTGGTGTTGAGTAGAATCTGCATGCCCACTCCGTCTGGCACCTAGGTCCCAGACTCGCTGTGTTGCAAGTATGGTGGCTACGGACGCTGCCACCTCTGCCGTCACTGCAGCTGCGGCTTCTGGCATTTGCTCAGGTCTGTTTCCTTCCTTGGATTTTCCCTCTCTGGCCAAAGTCTCTGTACTGTAGTGGCACACTTGGTGTGATTCCTTGGCTTAAGACTGTTCACTGGAACACTAAACCTGCTTTACATGCGAGAGCTTGTTTAGCCTCCAGCTTCTCCTCTGCCGTCTACCCAGAACCACTGAAGACAATGATCTCTTTCTGAACAGATATCTCCTGGTTGATATATTATTGGGAAAAATAAATGAAATTTCATATTCAATTTGTAGAATACCTGAAATTTCAAATGCACAGAACTTCAGACTGCAGGTATATAACAGAATTCTTTAAAAAAAAAAGATGTGACTAGCTATGTAAAAATAATTTTTAAATTAAAATTAATTAATTAAAATATGAACATTTAGTCCTGTAATCATTATCTTTATTGTCTCTGGAGATACATTGCTCTAGGGCATATCTCAATGACGTCTGTCTTAAGTAGTGTCCTGATCAGATTTATTCACCAAGAGGTATGTATTGCAAATACAATTGTTTCATTACGAAAATGATTATGTGAATGTACAGTACACAAACACACAACCTCCTCTATTTTAAACAGCAAATAATCAAATCAACTTATATCAGTCATGACAAATGTGAAGTGTCATGATTCCTTTTCAATATGCAAATGAAAGATACTAGAATTCTAAAAAGTTCATAAAATCCTGAACAAAGAAAGCATCTTAAAATAAACATAGTGTGTTTCAATTTTCATAGGATGGATTTTTTTCTTCTTTAGTAAAAAAAAAACATAAAGCTTTAAATTTCTGAATACTAATTTTGACAGGATTTTTAAATGCCAAGTATGTGCTAAATAATTCAAAAATTCACTAAGGTCTTTTTGTGCATCTAATGAAAATCTTATGAATCTTTTGAAAGTTTGGAAACAAATATTTTTCTGAGCATCTAACCATTGATTACAGATGTGAGTATTTCGTTATTTATTTAGTTAATTTTTTAATTTTAATTTTTGTCAGTCATGGGGCTTGAATTCTGGGCTTGGGATGCTGTCCCTCAGCTCTTCAGCTCCAGGAGAGTGCTCTACCACATGAGCCACAACGCCACTTCCAGTTTTCTAGTGGTTAATTGGAGATGAGTCTCATAGACTTTCCTGCCCGGGCTGGCTTTGAACTGTGATCCTCAGATCGCAGCCAGCTCATTTGCTAGGATTACAGGCGTGAGCCACTGGCGCCCAGCAGATTTGAGTATTTCTATACAACGTTGCAATTATAATTTAACATAACTGATTCTTTTAATACATCAAATCTTTGCACAGCAAAGGTCCCACAAATTCAATGACTTACAAAATGTGTTACGAAGTATACAATTAAATTTATTAAAACATATCAGCATCATGTGTTAACATTTTATGATTTTACACCAGACTAAGACCCGAGCTACACTATAAGACTTACTCTCTTCATCATGTTTGGACTTATTTTGACATCTTCCAAGGTTTGTGATAGTCTCACCACATCAGTAAAGGATACCAGTTTGTGGCAGATTGTTTATTGTTTAAACCAAATGACTTAATTTCTTCTTTAAACTTGGATTCAACTCTAAACTTTAGCAATCCATATTTTTAAATATGTTTCTCTTCTATGTAACTTGATGGCACAACTTACCAAAAAGTGAAACTTTTAAGAATTATTATAACATTTTCCAGACAAAAGTATAGCGAAGTATAACATTTCTAACACCCATTCACTACCTGAAACCCCCATCAACATGTTTCCAAAATTATTTTATTTCTTCCTACTCTCTTTCTCCTTGAATATTTTAAAGCAATAGCAAAATCATGTTATTCCATGTTTTAACATTTCAAGATGTCTCTGACAAAGGAGTATTATCACAGCTACCCAAATTAGTGAGTCTTTGTTATATTTCAATTAGGAGCCCATTTCCAAATTATCATTACCATTGTTTTATTTCATTTTGTTTTGGGAAATAAGCATAAAAATCAATCTGCTGATATTTATTGGTCTTACTTTTTTGTTTGTTTGCTTATACTGGGATTTGAATCCAGGGTTTTTTAGTTGCTCGGCAGGTGATCTCCTACTTGAGACATGTCCCAAGCCCTTCTTTTGCCTTCGTTATTTTTTGGAGAGAGTCACCCATTTCCATTTTCTCTCGGGGGCTGCCTTGGACCATCATTTTCGTATCTATGCTTCTTGTATATCTGAGTTTATCTTGTATTGCTCCTATTTGTTGGTCTTTTAAGTTGTGTTAAAATCTCATGCTCTTTCATTCACTCTCTTCCTTTATGTTTTTAGCATATTATAGAAATTAGTCAATTATTTTCTTGAATATCTGCAAATGCACGTGGTTATTTCCTCCTATGGCAATTGACGTGTACTAAAGTATTTCCCATTGATTGGAAATGAGCACTAAATACTGAAGTGAATCAGATTCATTATTTGAAGGAGAAAGTGCTCTTAAGGATAACTAATAGGAGGTGCTATTGCTTTAGTAATATATTATGCCAGAAGTTACTGGTGCTGAGACCATCAGTGAATTCAAGGATTTGCCAACTTGATTCCTTTCATTGTAAAGCTCTACATCAAGATCTTAGCTAAAAGTTCTGGCATATATTGATCATCATTACTTAGTGTTTAAATATGACTTTTTTTTATCCTTCACAATTAACTAACTGGAATCTTTCTGTATTCCTTTATAATTTATTTCTTTATAGTTATCTGAAATAACATTTGTAAGTAAATATAGGATAATTGCTTAACTTTTTTTAAAGTTACTAATAGTAAAATAATGAGTTGATGTTTTAACAATGACATACATATTTCAATGAGTTTGGTATGTGATTTTCATTTTTGTTCCTCTGCCTCCTTTTAAGTACCAACAGAAGCAACTTATATTACATTGCAATTTTATTCTTTTTAGTTTTACTTTATTTTCCTTTTGTGCACTTTTATTATTATTATAAAGTGATGTATGGAGATGTTTCAGTTAAGTCAGCTAAACATGTTTTGAACAATATTATTACCTTCTGATTTTCTGGTGGTTGGCCAGAGATCAGAGTCCTACCCTGGCTGACTTCAAACCTGAGATCTCAACCTCCTGAATAGCTAGGATTATAGGCATGAGCCACTGGCACCTAGATTTTTGCATCCTATTTTTGACATAACCTCATTAGTTTTTGTTTCTTGCTTTCTGATACAAAAATACATCAGATGTTCATACTGAAAGAATACTTCCTGTCCTACACAAAGAACCAACCATTTTCCCAAGGAGCTCTGGTTCCATTTAGGAGCACATTTTTATATGACAATTTGGAATTCTTCATGTTCATTGCATCTGATTTGTCATACTCCCATGCCTTAAAAACAGCTGCATTTTTCCTTAGAGGGGAAAATAGCAATCATGAATTCTGTCTAATATTTCTAACTTAAGTTTAAATACACAAGGTTTTTACTTCAACATTTTTGAATTTCTCTCCTCAGCTTTCTCCTCTTCTTTCATCTCTGTCTCTGAAAATATTTCTTACTAATAGTATTAAAACATTTATTTGCCTTTTATGTATCCAGAATAACATCACAAATATTACAAACATGACTACAAAAGTGACCACAATTCAAAATATCTTCGTGGTTCAGGGTCTACAACTAAAATGATGCATTCCACAGTCAGTTACACTAATCATTTTATCTGCATAGTTATGTTGTAAGTTGTACTTTTAAATAATGACAAGGTTAACCATAATCCATTGTTCATCTTAAGATATCGACCTGTATTTTTAATATTGTTACACTTCTATATGTTTATTATTATTTTTTAATATTAGTAAGATCTTCTAGAGTTGTCTCCAAGGTGGTAGAGAAAAACTGAGTTGTCATCATTAATCCCTTCTTGGGTCATTTGAGTCCTTTTTCATCCTGAACACAACCTGTCATCCTTCGTTATGATGTGCAATTGCTGATGCTCAATTCTCCTGAACTGTTGTGACCACCTGGTGTAAACACTAGGCTTTGGTGTAATTTTGGTTTAAGTGCTATTTTTACTGAGACCATCTAAGTGCTATTTTTACTGAGACCATCTTAGTATTTTCATATGTTCGGATAAAAATAAGTAACCATATATACTTCCTAAATGGGCAGCATTATACTGAAATCAATTAATATTCTACAGTAATTTTTTCCTTCTTTCTACTCTATCTTACTCTTCTATCCCCCTCCTTAGACATGAACTCCTTCTCAATCCTAGTTTTGAAAGAGCAGAGATAAAGGATCGAAGATAAAAGATAGAAGATAAAGGATAGAGATCAAAACAAGCAGAAATACAGTTGCTACTATAGTGACAGAGATGATTAATACTGATTTCATTTCCCAAGTTAAAATTTTTCATGGCAAGCATTGCCTTTGTTATAAAACATCGTTACTTTGACAAGATTTTCTCCTACATTGACAAAAGTTGTTAATGAATACCTTATGGTGACAAGGTAACAATACTGACAGAGGCTATATCTTTGATCAAAAGGACTGAATTTTTCTAAGAATACCTTTCCTCTCATCTAACAATTATTAGACACTTACATGTCAAGCACTGGGCTTAGAGCTAAGAGTACAAAAGTAAGAAAGCTGACGGTAAATAATTTAGATATTTTCCTGTCAGAAATTTGGACAATTAAAAAGGGCATGTTCTGATATTTATAATTCTATAAAGGTCATAAAAGAAGGTATCTTGGGTATTGAAAATTGATTCTTATTCAGGACAGGGAAATGAATGTATCTTTGCAATGTTTAGGAACATTCTTACTTTGCCTCATCTTTTTATAAACCTCATTAACTCTAGAAGAAATATAATGCTACCTGACAAACTAAATTCCCAATCAAAAAAGCAGTATATGACTCCAATTAGCATTTTAAATATAAAATTCTTTCAAAAGTTTTCTCTCTACTTGAGAATTTTGTGAGTGGTTTTCAGAAATAGATGAGAAATATGTTTGAGAGTGTGTAATTTGCAGGACCACTATATGTTTTAGAGTATATTTGTGTGGATTAATTTCACCTATTTCTCCTCACTTGTTTGTAATCAGTATGGAAATTTCCAGGAACTGAGAACTTGAAAAGCCATAAAACATTCACTTTCCCACTCTAGATTTCTACTCAACATTGCTGATTCAATGTCTAGTAGAAATGATTACCACTGTCACCTGCTAAATGCAGACAAAGCTTTTGGGCTTTTAGGTCATGATCTTTTGGAGATAATATAAACAGATTACAGAATAATTTGCTCCTTTTTCCCTCCTGGTAATAGACATATCCAACCCAAAATTTCTTCATATTCCCTTGTTTTTCTTTTGTAGCAAAAACTCTTGCTATGAAATCTAAACATCTTAAATTTTGGCATATGCAATATTGAATTGTTAACTACAAGGACCATATTGTAAACCAATCTCCAGAACATACTTATCCAACATAAAGTTTTTTTCTTACTGGGCACCAGTGGCTCATGCCTGTAATATTTGCTACTCAGGAGGCTGAGATCTAAAGATCTTCGTACGAAGTGAGCCCTGGCAAGAAAGCCGATAGAACTCATCTCTAATTACGTACTAAGAAATTTGGAATTGGAGATGTGGCTCAAATGGTAGAGCATTAAACTTGAGCAAAATAGCATCCAGGCCTTGAGTTAAAGTCCCAGGATAGTCACAAGAAAAAAAATCCCAATCATTATTCTCATCAAGCAACTTTCCACTTTCCCCTTCCCCTCAGTTGTTGGAAACCACCACTATGTTCCCTGTCTCTGTAGGTTTGATCATTATAGATACCTCAAAGAAGCCAAATCTCGTAGGCATTCTTCTGTGACTGGCTTATTTCACTTAACATAAAGTCCTCCAGTTCACACCTTTTGGGGAACGTAGCAGAACTTATTTTTTTATTGTAAAGATACTCTACAGAGGGGCTATGGTTACATGAATAAGGTAATGAATACATTTCCTATGGAGCATTGTTACTTATTCTTTGTTTTTCCCCTACTATTCCTTCCTTCCCCATCTCCCGAACTCCTCCCTCTCCCCGACACCGAAGTTGTACAGAGTTGTAAAGTTCATTTTCAACAAAGTGTCTTGTACATCTCATTGTTACAATGGGTCAAACTGTATCCTTGTTTCAGCACTTTGTTATTTCCCTTCCACTCCCCACATTAGAAGATGAAGAGCACTGAAATCAAATAGAGTTTCAACAGGGGTTATACCATGATGGGAAGAACATACAAAAAAATCACCTAGTAAATTAAAAACAACAGTGAGAAAGAAAAAACCACTTTTGTCCCCATCTTGGGGTTAATTTCACTTAGGGTCATCTTCTATGGCCACATGTGCATAGCTTTTGACCTTTTCTGTAGCAGAATTTTTTAAGGCACATTTATATCCCTTTATATGTACATACTGTACTTTCTGCATTCATCTATTGGGGAATGCTTGGTTTGGTTCATTATATTGGCTATTGTGAATAATTTTGCAAAAGATATAAAATATTTATGTCTATTTGGGATCCTGATTTTATTTTATTTATTTATGTATTTATTTATTTATTTATTTTTATTGTGAAAATACTGTACAGAGGGTTACAATTACATGGGAAAGATAATGAGTACATTTCTTTTCTTTTCTTTTCTTTTCTTTTGGGGGGGAGTCCAGTCAAGCTCAAGGCTAGCACTCTACCACTTGAACCAGAGCACCACTTCCATTTTTTTTCTTTTTGCTTATGTGGTGCTGAGGAATCGAACCCAGGGCCTCATGCTTGGAAGGTAAGCGCTCTACCACTGAGCCACCTTCCCAGCCCATGAGTACATTTCTTATCAAGCATTGTAGCCTCTTGTAGCCTCCTCCTTTGTTTCCCCTTCCCATCCCTTCACATCCTACCCCTTCCCTCGCACCCAATCCTCCTCCCACTCCCCCCCCCCGCACCAAGTTTGTAAAGTTCGTTTTAGACATAACGATTTGTACATCTCATTGTTGCAATGGGTCCACCTGTATCCCTATTTAAACAATTTGTTTTCCCC
Organism: Dipodomys merriami; assembly: GCF_024711535.1. Classification (NCBI taxonomy): domain Eukaryota; kingdom Metazoa; phylum Chordata; class Mammalia; order Rodentia; family Heteromyidae; genus Dipodomys; species Dipodomys merriami. The sequence continues at coordinate 287,923 of NW_027206556.1, read as the reverse complement.
TTCCCCTACACAAATTATACCGACATCAAGTACAGTGAAAGCAGGGTTATACTGTAGTGGAGGGACATACATAGCAACAAAGAAATAATCTTATAAATGTGTTAGAAAAAATCGCATGAAAGAAAAAAAAATATTTGAATACATATCTTAGTGTTCATTTCCCTAACATCACCTTATCTGACCTTTTCTGCTTGACTCAGACATATACTAGATATTGTAAATAAGGCAAACCATGGGACCTATGTTTCTTTGGGCCGGCCTTACTTCTCTTAATATAATTTGTTCCAATCTTTCCATTTCCTAACAAATGGGGCAATGCCATTCTTTCTGATGGAGGCAGAGAATTCCATTGTGTATATATACCACATTTTCTTGAACCATTCATCTACTGAGAGGCATCTGGGTTGGTTCCATATCTTAGCTATAGTAAATAATGCTGCAATAAACATAGTCGTGCTGGTAGCTTTAGTGTGGTGTTGTTCATAAACATTTGGGTAAATGCCCAAAAGTGGGATTGCTGGGTCATAGGGGAGTTCTCTGTGGAGTCTTTTGAGGAATCTCCATACTGCTTTCCAAAGTGGTTGAATAAGTTTACACTCCCACCAACAATGACTTAAGGTTCCCTTCTGTCTACATCCCCTCCAGCATCTGTTATTATTAGACTTCTTGATTTTAGCCATTCTAACTGTAGTGTGGTGGTATCTCAATGTTGTTTTGATTTGCATTTCTTTTGGGCGGGGTGTCTGGTCGTGGGGCCTGAACTCTGAGCCTGGGTGCTGTCCCTCAGCTCTTCAGCTCAAGGCTTGCGTTCTACCAATTGAGCCACAGCACCACCTCCGCCTTTTTTTTTCTTTTTCCTTATGTGGTGCTGAGGAATCGAACTCCGGACCTCATACATGCAAGGCAAGCGCTCTACCACTGAGCAACCTTCCCAGCTCCTGCATTTCTTTATGGCTAGGGAGGTTAAGCATTTCTTCATGTGTCTATTGGCCATCCTTCTTTCCTCTTCAGAGAAGTTTCTCTTTAAGTCTTTAGCCCACTTGTTTCTTTGAAGATTTGTTGTTGGGGGATTTAATTTTTTTGAGTTCAAGGTATGTTTTAGATATGAGACCCTTGACCAATGTATGGCTAGTGAAGATTTCTCCCAATACGTCGGTATTCTATTGATCTTGCTAGCTATGTCCTTTGCCATGGAGTAGCTCTGCAATTTCATGCAATCCCATTTGTCCAACCTTTCTTTGATTTGTTGTGTTTCTGGATCTCTATTAAAAAAATTTCGGCCTGTGCAACGGAGACCTAGGGTTTATTTCTACTCCATCCAGTAATGTTTTCAGAATGTCTGCTTTGACTCCAAGGTCTTTGATGGGATCCTGATTTTAATCTATTAGATATATATCCAAATGTAGAATTACTAATCATATAGAAGTTTTATTTTTAGTTTTATGAGGCATCTTCATACTGGTTTCCATAGTTATTGCACTATTTTGAATTACCCTCAAGAGAGCACAAAGGTTCTGAGATCTAGGTTCTGAATTCTCTATCTGATTGACAATAGTTGTTTTTACTCCTCTTATCTGTTTTCTTATCTTTTTTTATAATAGCGATCTTAACAGCAATAATATCTTAAGATAATTTTACTTGCCTTCCCTGATAATGATGGCAAACATACTCTCAAAGACTAATGATGATGATTTGTATGACTTCTTTGGATAAACATCTGTTTAAACTGACATTAAAAATAGTTCACACATATAGATTGCTTCTTTTTATTTCTCATACAGGGAATATTTAAAGCAGAATAATTTGAGACTCAGGAGAGTCATAAAAGTTTACATTGCCTTCCTGGACTCTGAAATGGGGGAAATACTACCAATTTTGCATAAAAATCCCTTGAGTTTTTCTTTGTTCCCAAAATAGTAAGTGAAAAGAATTTCAACAGCATGTTGGTAAGAGCTATGAGTCAATTATGAATGGTATACATAATGGATAATAGCTTTTCCTGAAAACCCATGTAATGGTCATGGACAATATTAGCACAAAGCAAGTGAAAACTTTTGGATACTGTAAATCATTCGGAGCAAAGCCTCAGTGATGTTCTCATTTATTTATTTTATTTTTCTTAGGTTTCTATGGGAAACTTTACCAAAAGAGAATATTTTGTTTTATTTTAAAATAGAATGTTAACCATTTGTTTATTTATGCAAACCAAAAATGTTTGATAGTTTTCTGAACCCTGAATAAAATATAATTTCATCATTATTCATCTCCTAAAAAAGTCAAAATCACTAGAGACAACATTCCAAAATCTTTTGCAAATGTGCATTTGAGAAGAAAATTATTTCTCATCTCTCAAATAAAAAGGCTTAAATTATTTATTTTAGAAGTGAAATCCCAGGCAATACACATCTTAAGGCATTTAATATTTCACAAAGTCTGGCTAAATTTTTTATTCAACTAAGTTTTATTTTCATATGTTTCATGGTTTTTCTTAAAAGAGAATATTTAAAAACATACAAAACACAAAAACATGCATAGACTTATCAGGTAGGCACTGACTCATGTCTCATGCTTGTAATTGTAACTATTCAAGAGGCTGAGATCTGAGGATCACAATTTGAAGACAGCCAGGACAGAGAAGACTTTATCTCCAGCTAACTAGGAGAAGTTATGTTTGGAACTTCTAGAGCACTAGCCTTGAGCAATAAGCCTATGGGGTAGTACCCTGGCCTTGAGTTCAAGTCCCAGTGCCCAGTGACAACAGCGCGCGCGCATGTACACACACACACACACACACACACACACACACACACACACACACACACACACACACACACAGATCATCTATGAATCATCCACCTATAAAAAACAATTAGTTTTCCAGAAAACAGCTTTTATTTCTATTTCATTTATGCAAATCTTTGTTGCCCATTCCTATTCCTATGATAATTTGTTTTCCCATATTCCTCTTCAGAGAACTACAATGAACTACAGTTCGTCTTTATGGCTATATACACTTGTTTATTTCAACTTATTAAATATATTTGCAACAATAGTGGCTGCCTTTAGTTAAATATTTTATCCTCACTGTTAACCCGACCATCTTGCTCCACGAGGCCCATCTGTCTTTCTTTCATCATTTTATTTGATAGGAAATGGCTGTAGCCACTTTTTTACTCATTTGTTTTTATCATATCACGTCATTTTAGATTGCTTTCTTGGCAGGCGGGTCTTGTCTGGACCAATTCTGTAGTCAGACTTCCAGCTACCATGGCAGTGCTTCATGAGCTGTACCTCTGAATAATGTAAATTGTCACCATCTTTTGTTACCTCACAGCATATAATAATAAAGAATCAAATTACAATATAACCTCCTCCTCTATGTTCTGCAATATATAGCCTCGAAATTGTTTCTAATTCTTTCTTTTCATAAAATTTAAAGACAACATGTCATCAGGCAGAGCTAACTATTGTTCCCATAGCTAAAAATATGTTCTTCAAATTAGATTGAAAATTGAGAAAATGGATTTCCTTTTTCACTTGGATAGTTGACTTTTTAAAGACATAACTAGTTCTAAAAGTTGTAGGCTTAAAACCTAAAATGGGAGATTGAAATTCTTTATACAATCATTTTATTATGAGCACCCAACAGCCCAATAGCTTACCTTGCAGTATATGAAAAAGCTGAACCTTCAAAATAAATTAGTGTTTTGTAATACCACACTTTCATCATTTGAAATTCTTTACTTCAAAATGGTTCTAGAAAACCAGTTGCCTGTAAATTTAAGATATTCCTGTATACACATCGGCCACTCTAACTAGGATGATAAAGGATGACAAATTTTAAGCCTATTTTATTTGGAAGCATTGTTAATTGAAGGCACTGAGAAACAATGACAATTACAAAGCAACAAATTAGCATAACTCTTTTAGATCTAGATGTTACTTTATAAAGCAAAGGTCATACATTTGTTCAAAACCTGAAAAGAACCAATCATTTTTTTCTCTTTTCTTCCTTTTCCTTTGCTTGAGACATTTAAAACTACAGTGCTATCAAATGAAAATCTTGCTTCTGGCTTCTCCTCAGGAAAACAAAACCAAACGAAACAAAAGAACAACACCCAGAAGATCTGGCAGGTCATATTTCCATGGGCAACAAGCAGCTTGGGATTGAGTAGCTGAGTCTTTTGGGTAAATTATGATCTGTGCCGTACTGCACAACAACCCAAACAAATCTAATCCCTGAAATTACCTTATCATTGGGTTTAGGGTCTACTCTAAATTCACATGTTGTCTCACTAAGATCCTTTATTGACTACATTTGCAAAGAGCCTATGTTTAAATGAGATCATACTCCCAGGTACGCAAAGGTAATAGAAGGGTCAGACTTTGTACCTATTTTTGAAGGTCACAATTTAAACCATTAAATATTTATTTATCTTTTTGACAGATTAAAGTAAATCTGTGTCCTATTTGTGTTTTAACTATTTAAGCGTATTTTCTAATTTAAAAGCAAGTACTGAATAAACTCTGGCTGTAACTGTGAAGTTTTACTTTGATTCTGAATCTAGGATCAGTGCTGGATTATCAAGAGTTGAAGCCAATAAGCCACCTGTTAACCATAGTTCTGAAATGACAGAGTAACTGTTATTTTTCTATCTTGGCCAATGTTTTTGAAGAGGAGTTTCATAGTATAATAGTCAGCTGGAAGGCATCTTTGACTTTACAAAAATCCGTGACAAAGTACTTAGAAATATAAAAGGGCTTAACTTTTGATTAGCTTAAAATAGCCCATTATGGGACTACTTACAGCACAAAATTTGGCAAATGCTGCAAATCAAGGTCCTTCCTCCCCAGAGTCACCACTAACTTCAGGTTATCAAATAATCTGTTGGTAGTTTGGAAATTTCAGAGAAAAGGTAATTAAAAACTTAATTTTTCTCACATACATTTCATTAATGTAAAATGCAAGAGCAGTTATTATAGTCCCCAAACTAGTACTTCCTATTATTATTCCTTAAGTGATCCTTAAGATCACTGAAGATAGGTACAAATTTAAAAAGATGAATTGATCTCAGAGAATAAATTTTTAAATCATTTGCCAGAGACTGGACTTGTTATCACAATGTTATTGACTACAGAAATAATGACCCAATTTCAGAAATTATTCATACTTTTCTGATGAACATTGCAATAGAAATATCACTATTCATCAAACATATAAACAATATTCCTGTGTAAAGTTTGAAATTCAATGTGCATAGGTTTATTTGCAAGCAAAAATAAAACAAACAGAATTAGATTTCCAACGCCTGTAATTCTAGCTACTCAGGAGGATGAGATCTGAGGATCATGGTTTGAAGCCAGCCTGAACAAGAAAGTTGGTGTGATTGTTATTTCCAATTAGTCACCAAAACCCTGGAGTGGAGCTATCAAGTGATAGAGCAGTAGCCTTGAGTACAAAAGTTCAGGGATAGTGTTCAGGCCCTGAGTTCAAGCCCAGAACCAATACACACACACACACAAAACCCATAGTCTGGGAATGTGGCTTAGTGGTAGAGTGCTTGCATGAAGTTCTGGGTTCAATTCCTCATTGAAGGCCAGAAGTGTTGCTGTGGCTCAAGTGGTAGAGTGTTATCCTTGAGTAATAGAAGCTCAGGGACATTGCACAGGACTTGAGTTCAAGAGTTAGGAGTTGCAAAAAACAATCCACAATTAGAAATATTTACAAAATAGATTGTTGAGCAAGAGATATAGAAAAATCTATCCCTTTGTATGGGTTTGCTCCTGGAGAGGACCTAACACCACAAAGCTCTTCCATTTTCAAAAAATGCATATCTGGCAAACTAACTACAGTTTAGCAGAATAAGTTCAAAATAATGATTCCATCATAAAGTTGATTAACTGAATCAATATAAGGACACAGGCCTGCCTGGTATCATTCCCCATTGCACCTTTCACAGGAAAAAGATGTAGAGGTTTGGTTGTCACTGAGATGCTTGTTAAATTTGCTACAAAGTTAACAAGTACCATGCTCACAGGGAAACACAAAAAACTCCATTATGTAATGACACTATTAAATGGAATTTATATTACAATCCCATGACAGAGCAATGGCTGTGGCATGTTCACAACGTGTGCTGGGATCAGGGTTGATGTGTGTGTGTATTGAAAGGTGTATCATTAGACATGTAGAGAAATCACACCCAAAGGCCTTCTCTGTGGAAGTGCTGTCAATTATCATCCTGATTTTTTTTTATCTTAACTCAATATTGAAGGAAATGATTGAGATTGAAAAGATGGTTTATATCTTATTATATCTGCCAGGTACTGGATTTAGGGAAGTAGGGATAGGTGACTGATGAAGCAGATAAAATGTCTTGTTTTAATGTTGGACCATGTGGAAGTAAACATAGAAACCAAACAAGAGCTTCTACCCTAAGTGAATCACAATTTCTTATAGTTCAACTTGTTATTTTAGAAGACAGTAAGTAGTGTGGAGAAAATGAAGACAGTGTGAGCAGAGAGACAGAAATTGGGGTTAGAGAAGTGTCTAGGGACAGGGTAGTAGGAGGTAAGGGAAGATTTCTCTGGGACGATTGCTTAGGTGCTGTGGAGGAAAATTGGTATAGAACAGAGTACTGCTACCTGTTCCAATGGCAGGTGATCACAGAGGTTTTGAAAAGTTAAAAATATTTGTTATAGGAGGGTGCCAGCGGCTCAGGCCTGTATTCTAAGCTGCTCAGGAAGCTGCGATCTGAGGATCACAGTTCAAAGTGAGCATAGGTAGGCAAATCCAAGAGACTCTTTTCTCCAATTAACCCACAAGAAGTCAGAAGTGGAGCTGTGGTTCAAGTGGGAGATCACCAGACTTGAGAGAAGAATCCAAGCAAGAGTGCAAGGCTCTGAGTTCAAGTCTGAAAGTTAGCAGAAAATGTTGTCATAAATTCAAAATGCCAAATAGATGGCTTATGAATATAAGCATCAAAGATACGTCCATTAACTTTGATAGATGAAACCCATTGTTACAGGGTCCAGGAATATACTCCTGGTTCCATAGGTCCAGTCTAACCATATATTTTCTTCTTTTTTATGTTTTTTATTATAAAAATAGAATACAGAGGGACAGTTACATAAGTAAGGTAATGAATACATTTCCTATCGAACATTGTTTCCTCCTCCTTTGTTTTTCCTCTACCATACCTTCCCTCCCCACCTCCCCAGCTCCTTCCTTCCCCCTCCCAAGTTGAGTACACATTTTCTTTAGCTTTATATAGGAGGAAAAGGCAGTGGCAGGAGAGAAATGCATATTTTTTTGTTTTTGTAGTTTGGTTTTTTGTTCTACTCTTAGGTCTTGAACTCAGGGCCTGGATGTACTCCTTTAGCTTTTATAGTCAAGCTAGCACTCTACCACTTGTGCCACAGCTCCACTTTGGGCTTTTCAGGGCTACCTAATTGGAGATACATATCACTGACTTTCCTGCCTTGGCTGGCTTTGAATCAGGATCTTCAGATCTCAGCCTGCTGAGTAGCTAGGATTACAGGTGTGAGACACCAGCATCCAATAACAAATGCATAATTTTAAAGTCCCAGTCACACACGTGTTCATGTGGTGAGAGTTGGAAGGCAGTACTCATAGAGAGCCAGGCAGTTCATCATCTCAGGATTTCTCAGCTGGAACCTGGATACAGTAAGTCATTGGTCTGGTAGGTGGATATAAAGTGGAAGCTGAGATACCAAGCTTTTATAATGCTTTTGGTTAATCTCTGAGCCCAAATGATAGTGCCCCTCAGTCAAAGGGCCTTCGGACCTGTTACAATATTATGCTCAAAATGGCACAAAATATTAAGATTGGGGAACTCCAGGTTTCTTCTTGGTAGACGAAGTGAGACAAGTATTTGACTTGCTAAGGTTTTGGATAATCTACAATGCTTATTAGAGAATCTCAGAAATTGGACTTTATTTTAAGCAAAATGCAAATCCTACAAACAGAATATGGTTTATACTTTCAAAATTGATTATTACATAAAAATAGATTGGAAAGTAATTGGACATATCTCCCAATTGAAGCTTTCAGAGTTTGCAGTGTGTGCTAAATTATCTAGACCAGTGGAAAATTGCTTTATAATGCTGGGTCCATATATAGTCTAAAAGTCTGAAACAATAGGACAGAGTAAAAAAATAATCACTGCCCTTTCTAAGACCTAAAATTACAACAGAGGAAATAAAAACAAAGCTATGGAACCCATAGCAAATGCTATAGAATTCAAAGTGAAATAGAAATCCAGGTATGGAATTATAAATGCATCCTATCTCACAGAAGTGGCACAGAGAGGAGTACACTGCACTAAGGCACAAACACCAAATTCTGGTTTGTGCCCCCGGTCTGCCATTTAAACCGCCTCATAGAATTGAACAATTTATTTTGCATCAATTTCTTTCTGGAAAATTTGTAGTTACACCAACCTCAAAGCATAATGTAACTATCACACAGGTTAATAATACATGGAAAAAAAAACTAGAATAGCACCTAGTATAAAAAGGGATAAATAAGTAATAAGATTTCACAGTCTTTGTGATAACTTGATAGACTTGAAGTCATTAAAAATACATTAAGATGGACAGGTTCTGGTTCTCACACCTGTATTCCTAGCTATTCAATTTTTTCAATTGATTCAGACTTATCCTGCTTGATTTCTTCTTGTGTAAGTTTTGACAAATATTTTGGAAGAAATTGGTCTATTACATTTAGATTATCAAATTTGTGGCATAGGTTTGTTCACAATATTCCTTTGTTATCTTTATTATACTTTAACATCATTGAAATTATCAGATTTCTCTTTTATTTCTCATATTGTTAATTTATCTTATCCTCATCTTAAGTAGTATCTTACTGATTTTCTTGATCTTTTCAAAGAATTACTTTTGAATTTATCATTGCAGGTTTCGGTGTATGGATTTTCTACAAGTTTCATTTATTTTTTCTGGGTGGTGGTAGTGGTATTAGAGATTGAATTCAGGAATTTTTCTAGTTAACTAAAATAGAAACTTGGTTTAATAACTTGAGGTCTACCTCCTACTGTATGCATTCAGTGCTAGAAGTTTCTTTCAAAGCACTGCTTCTGATGCATTTCACAGTTTGAGATATATTTGTTCGTTTCTTTGTTTAGGTGACACTGGAGTTTGACTCAGGCCCTCACATTTGCTAGTCAGGTGTCATACTGCTGATCCATATCTCCAGTCTTTTTAGCATTGGTTATATACTTCTGAGATGTGTCTCACCTCCTTCCCATATGGATTTTCATCATTGCTGAGATGACTGGTGTATACCATCTTCATTCCATTAAATGAAGTTTTGAAGACTTTTGTTTTCCACCCTGGCTGGCCTGGAACATCAATCTGCCTAGTCTCAGCCTTTCACATAGCTAAGACAAGAGATATGTACCCTGGACACCTAGCAGTGTTTAATCTTTAAGTATCTTTCTATTATTAATTTATATTATGGATTTCAAGTTTAATTCTATTTGGTCCAAGAGCAGGTATTATATTATTTCTATTGTTTTCATTTATCTTCTTACCTGGAATTTTCTCTGTCTCGATGAAAGCTCATGTGTGACCTTTTTTTTTTTTTTTTCATGTGTGAACTTGAATACAATCCCTTCTAATGTAGATGTCAATTATATTTATCTGATTGATGAAGGATAATTTCATGGGTTCAGAATTCCAGGTTGGTGATTTTTGTTTTTAATAGAGTTTAAGTATTTCACTTCATATTCTTACTTGTTTGGCTTCTAAAAATGAAATTCTTGTCTTTGTTCGTCCATAGAAAAATATATTATAATCTCTCTGTACAGTATTTTCACAATAAAAAAGTAAAAAAAGGAAAAACATATTATATAATCTATATCATGGTTGGACTCTCTTACATGTATAAATTGATTATATATTTTAAATTATAGCTGTACGTATTACATGCGTATATAATATAAAGTTATAAATCTTGAGCCCCTTCTAATACTCAAAAACTTTCCTTTAGCAGTATTCTTTTTTATTTTTTATATTTTTGATGCTCCCCTCCCCCCATAACAGTATTCTTTTAGTTTGTTTTTCTGTGTGCCGTAATTGAGACTTGAACTCGGGGCCTTGGATTCTCTCTCTATTTATTTGAGATTTGAGGCTAGCATGCTACCATTTGAGTCATACTTCTGGCTATTTGCTGGTTCATTGGAGATAGGATTTCCTGGTATTTTTCTGCCCAGTCTGACTTCTTTGACCTGCCATCCTAGGATCTCAGCCTCTTGAGTAGCTATAATTACAGGTATGAACCACTAGCAGTGTTACAATGTAGAAAATAGAAGCAGGTCCAGGGCATGTATATGGTCAGTAGTCAGCTGACTAACTTTGAGAATTCCATTTTCAGAGTTTAGGAATGCTTCCCATTTTCTTATTCTTATATTGAGCTATCAGTTCTTTCTTTCATAAATGCACTTTAAGCAGATTTTGCAGGAGTAAGCTTCATTTAAAGATTCATATAGCTTATAAGTAGTGTAATGACTTTGTCCCCAGGGAAAATAAGGTATTTCAGATTCATTGTCATAGGAACCTCGTAATCCTCTAGAAAGTTCTGCTCTCATGGGGTCAAGGAAGGTTTCCCTCTGATTGTCATAGACATCAGGAAAGTGTCCAGGGACTTGTCATCACCTGTACTACAGTTCTGCAAGATGCTTAGACCTTTTGGCTATTTTTAATTTATAACCATGAACTATTACAGCATGCCACATATACCTGTTTGTGTGAGGATTTTTTTCTTCTTTTAGGGGCCTTTATTGTTGTTTGCAGAATTCATTCTGGTAACTTGCTGTTACCAGAGTTTCTCCTGAAAGTGTAGCTCATACCTGACATTAATTTGGGGAAAGTTCTGTCATTATTATTTCAAATACTTTTTCTATTTCTTTTCCTTTACTCCTTATGATATTCCCAACATCCATATGTAACGTCTTTTGCAATTATCCCATATTCCTTTGGTATCTTTTTTTTCATTCTTTGAAATGAAAAGGTATTTTAATATTTTAGGTTATACTATAAATCTTTTGTAAAATGATAATTGTTTATTAATATATTTTATAAAAAATAATTCATACTTTCATACAATATAATTGACTATATTTTCATTCTTCCATATTTTCAGTTTTGAATTGTCTTGTTTGTGAAATCCTCTCTCTGAAGTTTTTTCTAGGTGAGTTCTACATTCTCAGATCCTTTTATTTTTTTCCTGTCCAGAGACTAACCTTAAATCATTTTCAACTTACTTAGACACTCATTAACCTGTGTGTCTAACAATTATGTTGCTTTCATCAATTTTAAGTGTATATATATCAATCAGCAAGAGAACCAAAATATTCTCTCAATCTATGTGATGAATTCCTCTTCATTAACAAATGATTAAACAATTAAACAGCTTTGCTCAATGTTTCTATTAAAAATGTGCCATAAAAATTATTGCTACAGTACAATCACTATCAGTAAATAAATTATTCAATATGTGATTATCAGAGACTTCTGTAAAGTCAAACTAAATGAATTCCAACTCACATTCTCCTTAGTTAATCTCAAAATAGTCCTAGCCACTCTAGAAAGTATGACAGACCTGAAGTGGAACAGACTAGAAGGCGAAGAAATGAATACAAGAACCCACAGCTATCTGATAAAATGTATGGTGGAAAAAGACAGCCTCTTCAACAAATGGTGCTGGGAAAACCAAATGTCCATATATATGACCTCTCTCACACCTTAAATTAATATCAATTCAGAGTGGATCAAAAACCTCAATATAAGATTTAAAACTTTACTACAGGAAAGAGTAAACATTAGAATGTATTGACATAGGCAGAAACTCCCTAAATATAACTACAGGAACTTAGAAAATAGAAAAGAGACTTGGCAAATAGGATTGTATCAAGCTAAAAAGCTTCTGCACAGCAAAGGACATGGTTATTAACCTAAAAATACAACCTGTAGAAGACCTCTAGCCAAAAAAGAAATGCAAATCAAAACAGAATCAAGATTTCATCTCATTCTAGACATAATGGCCATCATCAAGAATACAAACAGCAACAAATGCTGACAAGAATGGAGTAGGAGGGGAGAAGGAACCTTAATTGGTGGAAATATAAATTAGTACAACTTTGAACAACAGTTGAACAAAAAGAATACTAAGGAGCTCAAATATGAGTGAGAGGGTTGGGAAATAAGGAGAAGTGAGTAGACAAATAGAGGGATGAATGGTGGGCAAATATAGTCATAATATTCAATTTGTACATATGGAAATGGAACTCAGACATATTAGAAAATAGGAAAGGAAATGGATAGGTGGAGGGGAGAATGATGGAAGCATTAACTGATCAAAATGCACTGTACATGTAAAGGGACACATTTAGTTGAAACTCCTACAACTATCTAAAAATAATTAAGAAGGGAAGAAAGCATGCCAAATGACACAGGAGATATTGGGTTAGAAAGATATACTAGTTCTATCCATTTGAATTTATATGTCTCAAAATGTATCAAAATTTTTGACTGGGTGACCACAGCTTGTTCCTCTTCCAGGATCTTGAAGGGCTCCCAAGAGGATAAGCTTAAACTTCATTAGCTTCATACAAACCTATCTCTGCAGATTTTTACTTGACCCTCAAAATTATCTATTAGCTTAGTGTTTTCAGAAGCCTGGGCAGCTCTGGGAAAATGTTTAGTGAATTAATGAAAGTGGTCAAATTTTAATCAACACAATGAGCAGGAAGTCCATCAGAGGTGTGGTAAAAATAATGTACAGAGGGGATTTTTAATACACTAAATCAAGCAGTATTATAGTGTCAATGGTGTGTTAAGTCCTGTGGGTTCTAAAACAGAATTCCTGGCTTCCTCTTCTAAAATATCCTCTGATCTTTCCCATGACTCAGTTTCCTCATCTGGAAAATAAAATAGTATATATAATTCTAGTGACTTTTCGTGTGTTAACTATAGGTATTAGTTAACACAATCATTTTTGTGAGAAGTAAAATTATTAATACCTGTAAAGCTTAAAATTTCATGCCAAGTGTTGTAGTGTGTGTGTGTGTGTGTGTGTGTGTGTGTGTGTGTGTGTGTGTGTGTGTGTGTGTGTGTGTGTGTGTGCGGTAAAATTGGGCTTGTTCACATGCTTGCTTGGTTTTTACTCAAGAATGGTGCTCTGCCACTTGAGCCATACCTTGCCTTCTAAGAGTTTCAATACAGAGTAAATATTTTAAAGGGTAACTATCTTTATTTTTCAAACAGAACATTCCTTCCTTTGCACAAATATTTTAAGGAAAACAAAAGTAAACTATAATTCTTAAAATTAAAATGAAATTGATACTTGGAGTGAATTAAGTGATCCATAAACTAAAGATAAAAAACTTGACAAGAGCTGGTGTATGGACAAAGTGGTAGAATGCCACCCTGAGTTCAAACCTCAGTCAAACAAAAAAATGAGTTAATTTTACATTGAACACGGTGGCATATATATAATCCTAGCTATTCTGGAGGTGGATATAGGGAAGATTGCATTTCTAAATTGTGAAAGTACCATATAGAGAGGTTACAATTACATGAGCAAGGTAATGTACATTTCTTATCAAGCATTGTTGCCTCCTTCTTTGTTCCCATCCCTTCCCCCATATGCGCCCCCCCCCACCAAAGTTGTAAAGTTCGTTTTTTGACATAACGTCTTGTACATCTCATTGTTGCAATGGATCCACCTGTATCCTTATTTAAACAATTTGTTTATTCCCTTCCCCTCCGCAAATTATACCAACATCAACTACAGTGAAAACAGTGGTTATACTGTGGGGGAGGGACATACAAAGCAAGAAAGAAATCATCTTATGAATATGTTAGAAATAATCACAAGAAAGGGGCAGGGAAAGTGGCTTAGTGGTAGATCACTTGCTTGCATGCATGAGGCCCTAGGTTCAATTCCCCAGCACCACATAAACAAAAAGAAAAAAAGCCAGAAATGGTGCTGTGGTTCAAGGGATAGAGCGCTAACCTTGAGCTGAAGAGCTGAGGGACAGTACCAAGACCCAGAGTTCAGGCCCCACAACCAGACCCCCCCCCTCAAAAAAAGAAAAAATCACAAGAAAGAAAAAAAACATGAGTCCTTATCTTAGGGTTCATTTTGCCTAACATCAACTTATCTGACCGTTTCTGCTTGTCTCAGACATATACTAGTTATTGCAAATAAGGGAAACCATGGGACCTATGTTTCTTTGGGCCTGACTTCACTTAGTATAATTTGTACCAATCTTTCCATTTCCTAACAAATGGGGCAATGCCATTCTTTCTGATGGAAGCAGAGAATTCCATTGTGTATATATACCACATTTTCTTGATCCATTCATCTATGAAGGGGCATTTGGGTTGGTTCCATATCTTAGCTATGGTAAATAATGCTGCAATAAACGTAGTCATGCTGGTAGCTTTAGTGTGGCCTTGTTTGTGATCATTTGGGTAAACGCCCAAAAGTGGTATTGCTGGGTCATAGGGGAGCTCTATATGGAGTCTTCTGAGGAACCTCCATACTACTTTTCAAAGTAGCTGATATGGAATAATAAAATACCCTGAATAGCAAACACGATCCTTAACAGAAAAAATAGTGCTGGAGGAATATCAATACCAAATTTCAAACTTTACTACAAAGCCATAGTAATGATACCAGCTTGGTACTGGCACAAGAACAGACTTCAGTACTAATGGGATAGAATTGAGAACCCAGAAATGAACCCACAGACCTATAGCCATCTAATCTTCGATAAGGGAGCTAAAAAAAATAGAATGGAAGAAAGACAGCCTCTTCAGTAAATGGTGCTGGCAAAATTCGTTAATCACTTGTAGAAAACTAAAGCTAGATCCTTATATATCACCCTGTACCAGAATCAACTCCAAATGGATCAAAGACCTGGGTGTCAAAGCAGACACCCTGAAAACATTACAAGATAAAATAGGAGAAACCCTAGGTCTCCTTGGCACAGGCAGAAATTTTTGTAAAAGAGATCCAGAAACACAACAAATCAAAGAAAGGTTGGACAATTGGGAGTGCATGATATTGCAGAATTTCTGCAAGACAAAGGTCATAGCTGGCAAGATCAATAGGAAGTCCACTGATTGGGAGAAGATCTTCACTAGCCATACAACGGACAAGTGTCTCATATCTACAATATACCTGGAACTCAATTAAATCCCCCAACAACAAATCCTCAAAGAAACAATTGCCCAATAAATAAGTGGGCTAAAGAATGAAAGAGAAATTTCTCTGAAGAGGAAAGAAGGATGGCCAATGAAGAAATAAATGCTCAACCTCCCTAGCCATAAAAGAAATACAAATCAAAACAACATTGAGATTCCACCTCACCCCAGTTAGATTGGCTATAATTAAGAACTCTATTAACAACAGATGCTGAATGGGATGTGGACAGAAGGGAACCTTACTGCATTGTTGGTCGGAGTATAAACTTGCTCAACCACTTTGGAAAGTAGTATAGAAGATTGCATTTTGAAGCCAGCTTGGGTAAAATGTGAGTTTCCAGATCAACCAACAAGCAGGGATAATGGTACACATTATAATTTGAGCTATGAAGGATGAGTATGTAGAGGATTGTGATCCGAGGCTGGCCCCTGGCAACAACAGAAATGGATACCTAAACCTACATGCTCAACGTTATCTTTTGCAAAATGTGGGAGAGAAGCCCTTTAAGGCATATGTGTGTGTGTTCTATCTGAATGTCAAGGGTTGAAGTGTTGAAGTAGCATGGAAAATAAAAACATGGACCTCTTCTTGTTGAACTGAGGAGCATAACGTAAATTCTTTTTTTTTTTTGTCGGTCGTGGGGCTTGAACTCTGGGCCTGGGCGTTGTCCCTTAGCTCTTCAGCTCAAGGCAAGCGCTCTACCACTTGAGCTACAGCGCCACTTCCTAATGTAAATTCTTCTATGAACTCAGGAATGCAGCTCAGCTGAATCCCAGCTTTGAGATATTGCAATAACAGACTTTCATCAATTTTTCCTCCTACTGGAAAAAAGATACTAAACGAAATATTAGTGCTTAAGTCTCAAACACCTCTCTTTCTCATCCACTTCAGAGTTTACATGATGGAGAATGATCAAGTTTTCCTGGGGGGACAATGCTCACCAATATGGGGCAGGATTTATCAGGCATGTGCTCACTAATATCTGAGAAAGCAAGATTGGAATAAAGGGGATATTTGGGGGTTTTCTCTTGGGTGGTATTTTTTGTTTGGTTTCGTTTGGTTTTTGCTAATCCTGGGGCATGAACTCAGGACTAGGGTCCTGTACTTGAACATTTCTGCTCAAGGCTAGTACTTTACCACTTAAGCCACAGCCCTATTTCTGGCTTTCTTTGGTGGTTAATTGGAGATAAATTTCTCAGGAAGTTTTCTTCCTGGCCTTTCAACTGCAATCCTCAGATCTCATCCTCAGCTAAGATAACATGTATGAGCCACCAGCAACCAGCTGGAATACTTGGATTTTCTTGCTTTTTTTGATCCTGTGGGGCAAGCCAGACAAAATGTAACATTTTCTTTTACCAAATAAGAAAGAGAAACTTTTAAATCCAACTGTATGTGATCTGTTAGAATGAAGAGTTTTAAATTTTATAAAAACTTCATATTTTCATTGTGCTAATACACAGAATCTTAAAAATCCAGAAAATATTCATTCTGATTATTATTATTATTTTGTTGTCTCAAAAAGAAATTGAGGCATTCCTAAATGGTCGTGTTATTCTTTCCCATATTTTCTTTTAAAAGGTCTTTGATGTGCCTCTAAATGTTACTGGTTTCTGCAAGATAAAAGAAATTCCCTAGTACCACTTGAAATATAATGCTCTCCGTTAGAGTTTATGAGAAATTTCTACCTTCCGCATAAATTATCACTTCAGTTAACTCTGTTAGTGTAAATTGTGTCTCTCTTAGGAGCCACAGATTTGCTAAATATTAGTCAAAGAAATAATAGAAGCCATTCTTATAGGAAATGATCAGTTAAAACAATACTTTTGTTTATGAGTATGTGTGTTGTGATTTGGAGTTTTTTCATAGAAGTCGTGGGGATGGAGCACAGGGTCTTGTGCACACTTCGCAAGAACACTACCACTGAGCTGCATCCCTAGCCCCTTGTGTGTGGTTTTGAAATCATGATGTCACAAGCCTGTAATAGAAATCAGTATAGCAATTCTGGGATTTGCCATGCATTTATGGAAACGCTGAGGAAAGATGAATTTTTAAAAGTTCCTGGATGTGGTTTTCATATCCTAACATTAGGGAAACATTGAGAAAGAACAAATATTAGTAGGTTTCTTGAGTGCTGAGAACAACCATTATCATTTGGGTTTTTTTTTTTTTTGTTCTTTTGTGCTAGTACTGGGGCTTGAGCCCAAGTCCCTTAGCCCTTTTCACACAAGGCTGGCTCTCTACCATGTGAGTCACAGCCACAATTCTAGTTTATTTTGTATATAATTGGAGATCAAAAGTCCTGACTGGATTAGCTGCAAACTGTAATCCTCAGGTCACAGCCTCCTGAGTAGCTAGGATTACAAGCATGAGCCACTCATGTTGAGCTGTCATTTTGGTTTTTATCAGCCCATGAAACACATCTTTAATACTAATTTTCATGTTTTGACATTTTAAACTGTGGTGAATTATAAATAACCAAATTTCCAATATATAAGTGTTTAAGTTACATTGCTCATATTCATAGTGTTGTGCAACCATCACCAGTATTTAAATTTTTTATTGCTTCAAACAGAAACTGTAGAGCACATGGGCAGCAAAGATGGTGCTGGGAGGGAGTAGAGTGGGCAGAGCCCAATTGACCTTCTGATCAGTTCCTAACCAGTCCGTGAAGGCTTAGGTGCATGATAGGGTATGACCTTGACAGTGATTGGTTCCTCTTCCTCCCTTGCCTTTTTGTCTTTAAAAAGGGCTGCTCTCTGTTAATAAATGAGTTTTCTACCTGCTGGATTTGGCTCCTTCCTGTGTCTGATTGTCTCCCGGGCTGAGGGAGGCTGGGGAACGGGCGAGCGCCGCACTTACCTTTCCTCAGACCCCGTCCGTCTTTCGTGGGACGGACAAAGACCCGACAGAAACTGTATCATCATTAATCAATAAATTGTCACTCATCTCTTCCTCCCTCTAACTGTGGACAATCTCTAATCTGCTATCAGTTTCTGTTGTCTATTCTAGATATTTCTTATAAGTACAATCATACATGAGCTATGCTTTTGTGTCTGGTTTGAAATACTTAGTTTTATAATGTTTTTCAAGGTTGGTGCAGTCCATGTTACAGCATGGACAGAGTGTCATTTATTTCTTGTGGCACATTAATTTCCACACTATGAGATGCCATATTTTGTTTATTCATTCATCTATAAATGAACATTCGGAAGGTTTCTCTCCAGTATTTATAAATAAGGCTACAATGAACACTGGCATCCATGTAAGTTCTATTGTCCATTGTTTGTTTGTATCTTTACAAATAGAATTGTTGAGTCATATTGTAATTCTATGTTAGACTCTTGGAAGATTCACCAACTTGTTTTCTATGTGGTTGTAACATTCTACATTCTCATTACCTTAGCTGTGCCAAAAGAGTTCAACTCCTCCTCTTTTTTTCCTAGTCCTGGGTCTTGAACTCAGGGTCTGGGCACTCTTCCTGAGCTTCTTTTTCTCTACCACTTGAGCAACACCATCAGTTCCAGCTCTCTCAGTTTATGTGGTACTGAGGAATTGAACCCAGGACTTCATGCATGCTAGGCAAGCACTCTACAACTAAGCCACATTCCCAGACCATTTTCTGTATTTTTTTTAAGTCACAGTCATTGTAGAAGGCATGAAGCAGTATCTTCCTGTGATTTTGATGGCATTTTCCTAGCAACTTTGGGGTTGCTTAGTGGTGCTTTATCTCTCTGCTTTGAAGAAATGTTTGTTGAAGTTCCACAACTATTTTAAAGTGAATTTCCTTTTGTGTTACTTGATTGAGGAGTTCTTCATATATTCTCTGAGGTTAAAATCTATAATATATAGTTATTTTCTCACATTATTTAGGTTTTCTTTTAGCTTTCTTGGTAATGAAACTTGGTCTGTTTAAGAATAGTATCTAATTTTTTTCTTTGGATAAAAAGGGATACAAAAGTTCTTAAAATAATAATAACAGCCATAATTAAAAATGCCATGGGTTTTTCTCTCAGAGGTTCATTCTTCTTAGTGTATAATAGATTAATTAACCTCTTTTCTTGTGTGTGTAAATAAAAGCTGCTTTTAGTTAGGAGCTCTAGAGTTTTTCAGAGGTTAAAAATGATAAAATTTGATAAAACTAAGTATTTATTTCACTTATAGAACAACTTTCTCTCCTCAACCTGAGTAATTATTTATACTATACTATTGGAGTTAGCTAATATTAATTAGAGGAAGGACTTTTTATCAAAGGAAGGGATTGCATAAGTTGTGGGAATACATGATGTATTGAGGAATACTTACAGGCTTCTGATATATTTTAGAAAAAAATTAAATTTAAGAGAATCTTCATCAGGCTGGGAAGTTGGCTCAGGGGTAGAGTGCTTGCCTGGCATGCCTGAGGCCCTAGGTTCAATTCCTCAGCATCACATAAGCAAAAAGAAAAAAGCCAGAAGTGGCATTGTGGCTCAAGTAGTAGAACGCTAGCCTTGAGCTGAAGAGCTGAGGGACAGTGCCCAGGCCGAGTTCAGGCCCCACAACCAGACCCCCCCCCCACAAAAAAAGAGTATCTTCATCATAGAATCTACAGAAGTTAAATGAGTCGTGAACAAAGTTGAAGTTTGCCCAAATGCACAGAGTACAGAGATGAGACCAAAGTGGGTAAGTACTACCTGGATCTCCTTACTGTGAAATATCCTCCACATATTAATGGGATAAATGGAATTTTTCCCAAGCACACACAATTCATACCTTCAAGATAGAAGCGATTCCATTCAAGTATAGGCTTTGGAGGAATTTAACATTCAACAATAATTTTAAGAGATTCTTGATTATAGTAGACAAAAAGGATTATATTGACCTTTCAGTCTCAAAGCTTTATCCCTATTAGAAAATCTTCAAAAAATGATTTTGTGACTTTGGAGAAAATAATTAACTATAAAGCTTCATAAATTATATTAGGAAAATAAGTTCATAAAATGAAGAGTTGATGCGGAGTTATGAAAGACTTCATACTATTTTTCAAAGTCTCTTGGAATCAAAATCTGTTCTCAGTGTATTGAGAAAGTAGAAATGTATCTAGTGTTAGAATCATGGATACCTAAAACATTGAGTCATCCCAAAATTCATTGTATCCCTGAAAAGTACGTAGAGTTCTAGTATCTTAATGGCACTCTCATGTGGAACCCAACTATTTGTCTTGGCATTTAAAACTGGGGAAGTGTTTTCCAGGGAATGAACCTTTAAAATATTCTTTTCTAAATAAAACAAAGGAAAAATCTTTCTTAAATAATTCTTTAAAAGGATTCATCAGCTGCAGAGATCTGACATTATGGGTATCCGGGATGTGCAGGTACAGCAATGCCCTTGCGGAAGGGCTCTGGGAATATGGAGCCACAATGAGCTCCTGGCTAGAATATGCTGCCAACTACAGGCAGAGCCCTGTGCAGTTAGGTGACCTATTGAAGTCCTCATTTATTTCTTTGTCATTGAAGGCAACTTTTTTTTCGGGGGGGGGGGGTCCGGTCGTGGGGCCCTTCTGGGCCTGGGCACTGTCCCTCAGCTCTTCAGCTCAAGGCTAGCGCTCTACCACTTGAACCACAGCGCCACTTTCGGCTTTTTTCCTTTTGCTTATGTGGTGCTGAGGAACCGAACTCAGGGCCTCAGGCATGCAAGGCAAGCGCTCTACCACCGAGCCACCTTCCCAGCCCATTGAAGGCAACTTTGAGATAGTGGTGCAGGCCCTGGAATCAGCAGGTATGGCTGCTCTGCAAATGCACTGCCCCTCATTTAGGGAAGACAGCCTGAGCCCTGGGTAGCTTCTGCAGGTGTTAGGCCTAGCCAGGACAGGTTAGCTGTGCAAGCTGGAAGTGGCCCACAATGTGCGGCTACATGCTGGCATGTGCAGCAGTTGTTAGCCCAGGTGGGATTCCCTCGTCTGACTTCACTCATCCTCCCCATTAAGGCCTTTGACACACCCTTCACTTCTGTCCCAACTTCTAAGCATGAAGACTGCCTCCTTGGCTCCATCTCCTGAGAGCTCAGTCACATGACTTACCTGATAGAGCTGAGTATAGCCCTCTCCATGCTGACAGGGAAGATCCAGATTCTCCTAGGGTGAATCTCAGAGACTGAAAGGAGGAGGGATGGGTCAAGCACTCTGGTCATTGGCTTCACAGGCTGTAGGGGCACTGAGTGATAGGTAGAAGAACAGCTTATTCACAAAGCCCCAAGCTTAATGCTCTCTGGAGCTGCACATAAGAGAGCACAAAAGAGAAATAAAGAAGTTGGAGGACCAGGAGTGATCCAGAATAGTGAGGGACCTCAGGGGACTGCTTCTAGTTAGAAAGAGACAATGTGTAAGGTAGGCATCAAAACCAGGCTTGCAATCCCAACACTCAGAAGCCTGAGGAAGAAGGAAAGTGAGTTCAAGTCCAGCATGGATAACATGGGGAGACTGCCTCAAAAAACAAGGTCTGGAGGTGTAGCTCAAATATTAGAGTACCAGCCAGTGAGCAAAAGCATCAGATACTGAGTTTGAATGGTGTCTTGGTCTTCAAAATAAGAAAAGAAAGAGAGAAAGAGACAGACCAAGAGAGAGAGAGAGAGAGAGAGAGAGAGAGAGAGAGAGAGAGAGAGAGAGAGAGAGAGAGAGAGAGAGAGAGAGAGAGAGAGAGAGGAAGGAAGGAAGGAAGAAAGAAAGAAAGAAAGAAAGAAAGAAAGAAAGAAAGAAAGAAAGAAAGAAAGAAAGAAAGAAAGAAAGAAAGAAAGAAAGAAAGATAGAAAAAAAAGAAAGAAAAAAGAAAGAAAGAAAAATAAGGGCTAAAATGTGCCTTGATGCTACAGTGTTTGACTAGCACATGAAAAACCCTGGCTGTAATCCCTAGCATAGATAGGAGGAAGAGTGGGGGAAAGCAAGAAGAGCAGGACAGAGAGGGAAAGGGGGAGGGGGAAGGGAGAGGGAGAGGTCTCTGTGAAAAGAACATGCTAACTAATGGGTCTAGAATGTTGCTTTATAAGGCAAAGCTAACTATAGTGACTCCTGTAGCTGTCTATTGTGGTGCAAAAAAAGTTCCCAACACTGTGTGACTGGCATTATCTCAGGTCAGGTATAGAAATCTGGCTCAGCTGGGTGACATGAGGTTGTTGTCAGCTGACTGTGGGACTGCAGTGTCACCCTGGCCTTTCTGAGAAGATATTAACCCAAGATCATTCATGGGAATTGGGGGAATGCCTGGCCTCCTCCATAAGCAGGATTATCATAAGGTCTTAGCTAATAGTTTCACCCATTTACAGTTATGATATCAAGAGGGGCATGCACAGACAGTGAGGGACTCAGTCAGAGACAGGGCCCAGCTGCCCCTTTGCTGATGCTTGCTGCCAACACTATCTAAATCAGAAGTATTGGATTGTGGATATGGTGCCTCAGTTGGGGATGTCTGGCTTTCCCTTCCTGGCTCTACAGTAATGGATTCTTCTATTGTTAGAGTAATGGCTCTTTTTTCTTACTAATGCCTCATTTCCTCTGTAGCAAGCTCTCAGAGTGGATGTTCTCTCCAGGATCATGTACATAACTCCTTTCATATGAAAATGGTTGTTGAGAGTTCTGGGAAGATGGCAGAGGAGAAGCTGGAATCTGAACAAGCTCTCGCATAGAAAGCAGTTTTAGAGTTCCAGTGAACAGTCCTAAGCCAGAGAATCACACCAAGTGTGTCATCACAGGACAGAGAGTTAGACAAGAGAGGGGAAGTCAAGGAAACGCAGCAGCTGCCGCTCCGGCGGCGGGGCCGCGGCGGCGGCGACCACCGCCGCGGAGACATACCTGAGACACAGAGAGTCGGGGACGAAGGAGCCAGACGCAGTGGACGAGCGGATTCTACTCAACACCAACAAGAACCGACAAGGAGCGAACATCTTCATCCTGCTGTTTGCAGTCCAGAGACGACCCAGGATCCAAGACTCGGCGTGAGTACAAGCCCGACATCCTCACTCCTCAGGGAGCAGAGGAGGGAAGGCCACCCCTACCCCCCCAGCACCGGTGATCTCCATCTTGGATACCGACAAAGTTCGGAGGAGCTGCTAGCTCCAGCTCAGGCCTTGGAATAAAATGAGTCATTTAGCAGGTCACAAGAACTTAACAGCGAAGTGACCTGCCAGACTCAGCTCCATCCAGGGAAAAGTCACCCAGCTCAGGCGCCAGCCATCGGAGTGCCTTGCTTCACTGGGTAACCAGAGCCAGAGGCTGCCCCTCCCTCTAGCAGCCTCGACAATCAATTGAAAAACAGAAACCCTGAGAATGGCTCCAGGCTGGGCGCTGTGAGCTTTATCACAAAATAGCCCCAGGGAAAAGCTACTGTTTATTGAAAGGCCTCAACTCTACCCAGAACCTAGCCTCATCACCACATCCCCCTCTTTTGTGACTCTCAAAGCAGACCACCCTCCCAGAAAACTAACCTGGGAGGGGGATCTCAAAATCTTGGGTAAAGCAGAGCATTTTTCTGCCTCTTCCAACCAACCGACTTAAGAAACCAATCAAGCCACAGGACCTCAAGCTGACCAGAGACTCCAACAAGAGACTGGTTGCAGACAAAAGGGAGATACAGGATTCTTCCCACTCCTCCCCCCCACCAAAAAAAAAATCTAAAGACTTTTTTTTCTTTTTTTTTCTTTTTTTTCTTCTTCTTCTTTTCTTTTTTTGCTTGTTTTTTGTTTTTTGTTACCTTATATATATATATATATATAAATTTTTTTCCCTTCTAAAACTTTTATTAATCTTTAATTTTTGCCTCTTCTGAAAAAATAATTGTTTCCCAGTAACCTTTTTTTTTTCTCATCTTATAATTTTTATTTTAGGAATACGTGAATAAGAGTTTTCCTTTCTTTTCTTGTCTTCTTTCTCTTTTCCTTTCTTTCTTAATTATCTTTTTGTTTTTTATCTAGCTCTACTGAACTTCTGATCTTTTCTTCTCCCGTTCCCATCCTTAAAGCTTTTCACATCTCCTCTATGTCCCTCCCCTTCTCTGAACATATTCACATTCCTCTCTAAATAGACGGTCTTTTAACCTCTATAATAACATTAATTTTTACGTTTCTATTCTTTTTCTGGTCTCTCTTTATTCCCCTTTCCGTCTCTTCTTTTTCTCTCTCTCTCTACTTGCATTCTACCCACCTCATTTCCTGCACTGTGATTAGGACATAGTTAACTCTCCCTGTGCCTCCCCACACCAATCTATTCCTATTTTTTACCCACATCTCTCCCTAATCCTAATAATTTCTGGTTTTCCAAATTCTTTTCTGCGGTTCGAAGTCCTTTAACATATAGTCGTTTGATGTTGAATAGATGTATCTGTTGAACTAGATTGTATCTGTAGACTATTGACTGTACAAATGCAAACTTTGGTTGATGGTTGCCTTAAGATAGTGTTCTAGCACAAAACTGGTGCAATCTTTATCTCAAATGGGCCGAGTAAGCCGGAAAAACACAAGAAAAATGGCAAATTCGGGTATCTCAATTCCCAACCTTGATAATCAGGGATTAGAACAGATAAAGAATAATCCAGAGGAGAGTTCCCAAATAGCTCTACAAACACTAATAGCAAACATGATAAATGAGAAGTTTGACAATGTACAAAGGACTCTGTATGAGCGTGATAGGGAGAGAGAGGAGGCATCCCAGAAGTTTATACAGGAATATCATAAGCATGAGGAAGCTTCTCAAAAACTGATACAGGATTTGCGTGAACAACTTGAGAATACTCAAAGAGAAAGGGAGGAATGGCGTGAGCAGGCAGAGAACACTCAAAGAGAACTGCAGGAATCCCACAGAAGGGAGGAAACTAATCAAAGAGTAATTCACGAATTAAGAGACCAGGTAGAGAATACACAAAGATCACTAAAGACATTCATGGAATCCATTAACAAAGAGGTGAAGGAAGTCAGGGAGACCACAAAGGGAATGCTGAATGGAACCCAACAGAAGGAATGGGAGTCCAAAGAAACCATAACCAATCAACTAAGTGATTTGAGAACAAACACTGAACACCAAATTAAGGAAGTAAAGAAAATCATACAAGACCTAAAACAGAGCTTCAACAAAGAACTTGAAGCCATCAAAGCTGACCAATTAGAAGGAAAAGAGATAAAAAACAAAGTAGAGAGTCTTGACAACAGGTTAGACCATGCAGAAGATAGAATCTCAGGGATTGAAGACAGCCTAGATATTATAGAGAAAGAACATACAACCATCCAAGACAAGTCCAAGAAATATGATAGGTCTATCCAACACCTGGAAGACACCATCAGAAGGCCCAATCTAAGGATAATGGGTGTAGAGGAGCACCTAGAAACAGAAGTTAATGGTCTAGGAAATTTGTTTAACAGGATGCTAGCAGAGAACTTCCCAAACATACAAAAAGATAGGCCTATTCAGATACAAGAAGCTTTTAGAACCCCAAATAGACCAGACCAGAATAGGGCATCCCACCGTCACATTATAATCCACACAGGATCAACCCAGACCAAGGAAAAGATCCCTAAAGCTGTCAAGGAGAAAAGGTTAATCACCTATAAAGGGAAACCAATTAGAATTACCTCAGATTTCTCAGCAGAGACAATCAAAGCAAGAAGAGCCTGGAATGACGTATGCAATGCCCTAAACACAACCAACTATCAACCAAGAATACTGTACCCAGCTAAACTCTCCTTCATAACTGAAGGCCAAATAAAAACCTTCCATAGCAAAGAAAAATTGAAACAATACATCTCCACCAAACCAGCCCTGCAAAAGATTCTTAAAGATGTCCTACACATAGAAAACCAACAAGAACGCAATAAAGGCCAAGAAACTGCACCCAAACTGAAAATCCAAGAACCATAGGAAGAACCCAGTTTTTGCAGCCCCCAAAAAGGTGGATAACATGGCAGGAACCCCCAAATACCTCTCAGTCCTATCTCTTAACGTTAACGGACTGAACTCTCCAATTAAGCAACATAGACTGTCTAGTTGCCTTCAGGAGTCACATCTTGCCCGTAAAAACAAACATATTTTCAAAGTTAAAGGCTGGAACAAAATCTACCAAGCAAACAGCCCTCATAAACAGGCGGGAGTTGCAATCCTAATATCAGATAAAATAGACTTCAAACTAAAATTCGTGAGAAGAGATAAAGAAGGTCGCTACATACTAATTAAAGGATCTCTCCTTCAGGAGGATATTACAATTCTAAATATCTATTCGCCAAACAATGGAGCACCCAAATTTATCAAAGAGACACTACTTTCCCTCAAATCCCATATAGATCCAAAGACATTAATTGTTAGGGATTTTAACACACCACTCTCCCCACTAGATAGATCACCTCGGCAAAAACTCAACAGAGAAACGGCAGATCTAAACAGCTGCATAGATCAACTAGACTTAACAGACATTTACCGAACATTTCACCCAGCAGCAACAGAATACACGTTCCTCTCAGCAGCACATGGAACGTTTTCTAAAATAGACCTCATTTTAGGCCACAAAACAAACTTGTCTAAATTCAGAAACATTGAAGTTATACCTTGCATTCTCTCTGACCACAAGGGAATAAAATTAGATCTCAACACCAAAAGCCACCAAAGAAAGTCCGGTATCACATGGAGGCTGAACAACACACTGCTGAATCATGAGTGGGTCATGGAAGAGATTAGAAAGGAAATTCAAATGTTTATGCTATTCAACAAAAATGAACACACAAATTACCAGCTCCTCTGGGACACAGCAAAGGCAGTACTCAGAGGCAAGTTTATAGCTCTGAGCTCCTACATCAACAAATTGGAGAGATCGGAAACTAACAATTTAATGACACATCTAAACCTCCTTGAAAAAGAGCAGCAAGATAAACCCCAATCCAGTAGACGGAAAGAAATAATCAAAATTAAATCAGAATTAAATGAATTAGAATCCAAAAAAACTATAGAAAGAATCAACAAAACAAAGAGTTGGTTCTTCGAAAAACTTAACAAAATTGACAGACCCTTAGCAAACCTTATCAGAAAAAGGAGAGAACACACCCAAAGTAATAAACTCAGAGATGAGAATGGAAACATTACCACGGAAACAACCAAGATTCAGAACATTATTAGGGGATACTTCTCAAACTTTATGCTAATAAGTTTGAGAACTTGACAGAAATGGACCTTTTCCTAGCAAATATTGACATGCCAAAACTAAACCAAGATGAGTTAAACCAGCTTAACAGGCCCATATCAAGTATTGAAATAGAAACAGCAATAAGAGACCTCCCAGCTAAGAAAAGTCCAGGACCAGATGGTTTTACAGCGGAATTTTACAAGGCCTTCAAAGCAGAGCTCACACCAATACTCCTCCAACTCTTCAATGCAATTGAAAGGGAAAGCTCACTACCGAACACATTCTATGAAGCCATCATAACCCTCATCCCAAAACCAGGCAGGGACTCATCAAAGAAAGAGAACTATAGACCCATTTCTTTGATGAACATTGATGCAAAACTTCTCAACAAAATTTTGGCCAATCGACTTCAACAATTCATCCAAAAAATCATACACCATGATCAAACAGGATTCATTTCAGGGATGCAAAGCTGGTTCAATATACGCAAATCAATTAATATTATTCATCACATCAACAGGAGCAAGAATAAGAACCACAGGGTTATCTCAATAGATGCAGAAAAAGGATTTGACAAGATCCAACACCCCTTTATGATGAAGGTTCTGGAAAAATTAGGAATCCATGGAACATTCCTCAATACAATAAAGGCTGTATATGACAAACCTACAGCCAGCATTATACTCAATGGTGAAAAACTAAAGCCATTTCCTCTTAACTCAGGAACAAGACAAGGATGCCCACTCTCTCCAATTCTCTTCAATCTAGTATTAGAATGCCTAGCTACAGCAATAAGACAAGATGCAGACATAAAGGGGATCCAAATAGGGAAAGAAGAAATAAAACTCTCCCTCTTTGAAGATGACATGATCTTGTATTTAAAGAATCCCATAGACTCCACTCCCAAATTACTCAAGCTGATTCAAAACTTTGGCAAAGTAGCAGGTTATAAAATTAACCCCCAAAAATCAGTGGCTTTTCTATATGCCAACAATGAGAAAAGTGTGGCTGAAATTAGGAAAGCAACTCCATTTGTAATAGCCCCACAAAAAATAAAATACCTAGGAATTAACTTAACCAAAGAAGTGAAGGACCTCTATGATGAAAACTTTAAAATCTTGAAAAAGGAAATCAACACAGAACTTAAAAAATGGCAAAACCTCCCATGCTCCTGGATTGGCAAGATTAACATCGTGAAAATGGCAATACTTCCCAAGGCTATCTACAAATTCAACGCGATACCTATCAAAATTCCACCCTCATTCTTCAAGGAAATAGAGGAGGCAATCCAAAAATTCATATGGAACAATAAAAGACCCCGAATAGCAAAAACGCTCCTCAACGGAAAGAACACTGCTGGAGGAATATCAATACCAAATTTCAAACTCTACTATAAAGCCATAGTAATCAAAACAGCTTGGTATTGGCATAAGAACAGACCTCAGGACCAATGGAATAGAATTGAAAACCCAGAAATGAACCTACAGACCTATAGCCATCTAATCTTCGATAAGGAAGCTAACACAATAGAATGGAAGAAAGACAGCCTCTTCAGTAAATGGTGCTGGCAAAATTGGTTAACTACATGTAGAAAACTGTACCAGAATCAACTCCAAATGGATCAAAGACCTTGAACTCAAAGCAGACACTCTGAAAACATTACAGGATGGAATAGGAGAAACCCTAGGTCTCCTTGGTTCAGGTCGAAATTTTCTGAATAGAGACCCGGAAGCACAACAAATCAAAGAAAGGTTGGACAAATGGGATTGCATAAGATTGCAGAGCTTCTGCAGGGCAAATGACATAGCTGGCAAGATCAATAGAAAGCCCACCGATTGGGAGAAGATCTTTACTAGCCATACAACGGACAAGGGTCTCATATCTAAAATATACTTGGAACTCAAAAAATTAAACCACCCAACAACAAATCCTCAAAGAATCAACTGCCCAATAAATAAGTGGGCGAAAGACTTAAAGAGAAGCTTCTCTGAAGAAGAAACAAGGATGGCCAATAGACACATGAAGAAATGTTCAACATCCCTAGCCATAAAAGAAATGCAAATCAAAACAACATTGAGATATCACCTCACTCCAGTTAGAACAGCAAAAATCAAGAACTCTAACAACAACAGATGCTGGAGGGGATGTGGACAGAAAGGAACCTTACTTCATTGTTGGTGGGAATGTAAACTTGTTCAACCACTTTGGAAAGCAGTATGGAGGTTCCTCAGAAGACTTCACATAGATCTCCCCTATGATCCAGAAATCCCACTTTTGGGCATTTACCCAAATGTTTACAAACAAGACCACACTAAAGCTACCAGCACAACTATGTTTATTGCAGCATTATTTACCATAGCTAAGATATGGAACCAACCCAGATGCCCCTCAGTAGATGAATGGATCAAGAAAAGGTGGTATATATACACAATGGAATTCTATGCCTCCATCAGAAAGAATGACATTTCCCCATTTGTTAGGAAATGGAAAGGTTTGGAAAAAATTATATTAAGTGAAGTAAGCCAGGCCCAAAGAAGCATAGGTCCCATGGTTTCCCTTATTTGCAATATCTTGTATAGGTATGAGTCAAGCGGAAAAGGTCAGATAATGTGATGTTAGGAAAATGAACCCTTAAATATGTATTTTAATGTTTTCGTTTCTTTCATGCATGTGTTTCTAACGCATTTATAAGATTATTTCTTTGTTGCTTTGTATGTCCCTCCCCCACAGTGTAACCCCCGCTTTCACTATATTTGATGTCAGTATAATATGTGGAGGTGATGGGGACAAACAAGTCGTTTAAGGATTCAGGTGGACCTGTTGCAACAATGAGAAGTACAAAATGTCATGTCAAAACCAGCTTTACAATGTCGGTGTGTGGGGGGAGGGGGGTATAATTGGGTGGGGGGAGGGGGGTAAAATTGGGTGGGGGGAGGGGGGAGGCGGGGAAGGGAAGTGAAGGGTAAACAAAGGAGGAGGCTGCAATGCTTGGTAAGAAATGTATGCATTATCCTGCCCATGTAATTGTAGCCCCCCCTGTACAGTATGTTCTCAAATAAAATAAAATACAATTAAAAAAAAAAAAAAGAAAATGGTTGTTGATAAAATCTGCCATTTAGGTGAGATGAAGACAAATGTTTCGTTCGTTCAGGTTAATTCTGAACCACACAGCAAGCCCAGAAGCTGTAGACTGTCTGAAAGCAAGGGAGCCAGCCTGCATCCCAGTGAACCATATTTATGGACACAGACATTTGCATTTCATGTAGCATCATGTGTCACAAACTATTTTCATAGACTGCATGCAGTCAGGTAAGAACAAGACTTGCCCTGCAAGGTGTAGTCTTTGTTCTCTGTGACAGACAAGCAGATGGATTGCTCACATCCATTGTTGCTCACATGGAACTCCTCTGATTAGTGCTGATTATTCCATGTTCTACAGCCCGTTCAGGACATGATTGAGAATGCTGGACCTGGCCAATTGTGCTCTGAACCATGTGGACATGAACTTCTTGGCAGACTGTATCCATGCTGCCCAGCTGGATGTGTTGCACCTCAGTAGACACAATCTGCTTCATTTATATCCTTCTACTTTCCTCAAGCTCCGGCAACAGGTTGCCCAGATAGTGCGGGTGTGGACCCCAGTGGAGTGTGCTATTACCCATAGCTATGTGGTCATGATGATCCTGGGCCTGTGTTCCTGCCTCTATCTCTAGGAGCTCAAGTTCCTTGCTAACCTGCTGTCAGCCTGCACCCTCAAGCGCCTCTTCTCTGCACTGTGTAAACTCCCTGAACTTCATTACATGGAGTTCCTGGTGCCTAAGAAATACTACCTGGAGAGTACTAGTATGAGCTGGCCATGTCCACATATGATCAGTAGAAATATGCTTGATTGCAGAAGAGCTGCATGCCATGCTACTATGGGCCAAGCAGGAAGACATCCCCACCTCCCACCACTTTTCTGGAGTTTTCACCCAATAGTTAATGAGACCAGCCATGACTTTGGTGCTTTCTTGTTTCAAACTTTCAAAACTGCTTTAGAAAACTTTCCCAGGGGCTGGGAAGGTGGCTCAGTGGTAGACCGCTTGCCTTGCATGCTCGAGGGCCTGGGTTTGATTCCTCAGCACCACATAAGCAAAAAGAAAACCCTGGAAGGGGCGCTGTGGCTTAAGTGGTAGAGTGCTAGCCTTGAGCTGAAAAGCTGAGGGACAGTGCCCAGGCCCAGAGTTCAGGCCCCACGACTGGACCCAAAAAAAAAAAAAAAAAAAAGAAAACTTTCCCAGAACATTAAAACAAGTAGAGTAGGCCCTTGAATTGTGCTAAGGAAATGTCTTGCATTTCAACCAGCCCTGTTGCCCAGAGATCAATCCCTATATCAGATCCTAAGGCTAAGATGAAAGCAAATGTAATTTCAATGAAAAACCTTTGTTAGAGAAAGCTGTAGATACACATGACAGACAATGTAGGAAGAAAACATGCCTTCTAAATGTGACATCGGAAGCCCTGGGGTTCAATTCTTTTTCCTTTTTTGTGCCAGTCCTGGGGCTTGAACTCAGGGCCTTTGCACTGCCCCTGAACTTCTTTTACTCAAGGCTAGCACTGTACCACTTGAGCCAAAGCACCACTTCTGGTGTTTTCTGCTTATGTGGTGCTGAGGAATCGAACCCATGAATTCATGCATGCTAGGGAAGCATTCTATCACTGAGCCATATTCCCAGCCTCCTGGGATTCAATTATAGGACTAGGTGAAGCTGTTACAGCAGAGGTCCAGGCATTGTGGTAGAGTGTTCAATTGGACCTAGGGCAGCATGTGCTGGAAGCAGTAACAGGGAAAAATCAGATCACTTGTCACAGAATACAAATAAAAGGTAATGGGTACATTTCTTATCAAGCATTGTTGCCTCCCACTTTGTTTCCTCTTACCATCCCTAATAAGAAATGTACTCATTACCTTGCTCATGTACTCATGTAATTGTAACTTCTCTGTAAGGTATTTTCACAAATGTGTGTGTGTGTGTGTGTGTGTGTGTGTGTGTGTGTAAATACAAATAAAAGAAGATCTCATAGAAAAACAAACAAGAGAAAAAGACTGAAAATGAAAAGTAAAATGGAAAGGGAACCCGACTTTTGGGCCTAGCAGAAACTCAGCAGATCTGGTAGGAATTGTTCTGCATGGTGTGGCAATATTTCCTGGAGAATGTTTGCAGGGAATAGAAGCAGGGCTGGTTTTTGGTTGTTACCAGTGGCTTTGTGCTTGTTTTGCTCTGCATCCAGCTCAGTGAAAGCCTGATTTGAGGGTATCTCATGACTAAGAGATGCTCCAGTATTTCTTAGTAAAATTCATATTCCATTTTCTGCTGAGCAGCTAGATTCATTTGACCACCAGCCTCTACCACTCCCAAGCCTCGTCCTTTGGTTCTACTAATCAGAGCCAGCCCTAGCTCTGGGAACAGGCATTAGAACTCTATTCTGTTACAGTAACATTCTTACCTGCCAGTGGCAGTCAACAGAGAGACCCAGTTCTCCTTTAGAGATGCCAGAGACGTTCTGCAGCTAGCTGAATCACAACTAGCTACCAACACTTTTCTGTTCAAGAGTTCCTATGACTCCAACAGAAGTCACATACTGGGGACTCTTTTCATTGCTCTCACTAAACCGCCACAGCACTGTATAACCTGATGTCCCCACATTCTGCTGCAGGAAAGGTAACAGGCTGGAATCTGTGCAATTTGGCTTGAAAAATTTGTTACAGTGAGTGAAAGATTGATTCCTGCCTAATTCCTCCAGCTCAAGCAAGACACCAGGTACAAGAAAACAAGGGTGGCCACATGCCTGTCAGCAGGCAGGTTCCAATCAGTGCCTGGCCAAGGATATAACACTTGGTCCCCAGGGGACAATAGCCCTTCATCCAGTGTAGAACATTCAACTTGTGGGCCTGGTCAAGGAAGTCTCCTTGTGGCCTAAGAGAGCATAAGCCACTTTTTATTTTCTGCTTCTTTGTGAAAACAAGCCCTATATAAGTCCATCCAAAATATAGTCCCTCAAACAACCTCCAAACCTGAAAGGTCTATGCACCTTGCTGGCAATAAACAGTCCCCACCTGTTGATCATTGAGTCTGGCCTATTCCTTTTCTGTTTTCCTCCATTTTCTTAACAGTGAGAATGCTGAAACAGGTATGTGGGTTCAGGAGACAATCATTCCCAGGTTGCCAATGGATGTTCATGGCTACTTCTAGATTTTAGGTCTGATCCTACTCTATTTTTACTTTGAGGTTACCTGAGATATCCTTAAAACAAATTCCCCTCATTAGTGTCTAAGACAACTTAATCACTGTTATTTCAATTCTTACAGGGTCTGAGAATGAGTCCATCAAAGCGGGCTTAGAGATTAAAGAAGTTTTTTAGGTGTTACAGAAGTTGTCCTGCCAGGGACACAGTGTAGACTTGGGAGCTAACACTATGACCCTAAACATGAACACAGCCTAGGCTAATGAAGGCAAAAAACACAAGCAGGTACAAGCTGCAAAGTTCTATTAATATGATAACATCAACTTTTTTTTTCAAACAAGGGACTTTTACAATGGCAATTTCCTGTTATTTCATTCCTCAGTTTCAAGCAAGAGATTATTGCATTCCTCAGTTCCCCATAAGAGGTTAATATTCTGACTCAGTGTCCTTGCTTGGTCTTGGGGTCTTTAATCCTAAGAGATCCTTACATTCCCCTTTCTTTTTGTAACTGAGTCAAATTCTTGACTCTTTTTCCTGACTCAGGAGGCTGTACTGGGCCTGAAGGGCCATCAGCTTGACAGTCCCAATTATTTTTTCTATAAGTGATATCAAAGACTTAACCACACAGGAACCAGTAATAACAAGTAGAAGAAATAGTATAATTGCTGGTGGCTAGGGATACTAGCCACCAGGCCAAAAGGCTTTGAACCCATACTAGATCTAGTTTAGCAGATGGATGCTGTTGGAGTCCTTCACACAGTTTACCTACAACCTTTATGTTTTCTTCTCCAGCCGTGATTCATTTACACAGTATCAGCACTCTTCCCTTAGAAAAACATAGGTTCCCTCTTTGGAAGCTGTGAGAAGGTCTAGTGCCCTATGATTCTGCAAGGCCACCCCCGCTAGAGAGTTCAGTTGTCTTTGTATGCATGCCAGAGACACTGAAGAGGCATGAGTATCCTCATCTACCCTCTCCTCAAATTCTTGAGCAAGTTTTAAACTATGTCTTACAGCACCTCCAGCAAAAGCTACTCCTCCAACAGAGGTAACCATACTCACCCCTAACATTATAGGAATAAAATCTGTCCTCTTGGTTAAGAGGTGGGATAACAATCTCTGAAAATTTTCACTTTTGGTATAAAGATTTAATTGGGGAACTGCTGTTATCAAAATCCAAGAGACCAAGGTTGGATTAATGTATGAACATAGGCTTCCATTGCACCAGAACATAGTAGGAGAAGGGGTGTGACATCAAGATACCTGAAGCAGTTTGTCATATTCCACAAGTTGAGTTGGTTGGTAAAATTAAATTGCTACAATCAGGGACATTACAATAGCAGAAGTAAGAAAACTGTCCCCTTGTCTCTGATTTTAAACTGCCAGTGGTAGTTAACATCATTTAGAGCACAGAAGCATAAATGAAAAATTATGATGAGATAAGTCTTAACTTGAGAGGCTTTTCAGGGTCCTTATACACCATCCATTTGTCTCTTCTGGTAGCAGGGCCACCTTAAGTGGTGAAGCGTGGATCCAGGACCAGATCCCATTCACCTTGACAGTGGTTGGAGCTGTTAGGATAGCAGTATAAGGTCCTTTCCATTGAGGATAGTTAGTTTTTTTTTTATGTCATATGACCCACACAGTGTCTCATGATCAGTAATTAGGGCCAACTACAGGGGCTGCCTGCAGGAGTGCCTGAAATTGGGAATGGAGTTCCTGTTGAACAGTCTGCAGTGCCTGTAAAGACTGGAGCAGTCATCTATGTCAACATTGCAGTTTTTAAGCGAGGACACAAGAAGGATGGTCTGCCAAACATAATTTCACAGGGCATAAACCCTTTGGAATAGACAATGCAATGGGAGCGCAAAAGGGCAAAGGGAAGGAGTCATTCAGTCATGGTAAATTTAAGAGAAACCCCTCTCACAACGAGTCTACCTGGCTGCTCTAATTAGCTAAACCAGCATCTAGATTGAAGTGGGCATATCCTTCCTCCCTACCATACAGATAAACATAAAGAATAGTTCCACATCAATTCACCCATCCTGACTCTATGTATATGAAAGCTAGTTTAATTTCATACCAACTTACTCATAAGCTTCATTTTTAAGACATACTCCTACCATTTGTTACATACTTAAACTTTCTGGGGTTTCTCTTCTTCCCCTTTTCACTGTGACAAACATTTTAAGACAATCCTTATTTTTATATCTTTTTTTTTTAATCCAGATGAGATTTTTTTTCAATTCCTTTCTAAGGCTTTCTTTACTACACTCTTTCTTTCCCTGAGTTTCTTTGTGGCTTTTGGGCCCATTTTGCTTCTTTGGCTTGAGGAACCAGGTTATCAGAACTGCCTCAAGGCATCCCTTGGGTGGAGAATTTTGTTAAATTTTTAATTCTAATAGCAGGGGTGAGTTTCATTCCTCTTACTACCTCCATTGATAAAGATCTCTCCTTTATAGCTATTGTTGGAAGCGGCCTTTTACCACACCCAAACCAAGCAAGGCTTTGATTGTAGAGTGGATTTCTAGTTTCCTAATCCTTGAAGTGCCTGAGGCATGCCAGTGATATCATCCTTGCCCTCAATATCTACTGTGGGAATAGAGAGAGTTACTGGATATCACTAAAATAATATACCACAGACTCAGTTTCAGCAGATCCAAAGCAGCTTTCCACTGGGAAGCAGTCAGAGGTGATGGAGTCAGGCAGGAGTCCAGTCCACTGTCACTATGGTCAACATGGTCAGGATGACAACATAGATTTCCTTCCAGATGACTATAAGGCCGTCCTTGAACTTTATCCAGAAGGGTGGGTAGAAGCAGCAGCAGGGTCCCACACTGACTCAAAAGGGTTATCACACATTTTTCTGGGCTGCAAATTTCTACTAAGACTGGTTAAGGATATGTGGCATAGGCTTGATAGGCGGGTGTCCAGCTGGTTTTTAAGGCAACATTTGAGGCAGTGGCCCAGGACAATTGACCAGGGTGACAACTTTTATTAACTAGATAGTTCTTTTAATAAGGCTTGTAACCATTTCCAAAATGTGCAGTCTCCACACTTACACACTGTTAGCACTATGTCCCATGCCTCTTCCTTTTCAGGTAAGGAAAAAATTATTTCTGACCCCTTTTTGTGGCCATCAGTACTTTAATACAAGAACACATACACAAAGACATTAGAGAGGGATATGATACAATTCAAATAACATCTGGAGCTTGAAAATATTGTGCAAATGTGAATGTCTTAGAATCAGTAAATGAGAGTGGTTATATAAGATGTTAATAGTATGTTCATAGTAAAAAAGCAGTGAAGAAGTATGTGGGAACTCTCACTACTCTTTGCAACTCTTCTTTGAGTTTAAAATAATTTCAAAACAAGAAGGCTTTCAAGACAAGATATGGCTTAAGTATATCCATCCCATATTTTTTGGTTTTGTTTTTGAGAAAAGTGTTAAATCTTTGAAGAGGAAGCATTCACCCAAAGGGAGACAAAACATTCAAATCCAACTTTGACTCCCTAACCTGTGGCATATATCTCTGAATTTTTTATTTCCCTATAACTTCTCAAAGTACAAGATAGTTCTCAATTTGACACTTCGAGATTTGACTCATGGAGGTCGTTGGCACCAAAGGTGAGCAAGTTAGAAGCAACATTAGCCAGGCACCAGTGGTTCACACCTGTAAACCTAGCTACTGAGGAGGCTGATCTGAGGATCACGATTCAAAACCAACATGGGCAGGAAACTCCCTGCAATTCTTTTTTATTTTGGCGTGGGGGTCGGGTGGTGGGGCCTGAACTCTGGGCCTGGGTGCTGTCCCTCAGCTCTTCAGCTCAAGGCTAGCACTCTACCACTTGAGCCACAGCGCCACTTCTGGCTTTTTTTTTCTGCTTATGTGGTGCTGAAGAATCGAACCCAGGGCCTCAAGCATGCAAGGAGAGCTCTCTACCACTGAGCCACCTTCCCAGCCCTCCCTGTGATTCTTATCTCCAAATAATCACCAGAAAACCAAATAGAGTTCTCGACCTCAGCTGAAGAGCACAAGGACAACGCCCAATCCCAAAGTTCAAGCCCTACTACCACCAAAAAAAAAAAAAAGAGAAACAACATTAAAGCTGTTTGTTTTTTGGGCTTTGTGTATAAGCTACACATCCCTCAATTGTGAAATCATACAGTTTGGCTTTCCTTACCATGCCTTTTTCTCATAATATTCTGCATAATCTCCACTTATTTATGATGCATTAGGCTTTGCAGCAATAAATAAGCCCTATGATGAAAGTACCTCATTCTGTTCACAGCTTTGTACCCAGTATTCAGGACAACACTTGATATTCACTGAAAAGAAAAGAGACCATTATAATAAGAGATAATGCCTCGATAAAAGACATAAGGTCTGGGGATATCAACTTCCCACCCCCGCCTCTACCTCGAGAGCCCTCAAACAAGCCCAGATGAGCTGGTTTCTAAGATGATGTCCAGGTCCAATAGGCACTTTGGGCAGGTGACGTCTCTCCTGGGGACAGAGCAGCCAAAGCTTTTGCAAAACTATTGCTGGAAACTTATTTTGGAACTCTTGTGACAAAAGAACACTGAGAATTGCTTTGATGTGCTGATGTTTTCATCATTTTCTTGGTACTTCAAAGACAAAATAGTCGAGAAGCCAGCAGCAACAGCTAGCTCTGCTCAAAGCTTCAGGGTAATCCGTTTGTATGACTCTTCTAGCTCCACTAGGATTAAGGTGCACTCCCATCCATAGATGGTGAATTTGCCAACACAATGCTACAAATGACCAGACTTCATTTCTTTAGACAGCCTAAGTAGTTTGTCCCCTCCAATGTCCCTGGGAACATCAGCTTTTGATGTTACATTGGCAATATAGGAATTGTCTACATGACCAAGGGTGGAGCCACAAAGAGGCACTCCAGCCCAGGAATGCTAGCTAGTAAATGGAGAGGCCTCATGGAGGGAAGACCATATTCCAAGCAATTTCCAATCTATGACTCTTTCTCAAAGCTCTTTTGGGAGGTCTTCTATTTCACTGTTGTCTTTTTCATTCATTCCATATTAGCTGCAGCTCTGAGTGCCCAGTCAAAATCCTGGCAGATGGGATTGGGCAGAAACCTGAGTTACTGCCCAAAGAGGTATTATGTCTCATTCTCCCTGGAGACAGAATGCATCTTCCAACAAAGCTTGCTCAGCCTTTTGGAGAGGAGCACACATGAGCTGAATCCTGACAACAGGAGGAAGAAAACTTCAGAGGAGGTTTCAGGAGCCAGGGGGCAGAAAAGTCTTTTTTGTTTGTTTGTTTTATTATTAGTAAATTTTATTGTGAAAACATTGTACAGAGGGGTTACAATTACATGAACAAGGTAATGAGTACATTTCTTATTAAGCATTGTTGCCTCCTTTTTTTCCCCTTACCATCCCTACCAGCCCAACACCCTCCCCCCCCCCCGCTGAAAAGTCTTTACATTACAAGGGACAGTCACTTACATAGGAAGTGTCTAAAGACTAGAAGTACCCTGTGGACAGTGTCAGCTGGCAAAGGCAGACTCAACCATCAGTTGATTTCATTCAGGCATAACATCCCAGTACTTGTAATATTCAGTTGTTGAAACTCAGGGGTTTGAGGAAAACACAGGACTTACATCCAAGTTCACTGTAGAAAAAGCAACTGAAATGTGCTCTTTCCTAAGGTTGTAAACAAGTAGCCTTATTCAAACACCAAACAATAAAACCAGATTACATTATGTGTTTTAATGCGTATTTGTGTACATGCACAACAGACCTGGGCCTGTACATGGTCCCTGAACTTTATTACTTAATGCTAGCGTGTTCTGTCACTTGAACCACAGCTCAACTTCTAGTAGTTAAGTGAAGGTAAGGTTCTCGTGGGCTTCACTCTTACTAAGCTGACTTTGACCCACAATCCTCAGATCTCAGACTCCTGAGTTGCTAGGAATACAGGCTTGAGCTATTGGAATCCAGGGGTTCTTTAAATGCCAGGAATGGGATGGATAGATGACTAGTTCCAAGGTAATGATGAGATTATGCATGTCTGGGTAGAAGGTGAGAAAAGGGAGAAAGGATATAAAAAGATTGGAGCTAGAACATGGCAGGGAGATGCCTCATGTGGTGAAGGCTTCGGTAGGGTCTAGTGGGATGAAATCACAGGCTTTGAGACTGTCAGTTTTGGCTGCCTCCATCTTGAAACCATGGACAGAATGGGTAAGCTTTCTATGGCTAGAAGCCCTTTGGGTGATGACACAAACCATAGGAGGTGTATGAAGATAAGAAGTCACCCAGGGGTGGCTCACATTTGTAATCCTAGCTACTTGGAAGGATGAGATCTGAGGATTGTGTTTCAAAGCCACCCTGGGCAGGAAAGTCCATAGCCTCTTATATTTAATTAACCCGCAAAAAATTGGAAGCAGAAGTGTGGCTAAAATGGGAGGCTGACAACCTTGAACAAAAACAGCTAAGGAAGAGCATGAGGCTTTCTGTTCAAACTCCAGTACTGGCACACAAAATAGAGCATAGATAGACAGACAGACAGACAGACAGACAGACAGACAGACAGATAGATAGATAGATAGATAGATAGATAGATAGATAGATAGATAGATAGATAGATAGATAGATAGATAGATAGATAGATAGATAGATAGATAGATAGATAGATAGATAGATAGATAGATAGATAGATAGATAGGTAGGTAGGTAGGTAGGTAGGTAGATAGATAGATAGATAGATAGATAGATAGATAGATAGATAGATAGATAGATAGATAGATAGATAGATAGATAGATAGATAGATAGATAGATAGATAGATAGATAGATAGATAGATAGATAATGGACTAATGGACTAATGGACTTCAGGTACTGTAAGGAATATCCTATCTCAAGTTGGGAGACATGGACTGGAGATTGGGGTGGTCAGTCTTCAGTGTGCAACCATAAAGCTTCCCTAACTGATAGAAACCTGGTGGGAAGAAAAAGCCATGCCAGTGTGTCAGGGTGATGTCAGGGCCAGCTCTAAAGCAAGAAGGCTATCAGAATCTGTGTTCTGCCTATGAAGAAGAGAACTCATTGCTCTAGAAAGTGAGGGAATTGATACCTAAATTACCCATCTTGAATAGAAATGGAAGTGGAGTTGTTTTTACGATAACTTAATATTCTGTCTAAGAGCTATTTCTGTACATACTACCTCCTAAATAAAAGCAGGTTTATTGACAAAAATACCAATTACGTATGATTATACATTTCAATAAAATAATTGTAGTACTTAATACTTTAGGGAATATACTACAGTATTTGTTCTGAAAATGTTTATTCCCTATTTTTACCTGATACATAATGTACTATGTGCTACCACATGTTGTTCAGATGCATGTATAACATGGCATATTTTTTAAATCAGAGTAATTCTAGTGTGAGTTAGTGCAAAGTAGTCAATCAGAACATGTGGTCTATAGAACTGGCAGATGGCATGATCAGCTGCTAAACCAAAGCTAGCTGACATGGATATGGGCGAAGAGGGCTACAGAAGAATAAAGAGTATGCTCAAAATGTTGAGTACATAAGGATGGGGCAATAAATCTTTGAAGTCATAACATTACAAGAAACAGAAAGGATAGCCACCAATCGGAAAGCCATCTTCAAGGTCTACAATTCTCCCTATTTAACCCAAGACCAATCTCTGTAATGAGGAAGATGGCCAAGATGGCTGACCTGGGCCGAATTGCCCTTTTCTCTGTGGTGTGTCTATAATATGTGCTCTTTGTTATTTTTCTCTTCTACTAAACCCTTCGATCATCTTTACATATGTTTTCTTCTTACCTGAATTCTCCTTATGCTGGATGCAAGGACCCAGGTTGGATAGCTGCCTTATAATTTGTGGTAACATGTAATGGATTCAATTAAGTATGTTTTATTCTGATTTAGGCTCAATGAATGGACACAATTCTATCTGTCTGTCTGATCTGTTCAAATACAGCATTTATAGTGAACACAATAAAAATTCTGTCTTCAAGCCTTAAATATTTGTCATTACCTATCTGTCACCCTTGTATGTGAAGGTACACCTGAACCTCTTCTTCCTAAGTGTACTTTATACAAACATTTGGGACTACATAATTTCTTGAGCATGGTCTGGTTGGATGAAGACAGCTATTTGTGTTTAGACAGTATCTCAATATGTTGCTTAGGTGAGCCCTGAACTAGAGTTCAAGTGAGCTTCTGGCTTTAGGTTCCAGAATAGCTAGAACTATAGACATATGAGACAAGCAGAGATGGTCAGAAAAGATGATGCTAGGCGAAATGAACCCCAAGATAACTCTATTATTTTTAACACTTTGTTTTTGTTTTGCTTCCTGTGTCAAGAATACCTTTTCCTTTCAATAGGCATGTAGTATTTTAAGAATTGCTTTCCAGTTAGTTGAATACATGCGGTAATAATTTTATCACCTAGGTTATTTTTCCAGACCTTGCCTAGGACGGACATATGGTGCTGAGGCATGCTTGCCCAGAATATCTTCCTCTCTCTGTGACTTATTTTGAGGAATATTCAGATGTATTTAGCTGGGTCAAAAATGAGGCATATTTCATTACTTAATGTACTTTGTCAAGCTGTCCACAAAATATTTAATTAATTTGCTCTCCCAACAATAGATTCTAATTTCTTGCTTTCTCTGCAAATCTCACAGTATTTAAAAAAAGAAAAAAGAAAAAATTTCTGCCAGGTGCTGGTGGCCCACGACTGTAATACTTGTTACTCAGGAGGCTGAAATCTGAGAATTGTGGTTCAAATCCAGCCCAGGCAGGAAAGTCTGTGAGACTCTTATCTCCAATTAACCACCAGAAAACTGGAAGTGGAAATTTGGCTCAATGTGGTAGGGCTCTAGTCTTGAGCAAAAATGCCCAGGGACAGT
Source organism: Dipodomys merriami (assembly GCF_024711535.1). NCBI lineage: Eukaryota > Metazoa > Chordata > Mammalia > Rodentia > Heteromyidae > Dipodomys > Dipodomys merriami. Next base: position 245,389 of record NW_027206556.1, on the reverse strand, counting down.
GCCGGGACCCTAAGTTCAAACTCTATGATCAACAAAAACAACAATTCTAATAGACACAGAGAACTCTTCTGATATTTGCTAAAAGCATATTTCTTTGTCCCCTTGCTTATATGTTATACCTCAGAAAGTGAGACAACTGAGAATTAAGGAATTTAAAATTAAAAGAGAACTCCACCTCCAAGGATTTCTATCTTGCCCCATTAGCAACACTGCTCCACCAGAGCCTTGCGTTACAAGAGAGATAGTATATACAAAGAAACTTGCATGAAATAAGGAAGGCAGAAGGAGGCTGTCCTCTGCTGCCCTACCAGCACCCCAGGAATTGATTCCTGGTAAGCAGAGACACATCAGTATGGAAAATAGATGACTTCAAGTATTTTATTCTCTAGATAGAACTGGAGTATAGGGAAGTGGGCACTGAGCATGGAGCTAGTTAGCTGGCAGGCAGGAAAAGAGAATTTTCTTATTTCAAGGTCAGAAAAGACAAATGAAGTGTAGGTTCACAGCTGGAGTCATAGATCCAAGTGCAAGCATTGCTGCTTACCAAGGAACTCAGGCTCATATCCCTGAGCCTCAGTTTATTTAAAGAGTGTTGAGTACAGTGTACTGTATCATCCTTGGCATTTGGGTGAATTGTAAAGGGAAACATGCAGGTAGGCAGAATCCAGGAGGCACATCAACTCAGTGAATGATTTTATTTCACAAATCAAGTGAGGCTTAAATTGAGGGCTTCCACATGTGTGCACCTCCTCTTCTAAGATCCCTAACAAGGGGCTAGGACAACTCTGTGTCTCTGTGGCCCTTTCGATCCCCTCTGTTTTTTCCTTTCAGTGTCTTTTCCAAGACAAGCTCTAGTGCATTAAGCAGCCTTTAATGTAGGCAAAAGAAACACTGAGAGCTATTCCCAATGCTTAGACAAGAATCTCCCACTGGCATTACTGATGATCTTGTCTAATGTAAAATCTCACCTATCCCCTATGGTCATTAAGGCCAGCGATGGACACAGCTAAGTCCATCACTTTGTTGCCTGTATTTTCCATGCCACATATTAGTGAGATATCCCTTCTATTGTTCAGCTATCTTGGGGAGGGCAGAGATAGCTATGCCAGCAACAAAGAAAGGTACTTTCTGCTTTATTAAGCTGGCACAGGGAGGAGCTTCTCTGTGGAACAAGTGGCCAAGGATGCCGCTTGCTTCTATGGCAACCCAACATGCAGCCAGGATTCAGGGTTAGCTCTGTCCACCACATTTAACAGAACTGAAAAACGTGGCAGAATTTCTGTTATTTCTGAAAGACCAGGTTACACTTTAATCACTGGTTGTAATAGCTAATCTGAGAGGGTGATCTATCCCACTGCCCAGGGGCCTTGAAAAATTAGCTCAACTTCAAGGGTTACCCACAATGATTTCCATGGTGTCAAGTGAGTACAACATCAGCAGAGTGGGAAACAAATAAAAATAGATGCATTTGGGGCTATTCCAGTTTCCCATCCAGGAAACACGAATTCAAACAATCTTGAAAATACATTCTTAAAATATGGCTGCAGAATTTTAGCTCAAAAACACGAAGGAGAGATGGGAATTCCATTGCTTATTTGTCAGGACTTTTGATTGGGACTGGCAAAAGGTGAACTGTTTTGTAAGACGTTGGTTGGGGTGAAGCCCCTGTCTCTGAACAGGTTAGGAGAATGGCTTTACAGCCCAGAAGGATAGCAGAGGTTGGCAAAAATTTTTTCAGGGGACTGTAGTAAGGGCATGGCTGGTCTACATCCCAGTTCAGCTGCAAATATGTCTGAAATCTGACCTGCTGCTTCCATTTTTAGTGTCTCAAAGCAATGCTTGACATTCTTCCTCGATAAATTGCCAATTTCTTCTGAAGCTCTCATATTCATTCTAATTGCCTATTATTCCCACCATAATATAAATAAGATAAATAAGCCATGTTTGCTGCAATTGCAATTTGTTGAAATTCTTATCTCTTTCTAAAAATTCCTGTATAGATTTGATGGCTAAATGGTTATCTAGAAATATCTGCACAGTATCAACTTTGATAATTCAGGATTTTTTCTCTTCCTTTTCACTTTTGTTTCCCCTGAAGATTGAACCAAAGCCTGTGCATGCTATGTAGGTGCTATAGTATTTGAGTTATGTCCACAACCCCTTTTGTTTATACTTGGGGGTTAATATAGTTTTGCTAATCTACTAGGGCTGGACTTGAACAAGAAATCTTCCTACTTTGGCCTCCAAAGAAGACAGTATTATACCTATATACCAGAACACATAGCAATTTTTTATTATTGTTTTTTATTGTGAAAATACCACACAGAGGGATTACAATTACATGGGCAAGGAAATGAGTACATTTCTTATCAAGCATTGTTGCTCCTCCTTTGTTTCCCCTTCCCATACCTTCCCATTTCCTCCTCCCTCCCCCCCTCCCCGCTAAAGTGGCAAAGTTTCTTTTTTTTGCCCCATGACCGACAAAAATAAAAAATAATGAAACACATAGAAAATTTTTCTAGCTAAAATCTCCACAGGATCTATTTGTATATGAAAGAATTTTCCACAATTATTTGAAACTCATTTAAAAAAAGAGAATGTACCAAAAAAACGAAAAAATCACATAGTACATTAAAAGTGCAACAACAGGATGGGAAGGTGGCTCAGTAGTAGAGTACTTGCCTCTATTTATTGCAATCATGTGGCCCTGGGTTCAATTCTTCAGCAACATCTAAACAGAAAAAGCCAGATGTGATGCTATGATTCAAGTAGTAGAACATTAGCCTTGAGCTGAAGAGCTGAGGGACAGGCCCCAGCCCAGAGTTCAGGCCTCATGACCACCCGCCCCCTGCCAAAAATAAAAAATAAAAACAAGTAAATTTTTTGTATTTTCTTCCCACTATGATATATCCCCTGTTGTCACTGTATTTGATTTTGGTACTCTGGTATTTTATATACGTTTATCTGAATAAGGAAAAGGAAGGGGAACAACAGAAAGGTGAGAAAAGATGACAGAGCAGCAATATACACAGAATAATATGTCGGAAATGATTGTACAACTTGGGGGGACGGTGTAAGAGGGGAGGGAAATTATGAGTAAAATGAGGGAAGTGGTAACATGTTTGAGAAGAAATGCACATTCTACTTTACTTAGGTCAATGTAACCCCTCTGTACATCATCTTGAAAATAAAAAAAAATATGAGTAAACATATGAATGATTAAGTGCTTGCAGCTGCACTAGTTCAAAAGACAGTTACCTTGATGGAATGCCATATGCATTAAATAATTGATGGTGATGTAATTAGCAAAGCAGATCTGTAGAAGGTGCATTTCTCCAATGTTTCAATTAGAGAAGATGGAAAAAGTTTCAAAGTAGATCACTGGACAACATCATTAATGTACTAAATTGCATAGAAATGCACATTTTAAAATATCTAAGTTGGCAATAGTAGATCTACTATGTGATCTTGTCCATATTTATTGCAATCATTAAGAAAGCTGTAGGTCCACAAATGATGAATGGGTAAAAGAATAACACAATCCCTACGTATGTGTGTGTGTGTGTGTGTGTGTGAGTATGCACATTTTTGGTTATGGGGCTTGTACTCTGGGCCTGGGCGCTGTCAGTTAGCTCTTCAGCTCAAGGCTAACACTGTACTTGAATCACAGTGCCAGTTCTGGTTTATCTTGTGGTTTATTGGAGATTAGAGTCTCATGGAGATGGAATTCCGGGAAGATGGAGGAGCAGAAGCTGGAGTCTAAACAAGCTCTCCCATAGAAAGCAGTTTTAGAGTTCCAGTGAACAGTCCTAAGCCAGAGAATCACACCAAGTGTGCCATCACAGAAAAGAGAGTCAGGCCAGAGAGAGAAAATCCAGGCTAGGAGACAGATCTGAGCTCTTGCTAGCAGCTGCGGCAGCGGCGGCGGTGGTGGCAGCGGTGGTGGCGGCGACTGCAGGGGCCATACCTGAACCACAGAGAGTCTGGCATGAAGGAGCCAGATGCAGCGGGCAAGTGGATTCTACTCAACACCAGCAAGAACCAACAAGGAGCGGACATCTTCATCCTGCAGTTCAGAGAACCAGAGATGACCCAGGAACCAAGACTCGGCGGGAGTAGAAGCCTGACATCCTCACTCCTTCCCAGGGAGCAGAGGAAGGAAGGCCACCCCACCCACCCCCCCCAGTACCGGAGATCTCCATCTTGGATACCGACAAAGCTCGTTGGAGCTGCTAGCCCCAACTCAAGCCTTGGAATAAAACAAGTCATTTAGCAGGTCAAAAGAACTTAACGGCGGCGTGACCTGCCAGACTCAGCTCCACCCAGGGAAAAGTCATCCAGCTCAGGCGCCAGCCCTAGCAGTGGCTTTCAAACTGGGTAATCAGAGCCAGAAGCTGCCCCTCCCTTCAGCAGCCTCGACAATCAATTGAAATTCAGTAAACAGAAACCCTGAGAATGGCTCCAGAGTGGGTGCTGTGAATTTCTCACAAACTAGCCAGCGGGAAAAGCTACTGTTTGTTGAAAGGCCTCAACTCTACCCAGAACCTAGCTTCATCACTGCAACTCCCTCTTTTGTGATTCTCAAAGTAGATCTGCCTCCCATTGAACTAGCCTTGGAGGAGGATCGCAAAATCCTGGGTAAAGCAGAGCATGTTTCTGCCTGTTAGAAAAAACTGACTTAAGAAACCAACCAAGACACAGGACCACAAGCAGACCAGAGACTCCAACAAGAGGCTGGTTACATACACAAGGGAGATACTGGATTTTTCCCACCCCTCCCCCAAAAAATCAAAGAACTTTCTTCCTCCTCCTCCTCCTCCTCCTCCTCCTCTTCTTCTTCTTCTTCTTCTTCTTCTTCTTCTTCTTCTTCTTCTTCTTCTTCTTCTTCTTCTTCTTCTTCTTCTTCTTCTTCTTCTTCTTCTTCTTCTTCTCCTTCTTCTTCTCCTTCTTCTTCTTCTACTTCTTCTTCTTTTTTTGGTACCTTATATAATTTTTTTTTTCTTTTCTAAAACTTTTTTTAATCTTTAATTTTTGCGTTTTTTAAAAAAAATTGTTTTCCAGTAACTTTTTATTCCTCTTATAATTTTTATTTTAGGGATACCTGAATGTGCGTTTTTCTTTCTTTTTTTGTTTTCTTTCTCTTTTTTTCTTTTATAATTATCTTTTTTGTTTTTTGTTTAGCTCTACTGGACTTCTGATCTTTTTTTCTTCCTTTCTTGTCCTTTTCACCATTTCCTCTCTTTTGTTCTTCTTTATGTGACTTAATTGTTGTCCTGCACATCCTCAGATAAACTCTTAGTTGACTATTAGACAATATCCCCCATTGTGTACACACTTAATCCACAAATTTATTACTCAATTCAAAACCTCTGAGGCTTAAATTCCTTAATAGCAGTACTACCTCTTTATACCTATATAATATTTTAAGCATTTTTATTTTTATTTTTATTTTTTTGGTCGGTTGTGGGCCTGAACTCTGGGCTTGGGTGCTGTCCCTTAACTCTTCAGCTCAAAGCAAGTGCTCTACCACTTGAGTCACAGCACCATTTCCGGCTTTTTTTGTATATGTGGTGCTGAGGAATCGAACCCAGAGCCTCATGCATGCAAGGAAAGCACTCTACCACTGAGCCACCATCCCAGCCCCTTAAGCATTTTTATTTTTAAGTTTTTCACATCTCCTTTATATCCCTCCCCTTCTCTCAATATATTCACGTTCTTCTCTAAATAGATTGTTTCTGTTCTGCATAATATTATTAATTTTTACTTTTATATTTTTTCTATTCTCTTTCTTTTCCCTTTCCATTTCTTCTTTTTTATCTCTCTCTCTACTTTCATCCTACACAACCTATTTCCTGCTTTGAGATTAGGACTTAGTTAACTCTCCCTGTGCCTTCCCACATCAATCTATTACTTTTTTAAACCACATCTCTCCCTAAACCTAATAATTTCTGGTTGTGAAAATTCTTCTTTGCAGTTCGTAGCCCATTAACATATAGTTGTTTGATGTGGAATAGATGTATCTGTTGAACTAGATTGTATCTGTAGACTATTGTGTGTGCAAATTCAGACTTTGGTTGATGCTTGCCTTAAGATAGTGTACTAGCACAACACTGGAGCTCTTTTCATCTCAAACGGGCAGAGTAAGCCGGAAAAACACAAGAAAAATGGCAAATCCGGGTATCTCAATTCCCACTCTTGATAACCAGGGGAAGGAACAAATAATGAATAATCCAGAGGAGAGTTCCCAAATAGCTCTACAAACACTGCTGGCAAAAATGATAAATGAAAAGATTGAAAACATAAAAAGGACTGTATGAGCATGATAGGGAGAGAGAGGAGGCAATCCAAAAGTTTATACAGGAATATCATAAGCGTGAGGAAGCTACTCAAAAATTGATACAGGATTTGCGTGAGCAGCATGAGAATACACAAAGAGAAAGGCAGGAATGGCATGAGCAGGCTGAGAATACTCAAAGAGAACTACAGGAATCCCACGAAAGGGAGGAAGCTAGCAAAGAGTAATACAGGAATTGAGAGAGCAGGATGAGAATACACAAAGATCACTAAAGGAATTCATGGAATACATTAACAAAGAGCTGAAGGAAGTCAGGAAGACCAAAAAGGCAATGCTAAATGGAACCAAACAGAAGGAATGGGAGTCTAAGGAAACCATAACTTATCAACTAAGTGATTTGAGAATAAACACTGAACATCAAATTAAGGAAGTAAAGAAGTTCATACAAGATCTAAAACAAAGCTTCAACAAAGAATTTGAAGCCATCAAAGCGACCAATTAGAAGGAAAAGAGATAAAAAACAAAGTAGAAAGTCTGGACAGCAGGTTAGACCATGAAGAAGATCGAATCTCAGGGTTTGAAGACAGCCTAGATATTATAGAGAAAGAACATACTACCATCCAAGAGAAGTCCAAGAAATATGATAGATCTGTCCAACACTTGGAAGACACCATCAGAAGGCCTAATCTAAGGATAATGGGCATAGAGGAGCACCTAGAAACAGAAGTTAATGTTCTAGGAAATTTGTTTAACAGGATGCTAGCAGAGAACTTCCCAAACATGCAAAAAGATAGGCCTATTCAGATACAAGAAACTTTTAGAACCCCAAATAGACAAGAAGAATATAGAACATCCCACTATCACATTATAATCCAAACAGGATCAACTCAGACCAGGGAAAAGGTCCTTAAAGCTGTCAAGGAGAAAAGAATAATCACCTATAAAGGGCAACCAATTAGAATCACCTCAGATTTCTCAGCAGAGACAATCACAGCAAGAAGAGCCTGGAATGATGTATGCCATGCCTTAAAAACAAACAACTATCAACCAAGAATACTGTACCTAGCTTAACTCTCCTTCATAACTGAAGGCCAAATAAAAACCTTCCATAACAAAGAAAAATTGAAACAATACATCTCCACCAAACCAGCCCTACAAAAGATTCTTAAAGAGGTCCTACACATAGAAAACCAACAAGACCACAATAAAGGCCAAGAAACTGCACCGAAACTGAGAATCCAAGAACCTTAGGAAGAACCTAGTTTTCACAGCCCCCAAGAAGGTGGATAACATGCTAGGAAATACCAAATACCCCTCAGTTCTATCTACTAATGTTAACGGACTTAACTCTCCAAGTAAGCGACATAGACTGTCTAGTTGGATTAAAAAACAAGATCCTTCTATCTGCTGCCTTCATGAGTCACATCTTGCCCGTAAAAACGAACACATTTTCAATGTTAAAGACTGGAACAAAATCTACCATGAAAACAGACCCCATAAATAGGCGGGAGTTGCAATCCTAATATCAGATAAAATAGACTTCAAATTAAAATTCATGAGAAAAGATAAAGAAGGTCGCTACATACTAATTAAGGGATCCCTCCTTCAGGATGATATTACAATTCTAAATATCTATTTACCAAACAATGGAGCACCCAAATGTATCAAAGAGACACTATTCTCCCACAAAACCCACATCGATCAAAAGACATTAATGGTTGGGGATTTTAACACACCACTCTCCCCACTAGTTAGATCAACTCAGCAAACACTCAACAGAGAAACCGCAGATCTAAACAGTTGCAAAGGTCAATTAGATTTAATAGACATCTACCGCACATTTCACCCAGCACCATCAAAATACACGTTTTTCTCAGCAGCCCATGGAACATTTTCTAAAATAGACCACATTTTAGGCCACAAAGCAAACTCAGAAACATTGAAGTTATACCATGCATTCTCTCTGACCACAAGGGAATAAAATTAGAACTCAACACCAAAAGCCACCAAAGAAATTCTGGTAACACATGAGGCTGAACAACACACTGCTGAATCACGAGTGGAACATGGAAAACATTAGAAAGGAAATTCAAATGTTTATGCTATACAACAAAAATGAACACACAAATTAACAGCTCCTCTGGGATACACCAAAGGCAGTACTCAGAGGCAAGAGTATAGCTCTGACCTCCTACATAAACAAATTTGAGAGATCTGAAACCAATAATTTAATGACACATCTAAACCTTCTTGAAAAAGAGCAGCAAGATAAACACCAATGCAGTAGAGGGAAAGAAATAATTAAAATTATATCAGAATTAAATTAATTAGAAGCCAAAAAGTATAGAAAGAATCAACAAAACAAAGAGTTGGTTCTTCGAAACAATTAGCAAAATTGACAGACCCTTAGCAAATCTTATCATAAAAAGAAGAGAACACACCCAAATAAATAAACTCAGAGATGAGAATGGAAACATCACCACAGAAACAACCAAGATTCAGAACATTATAAGGCAATACTTCTCAAAACTTTATGCTAATAAGTTTGAGAATAACGGAAATGGACCTTTTCCTAGCAAATACTCACATGCCAAAACTAAACCAAGATGAGTTAAACCATCTTAACAGGTCCATATCAAGCATGGAAATAGAAACAGCAATAAGAGACTTCCTTCTAAGAAAAGTCCAGGACCAGATGGTTTTACAGTGGAATTTACAAGGCCTTCAAAACACACCTCACACCAATACTCTTCCAACTCTTCAATGAAATTGAAATAGGAAAGTTCACTACCGAACACATTCTATGAAGCCATCATAACCCTCATCTCAAAACCAGGCAGGGACTCATCAAAGAAAGAGAACTATAGACCCATTACTTTGATGAACATTGATGCAAAATTTTTCAACAAAATTTTGGACAATCGACCTCAACAATTCATCCAAAAATCATACACCGCGATCAAACAGGATTCATTTCAGGGATGCAAAGCTGGTTCAATATACCCAAATCAATTAATATTATTCATCACATCAACAGGAGCAAGAATAAGAACCACATGGTTATCTCAATAGATGTAGAAAAAGCATCCGACAAGATACATCACCACTTTATGATGAACGTTCTGGAAAAATTAGGAATCCATGGAACATTCCTCAATACAATAAAGGCTGAATATGACAAACTTACAGCCAGCATTATATTTAATGGTGAAAAACTAAAGCCATTTTCTCTTAACTCAGGAACAAGACAAGGATGTCCACTCTCTCCACTTCTCTTCGATCTAGTATTGGAATGCCTAGCTACAGCAATGACACAAGATGCAAACATAAAAGGGATCCAAATAGTGAAAGAAGAAATAAATCTCTCCCTCTTTGCAGATGACATGATCTTGTATTTAAAGAATCTCATAGACTCCACTCCCAAATTACTCAGGCTGATTCAAAACTTTTGCAAGGTAGAACGGTATATAATTAACCCCCCAAAATCAATGGCTTTTCTGTATGCCAACAATGAGAAAACTGTGGCTGAAATTAGGAAAGTAACTCCATTTGTAATAGCCCCACAAAAAATAAAATACCTAGGAATTAACTTAACCAAAGAGGTGAAGGACCTCTCTGATGAAAACTTTAAAATCTTGAAAAAGGAAATCAAAACACAACTTCAAAAATAGCAAAACCTCCCATGCTCCTGGATTGGGAAGATTAAGATCGTGAAAATGGCAATACTTCCCAGGGCTATCTATAAATTCAACGCGATACCTATCAAAATTCCAAACTCATTCTTTAAGGAAATAGAAGAGGCAATCCAAAAATTCATGTGAAACAATAAAAGACCCCGAATAGCAAAAACGCTCCTCAACGGAAAGAACACTGCTGGAGGAATATCAATAACAAATTTCAAACTACTATAAAGCCATAGTAATCAAAACAGCTTGGTATTGGCATAAGAACAGACCTCAGGACTAATGGAATAGAATTGAAAACCCAGAAATGAACCCAGAGACTTATAGCTATCTAATCTTCGATAAGGGAGCTAAAATAATAGAATGGAAGAAAGACAGCCTCTTCAGTAAATGGTGCTGGCAAAATTGGTTAACTACTTGTAGAAAACTAAAGCTAGATCCTTATCTATCACCCTCCACCGGAATCAATTCCAAATGGATCAAAGACCTCGAAGTCAAAGCAGACACTCTGAAGATATTACAGGATGGAATAGGAGAAACCCTAGGTCTCCTTGGCTCAGGCTGAAATTCTCTTAATAGAGACCCGGAAACACAACAAATCAAAGAAAGGTTGGACAAATGGGTTTGCATGACTTGCAGAGCTTCTGCATGGCAAAGGACATAGCTAGCAAGATCACTACAAATCCCACGGATTGGGAGAAGATCTTCACTAGCCATACAACAGATAAGGGTCTCATATCTAAAATATACTTGTAACTCAAATAATTAAATCCCCCAACAACAAATCCTCAAAGAAACAACTGCTCAATAAATAAGTGGGCTAAAGACTTGAAGAGAAACTTCTCTGAAGAAGAAAGGAGGATGGCCAACAGACACATGAAGAAATGTTCAACCTCCCTAGCCATAAAAGAAATGCAAATCCAAACAACATTGAGATACCACCTCACTCCAGTTAGATTGGCAAAAATCAAGAACTCTAACAACAACAGATGCTGGAGGGGATGTGGACAGAAGGGAACCTTACTTCATTGTTGGTGGGAATGTAAACTTGTTCAACTACTTTGGAAGCAGTATGGAGGTTCCTCAAAAGACTCCACAAAGAGCTCCCCTATGACCCAGCAATCCCACTTTTGGGTATTTACCCAAATGTTTACAAACAAGACCACACTAACGCTACCAGCACAACTATGTTTATTTCAGCATTATTTACCACAGCTAAGATATGGCACCAACCCAGATGTCCCTCAGTAGAGGAATGGATCAAGAAAATGTGGTATATATACACAATGGAATCCTATGCCTCCAACAGAAAGAATGATATTGCCCCATTTGTTAAGACATGGAAAGACTTGGAAAAAATTGTATTAAGTGAAGTAAGCCGGGCCCAAAGAAACATAGGTCCCAAGGTTTCCCTTATTTGCAATATCTAGTATATGTATGAGTCAACCGGAAAAGTTCAGATAATGTGGTGTTAGGAAAATGAACCCTTAGATATGTATTTTAATGTTTTTTTCTTCCATGCATTTGTTTCTAATGCATTTATAAGATTATTTCCTTGTTGATTTGTATGTCCCTCCCCCACAGTATAATCCCTGCTTCCACTATATTTGATGTTGGTATAACTTGTGGAGGAATTGGGGAAAATCAAGTCGTTTAAGAATTCAGGTGGACCTGTTGCAACAATGAGAAGTACAAATTGTCATGTAGCAAAGGAGCTTTAGAACGTTGGTGCGGGGGGGAGGGAGAGGGGGAGGATTGGATCGGGTGGCGGGGTGGGGGGGGGAGGCTGGGAAGGGATGTGAAGCTTGAACAAAGGAGGAGGCTGCAATGCTTGATTAGAAATGTACGCATTATCCCGCCACTGTAATTGTAACCCCTCGGTACAGTATGTTCACAAAAGAAATGAAAGAAAAATTTAAAAAAAAAGTCTCATTGACTTTCCTGCCTGGATTTGCTTTGATCTTCAGATGTCAGCCTCCTTAGTAGCTAGAATTACAGGCATGAGCCACCAATGCGTAGCATACAAAAATATATTTGTTAATATCTAAAAATTATAGTTCAAATATTTTATCATAAGTATGAACTTAACCATGGTTATTTTTTGATAATGAGGTTCCATTTCGTATTGTCACTACATGTGCAACATGGACTGGTCAGGCAGAGGAGTCTGTGATATTCTTATCTCCAATTAAACACAGAGAAGTTGAAGTGGAACAGTGGTTCAAGGAGCAGAGTACTAGCCTTGTGCAATAAAAAGCTCAGGGACAGCACCCAGGCCCTGTCTAAACCACAGAATTGGCACACACAGCAAACTCTCACCCAATTTTTGTTTCAGCTGAGTTGAATAACTCGTATTGTAATAGCCAAAATTCATCTTTGCCCTTTTCATTTTGTCAGGTGAACTTTTCCATTGACACTCTAATAAACTGAGTCATCTAAGGAGACCCACAAACACTCACTTGTTGCTTGCTAATTCATTTAAGTACCACCGTTGTGAGTAATCAAATCTCTACAACTTTATACAACTTTGTATTAAAACTTAAAAACACAAACCTTCAGTGTTTCTCAGGCCTTTTGCCTCTGTGCAGCTCCCTTGTCTCCTTTTATGTCTGCTAGTCCTGAGGCTTGAATTCTGAGTCCCTAAACTGCTTTGATAAAAGCCTAATGCCCTACAACTTGAGCCACAGCCCCACTTCTGCCATTTTTCGGCTCTTAATTGCAGATAAAAGTCTCATAGGCTGTCCTGATAGGGCTAGTTTTATCTATGATTCTCAGATTTCACTCTTCTGAGTAGCAAAGATTACAGGTGCGAACCACCAGTACCAAGCTTATATGTCACTTTGATATACAAAATTTAAGTCAATTAAATCCCCGAAGTTGTAGGGATTTTTAATGACAGCAACAAAATTAATGCACATGCTATAATTAGAATATGCAATCAAAGCTTTTAAGGAGAATAATGATTTGTTCTAATTCTGCATACAAATGAACATGTTAAGATCTCTATAATAAAAGCTTTCAGGATACTGATGATATATTCATAAATCCCAGCTACTCAGGAGACTAAGATCTGAGAATCATATGTATAGCCAGTCTGGGTAGGAAAGTCTGTAATACTCTTAACTCGAATGAACCATCAACAAACCAGAGGTGGAGCCATGTCTGAAGCAGTAGGGCAAAAATCTTGAGCAAAAATGCATGAGGACATTGTCTAGGCCCTGAATTCAAGCCCAGGAAAGGCACAAAAATTAAAGTTAATTAATTACAACTTGAACCCAGATATTTTGTAGACTTTTTTATTGTGAAAATACTATACAGAGGGGGTACAATTAGATGGGCAAGATAATGAGTACAGTTCTTATCAAGCATTGTAGTCTCCCCCTTTGTTTCCCCTTCCCATTCCTTCCCATCCTCTCCACACCCCGCCACCTAATCCTCCTCCCCCATCACAGTTGTAAAGTTCGTTTTCGACATAACGAGTTGTACATCTCATTGTTGCAATGAGTCCAACTGTATCCTTATTTAAATGATTTAAGACACACAAATGCTTGAACTATATGGGCCTACATTGCTGACTGTCTTTCTAATAAAGACTGAAATAATAGTTTATTATTCTACTATTATTCAATTATGCATGTTAACTTAATAATGGATATCTGCTGCCTGCTGGCTGTGTGTGGACAGGATGTTAGCTATGTTTGACAATATGGACATAGTTTTGCCAGCTTTGGATGTCACATGTTTGTGAAGGGACAGATAACAAATTAAAGAGTGATAAACATGTTTTTCCATCACTCATATCTCTTCAAAAATCAGCCTTTATCATCCTTAGAATATTTTTTTAAATTTCTACTAAAGCAGTCCTCAACACAGTTCCTGCAAATCCAATCTACATTTAATCTACATTTCCCCAAAATCATTTGGATAGGCTCACTCTTACCCTTCTTCTCTAATTAACTTATCTGGGGCAAAGGAAAAGGACAGCCAACAATTTGGGTTTGCATTAGCCAATAATCTCAGCTACTTAGGAAGCAAGGAAAACTCAGAAAAAATATTATCAAGATCCTATCTCAGGATCAAACCCATCTGTAAATCCAACAACTCAGAAAGCTAGATGATACGATAATGGTTTGAGGCTTGCCTTGGGGTTGTAAACATAGAACCTTATAGGAAAAATAACTAAAGTTTAAAAGGCATGGCTCAAATTGCTAGAGTGACTACCTACAATGTGTAAAACCCTTCATTCAAACCTCAGAACTACCAAAAAATATTAAAAGACAAAAAACCGGACAGTTCTGACAATTCCTCAGTGCTGATGATGTAGGTTTGAGCCATACTCTGAGAATCACTGTTCTAATTAAAAGCAATTAACCTCCAAAAATGACAGATTTACCTATTTTTATCATTGTGGTAAACACGCTCAAGGGCAGTTTTGTCCTTTGATGAATCTGGGAAGATTCCAGAGAGTCTGCCACATTGTGATGGAAGCATGTGTTAAGAAAAAGCTACTCAGCTCATGGACCAAATAGGAAGCAAACAGAGCACGAGGATAAATGAGAGGAACAGGCCAGGAAAGGATATCACTTTTAAAACCCCAGGTCTTTCAACTAGGTCTTTTAACCTTCAAAGATTCCATCGCTTCCAAAAGTCTATCAAATTAGGAACTTAACAATGGATTTACTTACTGATGAGGACAGAGCACTCAAATGCAATTACTTCACTGAAGCTGCATCTCTGAACATTAATTGCTACAATGGATGACTATCCTTTTTGGAGACATTCCAGGTCCGAACCATAATGAATATGATTTTAATGAGTAGCATTAAAAATTGGAAAAATTATGTAAGTATATCCTAATTTCTATTTAAACAATATTAACTAATACACCTTAGAATCCTAACGACCAGCTCTCTACTCCTATCCTCCTCACCAAGTTTTTAATCTCCTGTTACCTGGGGAAAAATTTCAAGCCCCAACTTTTTCCTTGTATGTCTATCAAACAATGAGATTTGTCCCACCATCAGAGATCTGGTTACTGATATCACTGAATGCCAAAGGAAATGAGTCAGAAAACCACAGAGACTGCCATTGAAAAGAAGAGGGGGGACCATGAATGCACAAAAAAGAAATTTAAGGCTTAAAAATAGTTTAGAGGTCATGAACTCATTTCTCACGCCTGTAACCCTAGGTACTAAATCTGAGATCCAAAGATAAGAGATTGAAAGCCAGTCTTAGGAAGAAAGTTTATGAGACTCTTATTTCCAAGTAAGCACTGAAAAGGTGAATAAGCTACATCACAGTAAAAGGTCCTGAGTTCAAGACCACATAACAGCAAACACAAAACAAAGTGATTTAATTGGAGGACAGAGGGCTGTGCATATGTGGGACTTGCCAGGGGAAGAGAGGATCTTCCCAGAGAGCCTGTCCTTTGCTCAGGGTTGGGAGAGATCTCCTGAGAAGTAGTTTCTAGCATACCTACAAGTTAATCTCTGGCATACAGTGCTAGCATCCTGCTTACCTGTGTGTGTGTGTGTGTGTGTGTGTGTGTGTGTGTGCATGTGTCCCACTATTAGGTCTTGAAAAATGGATCTCTCATTCTTACTGGGGTTCTTTGTTTTATTTTGTTTTGGCTTGTGGCTGGTGCTATGCCATATAGTTATGCCTCTAGTATCATTATTTTTGCTAGTTAATTGGAGATAACAGTCTTGAAAACTTGTCAGCCTATGCTGACTTTGAATGTTGGTCCTCAGATGTCAGCTTCCTGAGTAGCTAGAATTGTATCCATGAGACAATAGTGCCTCGCATAAAATGTATGTTTAAATATGTGCTCATTGTCTTCTGAGGCTGAGTAATATAAAAATGAATATGACATCATCTTTTCCTTCACTAACCTAAGAAACTATTCTTGTTTGACTGTGCTTTCATAAACGTGACTTTTCACTCCCAGTCTGCTATGCTGAAATTTTCCTTTTATTTATACATTTTTATTTATTTATTTTTATTGTCAAGATGATGTACAGTTTAGTGTTACATAAGGTAATAAATACATTTCTTGACAAACTTGTTACCCCATCCCTCAATTTTCTCCTGCTTTCTCTACCCCCATCACCCAGCCCCAAGTTGTACAGATCATTTCCAACATATTGTTTTGTTTATATTGTTGTTGTATTGGTTCCCCCCTTGACCTTTGTCTCTTCATTGTGTTACCAAACGTTTCTTTTAAAAATGCTATTTAGAGTAAAAGATCACTAAGCATGGAATTTTCTGCACTTCATCTGGTCATGTGATTGTTCATTACTCATTCCTGTTGGCAGCGAGGGCTGGTGGTGAGGGTGCCTGGGTACACAGGGTCAGAGAAGCTTCAGAAATTCCTGCCTGGGTTTGACCAGAGCTAGCGCTACCGGTGGCCACTGTCCAAAGGCAGAAGCCACATTCTCAAGCAGAACTCATGAGGGAAGGAGATCATTAAAAACACTGGCATAGCTGGGTGCCAGTTGTTCATCGCTGCAATCTTAACTACTCAAGAGGCTGAATCTGAGCATCATGGTTCAAAACCAGCCTAGGCAGAAAAGTCCATGAGACTCTTTTTTGTTGTTGTTGTTCTGTCATGGGACTTGAACTCTGGGCCTGGGCGCTATCCCTCAGCTCTTCAGCTCAAGGTGAGCACTCTACCGCTTAAGCCACAGAACCACTTCTGGTTTTCTAGTGGTTTATTGGAGATAAGAATCTCACGGACTTTCCTGCCTGGGCTGGCTTTGAACCGCTTTCCACAGATCTCAGCATCCTGAGTAGCTAGGATTACAAGCATGAGCCACCGGTGCCCGGTCCGTGAGACTCTTTTTTTTTAATTTTTTTTTATTTTATTTGTGAACATACTGTACAGAGGGGTTACAATTACATGGGCAGGATAATGCATACATTTCTTACCAAGCATTGCAGCCTCCTCCTTTGTTTACCTTTCACATCCCTTCCCAGCCTCCCCCCTCTCCCCCCACTCAATCCTTCCCCCCCCACGACGTTGTAAAGCTCGTTTTTGACATGACAACTTGCACTTCTCATTGTTGCAACAGGTCCACCTGAATCCTTAAACGACTTTTTTTCCCCCATCTCCTCCACAAGTTATACTGACATCAAATATAGTGATAGCGGGGGTTATATTGTGGGGGAGGGACATAGAAAGCAACAAAGAAATAATCTTATAAATGCGTTAGAAACACATGCATGAAAGAAAAAACATTAAAATACATATCTAAGGGTTCATTTTCCTAACATCACATTATCTGACCTTTTCAGCTTGACTCATACATATACTAGATATTGCAAATAAGGGAAACCATGGGTTTACAGGCATGAGCCACTGGTGCCCGGTCCGTGAGACTCTTATCTCCAATAAACCACCAGAAAACCAGAAGTGGCGCTATGGCTCAAGTGGTAGAGCATTTGCCTTGAGCTGAAGACCTGAGGGACAGTGCCTAGCGTCAGACTTCAAGCCCCATGACCAACAAAAGCAAACAAACAAAACAAAAAACCACTGGCAGAGTCCCAATTGTTCATTTAGTCCATGTAGCTTCTCCCACTCTGTGAGTGTGTGAGTGTGTGTGTGTGCGTGTATATGTGTGTGATGGCCCTAGGGTTTGAATTTTTGGCCTTATACTCTCTCTTCACTTTTGTGGTCAAGGCTAGGGCTCTGTCACTTGAGATACACTTGAGGGTTTTTGTTGATTAACTGGAGACAAAAGTGTCAGTTTTTGGCTATGGCTGGCTTCAAACCTCAAACCTCAGATCTTGTCCTCCTGAGTAGCTCAGATTTCAGACAAGCCACCCTTTTTAAATTTTATTTTATTTTATTTTTTACTTTTTTTACTATGAGAATTCCATACAGAGGAGTTACAATTACATGGGCAAGATAACGAGTACATTTCTTATCAAGCATTGTTGACTCCTCCTTTCCCCTTCCCATCCCTTCCCATACTCTTCCCCTCCCCCCAACCGATCCTCCCCCAAGTTGTTAAGTTCGTTTTTCGACATAACAACTTGTACATCTCATTGGTGCAATGGGTCCACCTGTATCCCTATTTAAACGATTTGTTTTTTCACTCCTCCTCCACAAATTATCCCAACATCAAAAACAGTGAAAGTATGGGTTATACTGTGGTGGAGGGACATACAAAGCAACATAGAAATAATCTTGTAAATATGATAGAAACAATTGCATGAAAGGAAAAAAAACCAAAAAACATCTGAATACGTACCTTGGGGTTCATTCCCCTAACATCAACTTATCTGACCTTTTCTGGTTGACTCAGACATATACTAGTTATTGCAAATAAGGGAAACCATGGGACCTATGATTCTTTGGGCCTGGCTTACTTCACTTAATATATTTTTTTCCAAGTCTTTCCAATTCCTAACAAATGGGGCAATTCCATTCTTTCTGATGGAGGCATAGAATTCTATTGTGTATATATACCACATTTTCTTGATCCATTCATCCACCAAGGGGCATCTGCGTTGGTTCCATATCTTAGCAATGGTAAATAATGCTGCAGTAAACATAGTTGTGCTGGGAGCTTTAGTGTGTTGTTGATTGTGAACATTTGGGTAAATGCCCAAAAGTGGGATTGCAGCTCTATGTGGAGTATTTTGAGCAACCTCCATACTGCTTTCCCAAGTTGTTGAACAAGTTTACACTCCCACCAACAATGCAGTAAGGTTCCCTTCTGTCCACATCCCCTCCAGCATCTGTTGTAATTAGACTTCTTGTTTATAGACATTCTAACTAGTGTGAGGTGGTATATCAATATTTTTTTGATTTGCATTACTTTTATGGCTAGAGAGGTTGAGCATGTGTCTATTGGCCATTCTTCTTTCCTATTCAGAGAATTTTCCCTTTACGTCTTTAGCCCACTTATTTATTGGGGAGTTGTTTGTTTGAATATTTGTTGTTGGGGGATTTAATTTATTGAGTTCCAGGTATATTTCAGATATAAGACCCTTGTCTGTTGTAAGGATAGTGAAGATCTTCTCCCAATCCGTGGGCTTTCTATTAATCTTGCGAACTATGTCCTTTGCCATTCAGAAGCTATGCACTTTCATGCAATCCTATTTGTCCAACTTTTCTTTGATTTCTTGTGTTTCTGGGTATCTATTAAGAAAATTTTGGCCTGTGCCAAGGAGACCTACGGTTTCTCCTACCCCATCCTGTAAAGTTTTCAGAGTGTCTGCTTTGACTCTGAGATATTTGATCCATTTGGAGTTGATTCTGGTGCAGGGAGATAGATAACAATCTAGCTTAATTTTCTACAACTAGTTAACCATTTTTGCCAGCACCATTTACTGAAGAGGCTGTCTTTCTTTCATTCTATTTTTTTTAGCTCCCTTATCAAAGATTAGATGGCTATAGGTCTGTAGGTTCATTTCTGGGTTTTCAATTCTATTCTATTGGTCCTGAGGTCTGTTCTTGTGCCAATACCAAGCTTTTTTGATTACTATGGCTTTATAGTAGAGTTTGAAATTTGGTATTGATATTCCTCCAGCAGTGTTCTTTCTGTTAAGGATCGTTTTTGCTATTCTGGGTCTTTTATTGTTCCATATGAATTTTTAGATTGCCTCTTCTATTTCCTTGAAGAACTGAATTTGTAGATAGCCTTGGGAAGTATTGCCATTTTCACCATGTTGATCTTTCCAATCCAGGAGCATGGGAGTTTTTTGTCACTTTCTAAATTCTGTTTCGATTTCCATTTTCAGGTTTTTAAAGTTTTCATCATAGAGGTCCTTCACTTGTTTGGTTAAGTTAATTCGTAATTATTTTATTTTTTGTAGGGCTATTCTGAATGGAGTTGTTTTCCTGATTTTAGCCACACTTTTCCCCTTGTTGGCATATAGAAAAGCCATTGATATTGGGGGATTAATTTTATACCTTGCTACTTTGCCAAAGTTTTTAATAACCATGAGTAATTTGGGAGCAGAGTCCATGGAATTCTTAAAATACAAGATCACCTCATCTTCAAAGAGGGAGAGTTTTACTTCATTTTCCCTATTTGGATCCACTTTATGTTTGGGTCTTGTCTTATTGCTGTAACTAAGCATTCTAATACTAGATTGAAGAGTAGAGGAGAGAGTGAGCATCCTTGTTTCTTTCCTGAGTTTAGAGTAAATGGCTTTAGTTTTTCACAATTGAGTATAATACTGGCTGTAGGTTTGTCTTATACAGCCTTTATTGTATTGAGGAATGTTCCATGGATTCCTAATTTTTCCAGAACCTTCAAAAGAGGTGGTGGATCTTGTCAAATGTTTTTTCTGCATCTATTGAGATAATCATGTGGTTCTTGTCCTTACCCTTGTTGATGTGATGAATTATGTTTATTGATTTGCGTATATTGAACCAGCACTGCATCCCTGAAATGAATCCTGTTTGATTGTGCTGTATGATGTTTTTGGATGAATTGTTGAAGCTGATTTGCCAAAATTTTGTTGAGAAGTTTGGCATCAGTGTTCATCAAAGATATGGGTCTATAGTTCTTTCTTTGATGAGTCCCTGCCTGGATTTGGGAAGATGGTTATTATAGCTTCATAGAATGAATTCGGTAGTGAACTTTCTCTTTAATTTCATTGAAGTGTTGAATGAGTACTCGTGTGATTTCTGCTTTGAAGGCCTTGTAGAATTCCGCTGTAAAACAGCAGAAAGGAGGTCTCTGATTGCTATTACTATTTCAATTCTTGATATGGGCCTGTTAAGATGGTTTAACTCATCTTGGTTTAGTCTCTGCATGTCGATATTTGCTAGGAAAAGGTCCATTTTTGGCAAGTTCTCAAACTTATAAGCATAAAGTTTTGAGAAATATTCCCTTATAATATTCTGAATCTTGGTTGTTTCGGTGGTGATGTTACCATTCTCATCTCTGAGTTTATTTATTTAGGTGTGTTCTCTTCTTTTTCTGATAAGATTTGCTAAGGGTCTTTCAATTTTGTTAATGTTTTTGAAGAACCAACTCTTTGTTTTGTTGATTCTTTCTATGATTTTTTTGGATTCTAATTCATTTATTTCTGATTTAACTTTCTTTATTTCTTTCCATCTACTGGATTGGGATTATCTTGCTGCTCTTTTTCAAGGAGGCTCAGCTGTCTCATTAAATTGTTGGTTTCAGCTCTCTCCAATTTGTTGATGTAGGAACTCAGATCTATAAACTTGCCTCTGAGTACTGTCTTTGCTGTGTCCCAGAGAAGCTGGTAGTTTGTGTGCTCATTTTTTTTGAATATCATGAACAATTAAATTTTGTTTCTAATCTCTTCCATGACCCACTGGTGGTTCAACCGTGTGTTGTTCAGCCTCCATATGTTACTGGACTTTCTTTGGTGGCTTTTGGTGTTGAGTTCTAATTTTATTCCCTTGTGGTCTCAGAGAATGCAAGGTATAACTTCAATGTTTCTGAATTTGGACAAATTTGCTTTGTGACCTAAAATGTGGTCTATTTTGGAAAATGTTCCATGTGTTGCTGAGAAAAACGTGTATTCTGATGCTGCTAGGTGAAATATTCAGTAGATGCCTGTTAAATCTAGTTGATCTATGCAGCTGTTTAGGTCTGCGGTTTCTATGTTGAGTTTTTGCTGAGTTGATCTATCTAGTGGCGATAGTGGTGTGTTAAAGTCCCCAACAATTAATGTTTTTAGATCTATATGAGATTTGAGAGAAAGGAGTGTTTCTCGGATAAATTTGGGTGTTCCGTTGTTTGGCGAATAACTATTTACAAGTGTACTATCCTCCTGAAGGAGAGATCCCTTCATTAGTATGTAGGGACCTTCTTTATCTCTTCTAACTAATTTTAATTTGAAGTCTATTTTATCTGATATTAGTATTGCTACTCCTGCCTGTTTATGGGGACCATTGCTTTGTAGATTTTGTTCCAGCCTTTCAAAGTCAAAATGTGTTTGTTTTTATGGTCCTTGCCCAATTTCTATACAAGACTGCCCAACATCTTGCTACCTTGTTATCATCTCCACTGGGTCAGAAGCACATGTGAAGGCTGTTCTGATTTAATTCACTTAGTAAAGAAAGGCATATGCAACGTGAGTAATTTTCTACATTCTGGAGTTGGAAAGCTAAGGTATAAATGATTCTTGATTTCTAGATCCGTTCCTGTTGGTGAGAAGACAAACATACTCATGAAATATTTTATTTATTATTAGTATGATCAATGAATTAATTCAGATCAGGCCTGAAGAAGCACCAAGCTCTTCTCCATAGCTGGTACAGGGCTGACACTGGATGTGATGGAAAAAGATGGGGTCAGCTGAAACAAAGAGGCTACCCCTCTTGATGTTTGTCACTGTGTAGTTGGTATGTCTGAAAGAAGACCCTTCTCTCTGCCAGGTGATTGTGACTCATGCTTATAATCCACGTTATTCATGAGGCAAACATCTGAGGAATGAGGTTCAAAGCCAGCCTGTGTAGGGAAGTTCATGAGACTCATCACTAATTAGGAGCCCAAATATCTGGAAGTGAAACTGTTGCCTAAGTTCTACTCTTGACTAAAAATCAAACAAGCAAGAAAAAATAAACAAACAGAAAAACTGACTGAGCCAGTCCCTGAGATCAAGCCCAAGACCAGCACAAAAGATGGAGGGGGAAGAGAAGCCCTCTCCCATACTGCAATCCCCACTCCGCACCCCCATAGAGAGTTCTCAGAGGGCTGGAGCTGACTCCTCTAGCTAAGTGTCAAAGAGCAGAAATGGAGAAAATGAGCATTTCTGGTGAAAGGAGCACTGGTGCAACAGCAAGCTGGGGCAAAAGGAAAAGGCTTCAGCCTGGCCTTTCCAATTGCACAGCAGTTATCCCAAGCCTTTTTATGTCTGAGGCCTCTGGACATATCCAAGGCAGAATATCTCTATTTTAGATTATAAAAAATACTGTGCTACTTCATCAGCTGAAACCTTTAAAATGGAGATATTTGATAACTATTTTCCTATACACAAAGATGAAATCTACTGCTCATTTAAAAACAAATCCAAGGAAAGAAATATAAGTGCAATGGGAAAGTGCTTGCCTTACATGCATGATGTCCTGGTTTCCATCTAAAGCATTGGAGAAAAAGAAGAGAAAACATGGAAAAACCGCCCAGAGTTATCAGAACATAAAAAGAGCATGTCTGTGCTGGGAAGTTGGCTCAGGGGCTGGGAAGTTGGCTCAGTGGTAGAGCGCTTGCCTTGCATGCCTGAGGCCCTGGGTTCGATTCCTCAGCACCACATAAGCAAAAAGAAAAAATCCGGAAGTGGCGCTGTGGCTCAAGTGGTAGAGCACTGGCCTTGAGCTGAAGAGCTGAGGGACAGTGCTCAGGCCGAGAGTTCAGGCCCCACAACTGGACCAAAAAAAAAAAAAAAAAAAGAGCATGTCTGTGCAATGGAGGCAAAGTCTCTCTCCCATGGAAGTTCTCTTTTACTTTGGCCTTGAGCAGTCCTGTGTGCAGGCTCCTTGACATCATATCATGGCCCATTGCCCCTGGAACAATGAACACTGTGATGAGGTGACTATACCCCAGAGGTAGGTACCAAAATTATAACTTACTCAGAAGGACTAAAGAATGCATAAAGATCTTGGGTTGGCTTTGTGGAGCTTCTGACTAGGCCTGGGGAGTGATATGACCTGCAGACTGTCCAATGGTCATGAGAGACATATAGTTCATTCCTAAAGACACCTCATTAATACCTACATAACCCACACCAACTAGTGCCTTCCCTCCCATGGGCCTCTCCTGTCTAGCAAGGGTTCTGATGGTCTTTTCTTTCAATAAAGTTATGCTGTCTTACCTCTTCCTTTTTGTCTGTAGACTCTTTCCTCAAACAAAGGAGACAAAGGACCTGATCCAGGTGTTACATTTTATTTTTCTTGTCAGTCGAAAGGCTTGAACTCAGGACCTAGACACTGTCCCTCAAGGCTAGTGCTTTTGTACTTTGAGCCACAGGACCACTTCTGGTTTTCTGGTGGTTAATTGGAGATAAGTCTCAAACTTTTCTGCCTAGGCTGGATTGAAACTCTGAAGTTCAGACCTCAGCGTCCTAAATAGCTAGGATTACAGGTGTGTGAGCCACCAGTGCTGGACAAATGGTTGTGTGTGTGTGTGTGTGTGTGTGTGTGTGTGTGTGTGTGTGTGTGTGTGTGTGTGTGTGTGTGTGTGTGTGTTGGTCCTAAGGCTTAAATTAATGCATAAACATTGATTTGGATTTTTTTTTGCTGAAGATTAGTGCTCTACCACTTCAGTCATAGTTCTACTTTGGGATTTTTGGTGGTTAATTAGGGATAAGAATCTCACTGAATTTTCTTGCCTGGACTGGCCTTGAACTTAGATCCTCAGATCTTAGTCTGCTGAGTATCAAGAAATACCAGCTAGAGCCACCACCACTACAGCTGAGTATTCTATTTTATTCCATTCTCTGCTAACTCATGATAAAGAGGCTCTCTCCTAAATTCCCATAGATTTTAGAGTGCTGTGTGGAATACCAGCTATACACAAGTAATGAAAGCT
This sequence comes from Dipodomys merriami, assembly GCF_024711535.1. Classification (NCBI taxonomy): domain Eukaryota; kingdom Metazoa; phylum Chordata; class Mammalia; order Rodentia; family Heteromyidae; genus Dipodomys; species Dipodomys merriami. Next base: position 220,892 of record NW_027206556.1, on the reverse strand, counting down.
GAAAATCTCAATGGGAAAATGGTGCCCTTCTATGGATATTCTGCATCATTCACTATAGTACTGAGCAGTCCCATATGCAGACACTATACATCCCATCACCATGGCACTGAGCAGTCTTGTGAACAGAGCCATAGACATTGGATCAATATGGCCCTGAGCAGTCCTGTGTGTAGACCCCAAAGATATCAAATAACCATGACCTTGATAGTTAAGCATGTGACCTCTACATTAGGATAAAAACCCAACAGTGAAGACTTTCATAGGGGAGGCTGGACGTGAGGGAAGTGTTTATTAGAGGAAAGTGGCTGCTAAAAGATCTGAAGTGGGTGGGTGACATGATGGAGTAGGGTCTTGGAAAGCCTCTACTGAGAGGTATGTGGCCATGGTGTCTTCAAGGAGCAGATGTGTCAGTGTTAGGGAAGAAATGACTAAAAGAAGGATTCAGCTTGTTTCCCCTGGGGTCTATGGAATTCATTTGCTAGGAACAACCAGGATATAATCTGTGTATGAGAAACAAAGGTTTCACCTATCATCCACTCAATGCATGGGGATGAGACTCTGGTCCAGGGAAACCTTGTGCTGAGTGGCTGACATCACTAAGTCACACATCTGTGAGTACCCATCATGTTTGCAGACTCAACACCTAGGTATACCATGTGTGATTGGAACAAACGCATTCCCGGTGTGTCCCTTGGGCACTGATGATACTCTAGCACAGGTTTGGTGGCAACACAAAAAGGGCTCAAGATAAAAGCATTCAGGATCCACCAGCTTTGGTGCCCAGGAAGCAGATAAAAGTTCTGTTTTGAAGCAGGCCATCATGTTGATACTGAAAACCTAATAACTGAATCACATCTTTTGTCTCTATGATCTCAAAAAATGAGTTCATGGATGCAGAGGGAAGAATAAAACAGCAATGATTTATTGAAGAAGAGAATATCAAATGTCTTGCTAGACAGGAGGGGTCCTAAGGGAAGGTACTTACTGGGATGCTTTGTACAGGGTTTAATTGTCTGTAGGAGAGAGCTATATGACTCTCAAGGTCATAGGACAGTCTGTGGCCATATCCATCCCAGACCCAATCAGAGATGTCACACAGCTTGTATGAGATATCTGCATCCTTTAGCCCTTTTAATGGATGTCTGGTCCAGCAGACACCTGTGAGGCTCAATCAGGTCACTGTTCACATGGAAGTCTACTAGTGGCTCAATTGATAGAGCTTCTCTTCTAGCTTTGTGTTGTGTTGTGGTGCGTGTGTGTGTGTGTGTGTGTGTGTGTGTGTGTGTGTGTGTGTGTGTGTGTGTGTGTGCGTGTGTGTGGTTAATTGGAAATAAGAGTTCCAAGTACATTCCTTCCCTTCTGAGCCAACACTGAACCATGATCCTCAGATCTCAGCCTCCTGATTAGCTAGGATTATAGATTTGATCCATAAACAAAGGGCTGAAAAAATAGTCTTTTAATAAGTTCATAAGTTCATTTAAAGAAGTATGAAAACAGCACCATTACTTAAAATTCAATCACCCCTCAATATCCTCATGGAATGGGCTCGAGGACCCCCACCAATAACAACATCTTCACACACTCAAGTTCTTTATATAAAATAGTATTTGTATAGAACCTACAAATAATCTGCCACACACATTCAAGTGTCTCTACATGACATCATACTTAATAACAGGTACATGCTATGTAGCCAGTGGATTTACTATAGAGTACAGTACAAGTATATGAGAAGAAAATAGTGTATAATGGAATCTACAGTGTTGGAATGTGCAGAGACAATAGCAGGTGAATTAAAGGTGAACCTGAAGATGAAAACTGGCAGGAATGGAGACGAGAAAAATGCGAGGAGGTGGAGAAGGAATGGGTTAAGGCCTGAGGCATTTGGAACTGGAGAAGAGGAGCCAGTGGCCCAATTAACAGTACTAGGGAAGGAAAAGGGATGAAGAGGAAGGATTAGTTCACATATATTTGTTCTTATCCTATCAAGATTTATTTAGCTTCCTTCAGAATTGAAGTTCTAAGAGAATTATCAGAATTCTCAAGTCCATTCCTTACTAAGTCAGAAATGGATTTCATCTCACAACAAGATGGTAATCACAAAAATGTTCAACATCTCCATGGAAGTTTTAAAGGCTAATATCAATCAATGACTTGAATTACCTTGGCAAGGAAGACACCTGTAAGAATTTATGGGTGAGTAACTTTAAAAAACTCCAACAATGACAACTGGCTCTTAACAGCCCAACACTCATCATGAAGCAATGAGCTTTTCCTTCAATGTTGTCTTTTCCATTTTTTTTTTGTGAAGCAAGATTACCATATTGTTCCTCTGTAATTTGAGAGACAGTGTCAAGAAAGAGAATGGATAAGTTTGAATCACCTCTGATGACAAGAAAGCTGAAGCAATTTGATTGTCTCATGACTGTCTCATTGGCCAATGGGCAAAAAGGGTAGTCACAGTTGAGAGGCATTTTCCATCCACCTTCCAAATGCATTTCTACTTTCTTCTGCCTGTTCTGAATCCACATAAGCTAGCTTATATTGACTGCATCAGTAAAGACTGACTAGCCCTGGAGGATTGGCAGGGATGGGATGGTGTGCAAAAGGCGGAAGTGACCAGGAGGCCTGAAAAGAAGGGAGGGCTGAAGTGAGAGAACCACTGCTAATCTCCTCTTCAAAAAATCCCTCAATGGTTGAACCAATCTTTTCTGTTTCCATGTCTCAAATGCTGTAATTTCTGTAATGAATGCTGAGAGTCACTCAGAATCATAAGCTCTGCCCCTAAGTTTCTTGTCAATTATAGGCCTAAGTCAACTCTTGTCTCCACAGGCAAAAAATATGTTCCTCGGGCCATCATGGTGGACCTAGAGCCTGGAACCTTAGACTCAGTGAGATCAGGACCATTTGGCCAGAGCTTCAGGCCAGACAACTTCATATTTGGTATGTCATCATGGTCTATGGGTCCTAACATCCAGGCACTCCAGTGCTGGGCTGAGCCTTTATACACCTAGATATTGTCCTCACCTAACCCACCTATTCCAGTCCACTGGAGTCATGCCCCTGGCCACTCAGACAGCTCAGATCAGTGCAACTCTGCAAGCCCTCCATGACAAAGAAGCCTCTGAAGGGAAAGATCAGCAATCAGGGAAAGCCTCCAACAAGGTTTCAGAACTGCTGGTCATTTCAAAGGCCCGGCAATAACAGAGAACTACTTCAGGACACCAGAAATCAAAGCATAGCTCTGTGTGAGCAAGGTGCAGACAAGTGCTTGCAGCTTAGCTTTCCTATGATCACAATGTGCTCCTGTCCCTCCTGTGAAACTAATTACATTTCCAGTATTGAGGCAGGCTCTGTTCTTCATTTCTACAAGTAGTTGATTTGGGTTAAAATGTATCTTCCTCCACATTGTCTTTATTTCTTTAGAACCTGGGTGATTTGTAGGGTCCCAGATACAATGAAAACATTTCCTTTATTTCACCAAAGTTATCTAAATTAAAAGCAAAGGTTGGCTCAGAAGAGTCCTGTTGTCTTCACAATGCAAATGGCACAGTAAATATTCTTGGAGTGTGTGTCCCATCATGGCTTCTGTCTGATAGGCCAGAGCGGGGCAACCAATAACTGGACCAAGGGCTACTACACAGAGGAAGCTGAGCTGGTGGAGCCGGTACTGGATGTGGTGAGGCGGAAGTCAGAAAGGTGTGACTGTCTACAGGGTTTCTAGCTGGCCCACTCTTTGGGAGGTGGCACCGGGTCAAGCATGGGCACCCTGATTCTCAACAATATTCAAGAGGGGTACCCAAACCACACCATGAACACCTTCTGTGTCATGCCCTCCCCGAAGGTGTCAAACACAGTGCTGGAACCCTACAACGCGATCTTCTCTGTCCACCAGCTGGTGGAAAATGCAGATAAAACTTTCTGCATCGACAACAAGGCCCTGTACAACATCTGCTTCTGTAACTTGAAGCTGCCCACGCCCAACTATGGGGACCTGAACCACCTGGTGTCAGGCACCAACAGCGGGGTTACCATCTGCCTGTGCTTCCCTGGCCAGATGAATGCAGACCTGCACAAGCTGGCCTTGAATATGGTGCTCTTTCCCGCCTGCACTTCTTCATGCCTGGCTTTGTGCCCCTGGCCAGCCGTGCCAGCCAGCAGTACCATGCTCTCTCAGTGCGCGAGCTTCACCCAGCAGATATTTGACCCTAAGAACTTGATGGTCACCTGTGATCTCCGCCGTGGCTGCTACCTGACAGCGGCTGCCATCTTCCGAGGCTGCATGTCCATGAAGAGGTGGATGAACAGATGCTCAACGTGCAGAACAAGAACAGCAGCTACGTTGGAGACTGGATCCCCAACAATGTGAAGACGGCTGTGTGTGACATCCCCCCTTCCCTTCCCCCCCACCCCACCCCCACATGGACTCACGATGTCGGCCACCTTCATCGGCAACAACATAGTCATCTAGGATCCCTTCAAGTGCATCTCAGAGCAGTTCAGTGGCATGTTCCAGTGCAATGCATTCTTGCACTGGTACATAGGTGAGGGCATAGATGAGATGGAGTTCACTGAAGCTGAGAGCAATATCAATGACCTGGTGTCCAAGTACCAGCAGTGCCAAGATGACACTGCTGATGAACAGGGGGAATTTGAAGAAGACTTGGTGGAGGAACTAGTTTAAGACTTCCCATTGCTAGCAGTGCAACAGGAGTGTCAGAGCCTGCCTACTTCTCAAATTAATGGTGCTTTCCTGAGCTCCTGTTGTCCTGGAGTGGGATCCTTGCTGTGTATCATTATGCACAGCCTTTCCTGTCAGAAACTCACTGGTGGTGAATGTAAAAATACAGATTTCTTTTAAATATAATTGTATGAAAGCCTTATTTATATAAATAAAGAAGTATACATTTTATACTCTTAGTCCTTATTCTTCTTAAGAATCCCTTTTATTCTTTCAATGTATTTGAAATATAAAGGTGGCCAGCAGGATTTAATCTTAGCAATATAGGACTGGTGCTCAAGAGGAGTTTCAAATTCATGGTATTCCTGCTATTTTGAAGAGGAGTATGACAAATGCCAATATTTTTTATTTTCCCTGGCCCAGTTCTAAAGTTAGCAATCTCTCAATAGCATGCCAGTAGCAAAAAAGCAGTTTGAAGAGAAAGAAAACGAAAACTAAATGTTACAATTTTCCTAGTACCAATTTGATGTTTGGAGTACTGACAGGATTGACGTTCAAGGCTTGTCTGGGCACTGAGGTAGCAGGGCCTCTTCCTCCTTTATTCTGACACAGGACTGGCTATACCTGCCACCCATTACACATTCCTCTTTGGGAATGGAACCACAAAAGGCAGTTATGAATACTGGCCATTAGAGATCTACTTCTCCTTCACACAATGATAGGTTCTTGTCTCATGCCCCATCAGAGGGATTGCAGTCACATTCTCCAGAAATTGTAGCAGGAACCCCGATCCCTGTGCTTACAGTTCAGTTTACAGTGAAGCAGAATTCACAGGATGAGTGCAAGATCTTGGTTGCCAGGGTAGTTTCTCAAGGCATCTGGCAACATTAAGGACAGAAGTGAGTCTAGCTCTTTGAGGGAGTGAAAAGCTGACCAGCCCCATAGTGTATCAAGAACTGCTTGATTCTGTCCTTCCAAGTGAAGGAGAGAAGGGGAGACATGGCCCAATGACCCATTCTCATACTCACTTTTCCAGCATTCAAAGCTATCTGAGGCCCAGGGGGGAGTTGTAAGGACAAAAGGGATGCATGGAGCTAGACTATTGGGTATGGTTACTTTACATGAGTAAGATGGAAATCTCAATTGCTTAGAACCTACAATGGCCAGGAAGAGGTCGAACATTTCTGTTTTCACAGGAGGCCACATCAGTCAAGGGTTCTTTTTGCCAGAATCTTTCACTCTTCTTGCAGTGAGGTTTCAGGTATGTTGTCTGTGCCAGGCATTCCTCCATGGCCACCAATAACCTGTAAGCCCCTTTTTATTCAGAAACAGGACCTATGGGAATTTAGCAACTTTTAGAAAGCTCTAAGGAAAAGATACTACTGGGTGAGGTGCAAGTTCCTTGCTTCTAGTAAAGTTGGGAAATAGTAATTTCCCTAAGCTTTCCTCTACCAGGCCTGAGGTTGGAGTAGGGTGGAGATGAGTGGGGTATAGATCTTTAAGCCAAGCTGATCTCACTCATTAGAAAGTAAACTTCCCCAGGGGGTGATCTGTGACTAGAAGCAAGATGTTTTCTGTCCTTGCCCCAAGGCATATCAAAGTGCAATTAGCTTCTAATGTGGAAGTCCTAGGGAGTAGGTGTTGGCCAGCAAATTGACATTCCTGGGTCTCTAGTACTGGAACTGATCAGGTTGGATGATCCCCAAACCCAATAAGGCTGCTGGGTCAGAACTGAAGGCAGGTCTGGCCAAAGCACTCTCACTCCTCAGTGGGTTAAGGATTGAGGCCAAGCTGTGATGGAGGTCCCACCTAGCATATCTACCAGTATTTGACTAAGAATATTTTTTAAATTTTATTTTATTTGTGAACATACTGTACAGAGGGGTTACAATTACATGGGCAAGATAATGAATACATTTCTTACCAAGCATTGCAGCCTCCTCCTTGTTTAACCTTCACCTCCCTTCCCAGCCTCCCCCCCTCCCCGCCCACCCAATCCTTCCCCATCTACCCCCCACCGACATTGTAAAGCTCGTTTTTGACATGACAATTTGTACTTTTCATTGTTGCAACAGGTCCACCTGAATCCTTAAACGACTTGTTTTTCCCCATCTCCTCCACAAGTTACACTGACATCAAATATATTGAAAGCGGGGGTTATACTGTGGGGGAGGGACATACAAAGCAACAAAGAAATAATCTTATAAATGCATTAGAAACACATGCATGAAAGAAAAAAAAAACATTAAGATACCTATCTAAGGATTCATTTTCCTAACATCACATTAACTTACTTTTTCCACTTGACTCATACATATACTAGATATTACAAATAAGGGAAACCATGGGACCTGTGTTTCTTTGTGCCTGGCTTACTTCACTTAATATATTTTTTCCAAGTTATTCCATTTCCTAACAAAGGTGGCAATGTCATTTTTTTTTGAATGAGGCATAGAATTCCATTGTGTATATATACCACATTTTCTTGATCCATTCATCTACTGAAGGGCATCTGGGTTGGTTCCATATCTTAGCTATGGTAAATAATGCTGCAATAAACATAGTTGTGCTGGAAGCTTTAGTGTGGTCTTGTTTGTAAACATTTGGGTAAATTCCCAAAAGTGGGATTGCTGGGTCATAGGGGAGGTCTATGTGAAGTCTTTTGAGGAACCTCCATACTTCTTTCCAAAGTGGTTGAACAAGTTTACATTCCCACCAACAATGAAGTAAGGTTCCCTTCTGTCCACATCCCCTCCAGCATCTGTTGTTGTTAGAGTTCTTGATTTTTGCCATTCTAACTGTTGTGAGGTGGTATCTCAATGTTGCTTTGATTTGCATTTCTTTTATGGCTAGGGATGTTGAGCATTTCTTCATGTGTCTATTGGCCATCCTTCTTTCTACTTCAGAGAAGTTTGTCTTTAAGTCTTTAGCCCACTTATTTATTGGGCAGTTGTTTCTTTGAGGATTTGATACAATAGAATGGAAGAAAGACAGCCTCTTCAGTAAATGGTTCTGGCAAAATTGGTTAACTACATGTAGAAAACTAAAGCTATATCCGTATATATCACCCTGCACCAGAATCAACTCCAAATGGATCAAAGACCTCGAAGTCAAAGCAGACACTCTGAAAACATTACAGGATGGAATACGAGAAACCCTAGGTCTCCTTGGCGCTGCCCGGAATTTTCTGAATAGAGACCAGGAAACACAACAAATCAAAGAAATATTGGACAAATGGGATTGCATGAAGTTGCAGAGCTTCTGCATGGCAAACGGCATAGCTAGCAAGATCAATAGAAAGCCCACAGATTGGGAGAAGATCTTTACTAGCCATACAACGGAAAAGGGTCTCATATCTAAAATATACTTGGAACTCAAAAAATTAAATCCCCCAACAACAAATGACTAAGAATATTTTTTTTGTTTTCTCTTAAATACTCATTTATGAGCCTTTTCTGGTGGCTTTGGATTATTAGTTTACACTCTTGACGAAGTAATTCTTGTTTCACAATTAATAACTCTTGCCTCACCCCTCAGAAAACTCTTCTTGATAATTATATCAGTAGATCACCATATATTTCTCAGGCATGGCTTTTGTTTCCTCCCAGCCAGAGGTCTGCACTCATTGCCACACAAGCCAACATTGAGGTGACTCCTATAGACAGGTTGATTATTTTGTCCAAATGCTAAGTGCAGCATCTCCCTTATTCTCATGTACCTTGGTAATTGTATCAAATACTTAATAGAGTCCTTGACTAGTATGATACGCAAAGCTCTGGGTGAAGATGCAACTCAATGGTAGAGTACATCCCTGGCATGCACAAGACTCTCTGTTCAGTCCTCAGCACCAAAAGGAGGAAAAGGTAACAAATGTTAGAAAAGTGGGGCTGAAATTAGGAAAGCAACTCCATTTGTAGTAGCCCCACAAAAAATAAAATACCTAGGAATTAACTTAACCAAAGAAGTGAAGGACCTCTATGATGAAAATTCAAAAACGAAAAATGAAATAAAAACGGAACTTAGAAAATGGGAAAAACTCCCATGCTCCTGGATTGGAAAGATTAACATCGTGAAAATGGCAATACTTCCCAAGGCTATCTACAAATTCAATGTGATACTTATCAACATTCCAACCTCATACTTCAAGGAAATAGAAGAGGCAATCCAAAAATTCATATGAAACAATAAAAGACCCCGAATAGGAAAAACGCTCCTCAACGGAAAGAACACTGCTGGAGGAGTATCAATACCAAATTTCAAACTCTACTATAAAGCCATAGTAATCAAAACAGCTTGTTACTAGCACAAGAACAGACCTCAGGACCAAAGGAATTGAATTGAAATCCCAGAAATGAACCTACAGACCTATAGCCATCTAATATTCGATAAGGGAGATAAAAAAATAGAATAGAAGAAAGACAGCCTCTTCAGTAAATGGTGCTGGCAAAACTGGTTAACTACTTGTAGAAAACTAAAGCTAGATACTTATATATCACCATGTAACAGAATCAATTCCAAATGGATCAAAGACCTTGGAGTCAAAGCAGACACTGAAAACATTACAGGATGGAATAGGAGAAACCCTAGGTCTCCTTGGCGCTGCCGAAATTTTCTTAATAGAGACCCAGAAACACAACAAATCAAAGAAATGTTGAACAAATGGGATTATATAAAGTTGCAGAGCTTCTGCATGACAAAGGACATAGCTAGCAAGATCAATAGAAAGCCCACGGATTGGGAGAAGATCTTCACTAGACATACAACGGACAAGGGTCTCATATCTAAAATATACTTCGAACTCAAAAAATTAAATCCCCCAACAACAAATCCTCAAAGAAACAACTTCCCAATAAATAAGTGGACTAAAGACTTAAAGAGAAACTTCTTTGAAGAAGAAAGAAGGATGGCCAATATACACAGGAAGAAATGCTCAACCTCCCTAGCCATAAAAAGAAATGCACATCAAAACAACATTGAGATACCAACTCACACCAGTTAGAATGGCAAAAATCAAGAACTCTAATAACAATAGTTGCTAGAGGGGATGTGGACAGAAGGGAACCTTACTTCTTTGTTTGTGGGAGTGTAAAGTTGTTCAACCACTTTGGAAAGTTGTATGGAGGTTCCTCAAAAGACACCACATAGAACTCCCCTATGACCCAGCAATCCCACTTTTGGGCATTTACCCAAATGTTTACAAACAAGACCACACTATAGCTACCAGCATAACTATGTTTATTGCAGCATTATTTACCATAGCTAAGATCTAGAACCAACCCAGATACCCCTCAGTAGATGAATGGATCAAGAAAATGTGGTATATATACTCAATGGAATTCTATGCCTCCATCAGAAAGAATGACATTGCCTCATCTGTTAGGAAATGGAAAGACTCAAAAAAATTATATTAAGTGAAGTAAGCCAAGCCCAAAGAAACATAGGTCCCATGATTTCCCTTATTTGCAATATCTAGTATATATTTGCGTCAAGCAGAAAAGTTCAGATAAGGAGATGTTTGGAAAATGAACCCTAAGATATGTATTTTATATGTTTTTTTTTCTTTCATGCATTTGTTTCTTACCCAATTATAAGATTATTTCTTTGTTGCTTTGTATGTCCCTCCCCCACAGTATAACCCCTGCTTTCACTATATTTGATGTCGGTATAATTTGTGGAGGGGAAGGGGAAAAAGAAGTCATTCAAATAAGGATACAGGTTGACCTATTGTAACAATGAGAAGTACAATTTGTCATGGCAAAAACGAACTTTACAACTTGTTGGAGGGGGATTGGGTGGGGGGCAGGGAGGATGGGAAGGGATGGGAATGGTAAACAAAGGAGGAGGCTACAATGCTTGATAAGAAATGTACTGACTATCTTGCCTATGTAATTGTAACAACTCTGTATAGTATTTGCACATTAAATAAAATTAATTTTTGCAGCAAGAAAAAACATAAAATAAAAATAAAATGTAAAAAAATAAAATATCAACAAAAAACAAAAACAAAAAACAAATGTTAGGCTCAGAAGACAAAATATTAGGACTCATGGAAAAACACCCAGATTGGCACTGAAGTGTTGTGTCATGAGGGAACACTGGTAGAATGTTTGTAGCGGGAAAGAAGAGAGCCCATTGATGTATGTACCCTTTTAGAAAGCAGAGGTAGGAACAGGGAATGAACTTCTCGTAGTCATCCTAGGCCCTGGAATGAAGAAGCCCTGACATGTATGTTGCTCTAATGGGACCAGAGTCTAAAGTGGCACCACCATACCAGGCCGTGGCCCAACAAGAACAGGTTTGTCAGAAGGACCTTCTTGCATTGGAGAGATTTCTTTTGACCACTTCGGCCTTGTTAATCATATTTCCTTACGCTGTTTCCTTTTTCCTTCCACCTTGTCATACCTATAGCAGATCCTGTCCAGAAGACCCATTCTCTCTAATCTCATTCTCTAAAAGTCTCCCAGTTTAGAGCTGTACATATCCTAGACCAAAAAAGTAGGGGGTGGTTATTCTGTCAGACGTAGAATTAAACTAAATGTATCTTTAAGTAGACTTTGACAAGGTTCTCATATGGACAGTGTTTTGTTGATAAGTCCTGGAATTGCGACCCGCTTTGGGTCTAATTCTGAGATGATAGTGGAAGACAACTGGTGATAGGACTTCACAGACCACTGTGATTTCAAAACCTTGGCAGGTACATCTCTATTCAAGGATGTGCTATCAGCCAACATACATATGTCTGTTACAGGAGTGATGACTGGGAAAAGGAATTTATTGGCGACAGAGGAGACCAGCCTTTAGACAAGTTGTTGCCTTTCAGTGTGAGGCAGACAAAGAGTGCCTATGGATGCAGAGTAATTTCAGGAAGCTTCCCCCAAGTCTTGTTATCCACAAATCATCTGAGAATATCTGTAAACCCAGAGGTGAGAGACATGTGCTTTGTGCTTTTGCACCACTGCTTTGCTGCATGGCTCTTTATGCTCTTCTGAAACCTCCTTCTGAGCTGGTCCACAATGTTCCCAGGAGGTGGGAAGCAGAGGGGACTTGGCAGCTAGGCTGCTAATGACTCTGGCCACACGGACTTGGGGAGTAGGCAAGTGCTGGGCATCTGCTGCATTCTAGTGGTATGTGCTCAGTGGAAAATTTTTCTCTTACTAAGAGCAATTCCTCTGTCCTTGAGCCATCTCCCAGGTCAGGATGTCTTTATCTGCAGAGGCTGAAGCTTTGCCATAGCTCTCATCTTGACAGGTGTCTTTCTGTTTTTCAATTTTCCCTTCCTTCCTTCCTTCCTTCCTTCCTTCCTTCCTTCCTTCCTTCCTTCCTTCCTTCCTTCCTTCCTTTCTTCCTTTCTTTCTTTCTTTCTTTCTTTCTTTCTTTCTTTCTTTCTTTCTTTCTTTCTTTCTTTCTTTCTTTCTTTCTTTCTTTCTTTCTTTCCTTCTTTCTTTCCTTCTTTCTTTCTTTCCTTCTTTCTTTCTTTCTTTCTTTCTCTCTCTTTTCTTTCTTTCCTCTCTCTTTCTCTTTCTTTCTTTATTCTTTGTTCCTTTCTTTCTTTTTTTGTTGTTGTTTTGTTGGTCATTGGTCTTGAACTCTAGGCCTAGGAACTGTCTCTTAGCTCTTCGGCTCAAGGCTAGTTCTCTATCGCTTGAGCCATAGTGCCACTGCTAGTTTTCTGGTGGTTTATTGGAGATAAGTATCTGAAGGGCTTTCCTGTCCAGGCTGGTTTTTAACTGCCATACTTAGATCTCTGCCTCCTGAGTAGCTAGGTTCACAGTCATGGGCCACTGGTGCCCAGCTTGACAGCTTTCTTATTCGTGCAAGATAACAATGGCTATGTTGTGTTCTGTGAGGAGTTTCCCTATCATCCTACAACACTAATGGTCTTAGTGTTGTGGCAGAGCACACAGCAATGGAGCTTTCTATGCATGCACATTGACTAGTATCTGAAAAGCCAGCATGCAAAGGCCAGGAAAGCTCTACAACTGCACACATCTCAATTTGCACTGGGAATAACCAAATACTAAGTTCTAGTGTTGGTGGTTTTCCTTTGTATACAGTTTAAGCAGGTTGTTTCCAGATGTCTATCATTTAACTCAATTGACTCAATCAACTTATCTGCTCTTTCTATGGGTCTGACATAAATGTCTGCTTACCAAAGGCCAATAACTGATTTTAAGTCTAAGTGAAATCCAGCAAGTGTTCAGGCATGGTGATTAAGAGTGCTGTATAGATAATTTACAGCTGCATAGTACTTGTGCTGCACACTTCTCATAACTTCACCAAATTCTAAATATTTCTTATAGAGTGGAAAGAAGCCGTACTTTTATGGCTTCTTGCATAGGTATTTGAATCCATCTAATGAGCACATCTTACATTTGTTTGCTTTTTTTATAGTATTGTTGTTTGATTGGACTCAAAGCCTTATACATGCTAGGCATGCACTCTACCAAACCACCAGCCCCCTTCTTGTTTTCAGTATTTAAAGTAATTTTTGGGCATTGAGTCCATACACCTCCCTCAGAGCTGGGATTGCAGGCATGAACCACCTAGCCAGAAGTATTTCTTGAGATAAAGTCTTCTTGTTAACACTTTGCCTAGACTAGCCTGGGACCTCAGTCTTCCTCATCTCTATTATTCCCCAGAATAACATGCCTGTGGTTTGAAATTCTATAATCCCATTATTATTCTGGGTTCTTTAATTGGAGTTTTGTGATGTAGTACTAGAAGGCACTGCCTTATTACTTGACTTGAAATTATAAACCTTAATCAGTGGATATAATTCTGCTCTAGACTTTCAAAACCTAATATCAATGTGTGGACACTGCATATTGTTAAACCATAGTTTAGGATATGTTGCATGACTTTAAGCCTCACTTTTTACACACACACACGCACACACACACACACACACACACACACACACACACACACACACACACACACATACACACACCATTGTCTTCTGTGGTGACATTGTACATCTGACCTTGACAGTGGCTGAGGCTTGTAGAACTGGGATTAGAAAAAGAAAAATGATAGATACAGATAGTTAAGCAGAAACCGCATCTCTTGCACTTTTAGGTGAGTTTCGATGCATGTTTTCATCAGATCCTCACTCCTACTTTTTCTACCAGCGTCCCACTGCCATGTTCTTCTCCTGGCTCCCACAGAAGGTTCAGCTGATATTATAGGAAACAGAAACATTGTGCTTCTGCAAAACCTGCGTTATTGCTGCTTTGAGTGAATCTATTTTTGTCACGAGAATTTTTCTTAATGGAATATGGGAGAATCAGAAAAAATACTTACTTAAAACAATTTCACTTAACCTTTTTCTTTCTTACTCATTTTATTTAAAAAAAACTTTATTTGCCTAAGAGGACATTACACAAAACAATCTTTCTGTATATTTTTTTTTTGCTTATTTCTCTGGGGTCATGTCTCAATTTCTTAAACTTTTTGATGCTAAGATCCACATTGTGGCAAATATCCAAAATGGAAAGGAAGGGAAGTGAGAATGCAGATCAAATAACATCTTACATCATCCACTGTCTAGGGCTGCTATTTCAACTATTGGATTGATGATGGTCAGTTTGCAGATTCATTGTCATAAAATGGCCCTTACATCATTTATAAAACTGAGCAGCTTGGGTTCCATTTGTAGCATTGGTCTTTTGATGTCTGCAGACTATGTGTCTGAAGGATGCAAAAGCAAGCTCCTCTCCACAGAAGTGAGATCTCCTCTCATGATAGAGTGAGATAACGTGGGGAGTTTTCAAAGGAAGAGGCTATTAGTCAGCAGTCCGATACTAGAGGATTTGGAGAGAGAGCAAAATAAACCCCAAAACTGCCCCTAGAACTTGACCTCTTCCCACTCAATCCTTCCTTCTTCAGATAATAAAGCTGAGTAAGCTGAGGAAGGCAGCACACTACTTCCTAATTCAGATCTTTTGCCTGGTTTTCCGAGACAATTCCTACTCCCTTCTATGAGGGTCTGACTTATTATCTGACCATGTCAAGGGTCTTTGCAGAAGGAATTCTGTCTTCATAAACTAATTTTGCGGCAAATCTTTAACTCAGTTAACCGATGATCCAGTGGGAAAAAATAAAAATTGAGTATGCTGCATTGTGCACCTTTTAATCTTTGTGGGCTTTAATTGTAAGTTCTTAAAGATATATATATATATATAAACCAGGAGCCTGTTAGTTCATGCCTGTAATCATAGCTACTCAGGGGGCTGAAATCTGAGGATTGCAGTTTGAAGCCAGCCCAGAAAAAAAAAGTCTATAAGACTCTTATCTCCAATAAACTACTCAGAAAAACTGGAAGTGTTGTTGGAACTCGGTAGAAGACTAGCCTTGGAATTCTATTTCTCCATCAGAAAGAATGACATTGTCCCATGTGTTAGGAAATGGAAAGACTTGGAAAAAATTATATTAAGTGAAGTAAGGCAAGCCCAAAGAAATATAGGTCACATAGTTTCCCTTATTTGCAATAACTAGTATATGTCTAAGACAAACAGAAACTGTCAGACAAGTTGATGTTAGTTCAAATGAACTCCAAGATAGGGATTCAAATGTCTTTTTTTCTTTCTTGTGATTGTTTCCAACATACTTAAAAGATGATTTCTTTATTGCTTTGTATGTACCTCCACCATGGTATAAGCCCTGCTTTCACTGTATTTGATGTTGATATAATTTGTGGAGGGGAAGGGAAAAAAACAAATCGTTTAAATTGGGTTAGAGTTGGACTCATTACAACAATGAGATGTACAAGACGTTATGTTGAAAAACAAACTTTACAACTTTGGTCGGGTGAGGGACTGGGGTGGGTGGGGTGGTGGTGGTAGGAGGGTGTGGGGGTAGAGAGGGGAAGGGATAGTATGGGGAAACAAAGGAGGAGACAACAATGCTTGATAAGAAATGTACTCTTTATCTTGCCCATATAATTGTAACCCCTCTGTATGGTATTTTCACAATAAAAAAGAAGCTCAGAGACAGTGGCCAGGCCCTATGTTCAAGACCCATGGATAGCAAACAAAACCCTATATATACTTAACAAAGTTGTACACATTTTCCTCTTTAGGTCCATCATGATCTCTTACCGCTAGATATACTGCAGCTGGATTTTTGTAATTCATGAAACTACATCTT
Source organism: Dipodomys merriami (assembly GCF_024711535.1). Classification (NCBI taxonomy): domain Eukaryota; kingdom Metazoa; phylum Chordata; class Mammalia; order Rodentia; family Heteromyidae; genus Dipodomys; species Dipodomys merriami. The sequence continues at coordinate 205,063 of NW_027206556.1, read as the reverse complement.
TGTGGCCTGGGGAGGTCTCTCCTGACAGGTCATTTCTACAGAGCTTTGATGGGTCGCTGTGTTTTAACAAATTGAGTTTCTGTTCAACTCATATTTACAAATGAATTCACACATCATCATGGCACTCTTCCTCTGAGGAGGGCTGATGGTAAATTTAGCATGGATCTCTAAAACAGAGACATAACTTCATTTGACATTATTATCACACCAGGCAAAAATAGAAATTGCAGTTATAAAACAATGTATCAATCCTGTATCAATCCTGGTATTGATTTTCATCATAGACTTTGAGACCAGAATTTTTTATATATGTACAAATATATCATGGGAAAAGCATGGAATAGTGGACAGTTTTTGATTCTTATGTCTTTATGCACCACAGATTTATCATTAAACCACAGTGTAAACTTTCTAACAAGGCCTGTGCCATCTCATTTAGAATACTCAGATATTAGTGTAGCTTGCTAATTTAAAATAATTAATTCTTGCAGTGTAAAACAGTACTAACCTTGGGGGAAAATGGCAAAGTTGAGATGAGGTCGGCCTCACCTAATGGACTACACCTCACACCAGTTGCTGGAATCTTCTTCTGCAAGCCCTGTACTCCTGTGTTCTTTATAAACCTCCCAACCTCCCTCCTTACAATATAATCTAGAGGGATACAGGTGGTTCACATCTGTAATCCTAGCTACTCAAATGTCTAAAATCCATCCAGACGATCTTGGCAAGCTCAATTTGAAAAGTCTGTTAAAGGCTGGGATGGTGGCTCCGTGGTAGAGCGCTTGCCTGACATGCCTGAGGCCCTCGGTTTGATGCCTTAGAACCACATACGCAAAAAGAAAAAAAGCCAGAAATGGCGCTGTGGCCTAAGTGGTAGAACGCTAGCCTTGCGCTGAAGAGCTAGGGACAGTGCCCAGGCCCAGAGTTCAAGTCCTACGACCAGACCCTCTCCCCCAAAAAAGAAAACTCTGTAAAAATTGAGCCTCCAAGTGCTTAGTGAAGATTGGACTGGAAGTGTGATTCAAATAGTCAAATGCCAGCCAACTAAACAGATCTTGAGTTCAACCCTCAGGACTTGTGGTGGGGAGGTACATGGAGGCAAGGGGAGATGCAGGACTATATTCCATCTTGATAGTGTTCGGAGGATGGGGAATTAGTAGGAAGTGTCTCAATGGCTGTTTTCAGTAAAGCCCTTAGAACTCTGTATATGAAAACTTGTAGTTGTTCTTCAATGGTCAGACTCAAACTACATAAAAAGAATCACTTTGTATATATGTAGGTATAAGTTCATGCTTTCCTCTACTGTGTGAAATCAGAACAAGAAACCACCTCTGAAAACAGAATCAGCTGTATGGCAGGGGAGGAAGAAGCAGATTCCCTATATAGTATAGCATCAACCTCCCTGGAACTACAAAGCTTGTAAAAACAAACTCCAACAAAGCATTGGCTGTGCTTTGTGGCAATTTCTTGTCCCCTGCAAAGGCCACCTTCCCCCAAGCCTGCTTTGCTCTCCAATCTCCTGTGCCAGTAGCATCCACCAACACATAATGGGATACAGGCATTGGGATGTTTGATGATGTTTCTTTCCAACCTCATGTCTTAAATTAGCCTAGCTCCATATCCCTAAGTTAATTTAGTCCAGTTTATAAGACCTTAGAAAATACCCGTTGTTTCCAGATTCAATGTGTAAAGTCTCCTAGCAGGGGCAGGTTATTACCCTTAGTCAATACCATTTAGTCACTACCAGACAATCTTGGTGCCAAGTTCACTCTGAATTTTCTTTCTTCAACACAAGAACGCCCTAAAGTCAGTATGATCCTTGGGTATTCAAAGAGAAAGTTGGAAATGCTACATATAATGGTCAGAGTGGCCAAGAGCCACTGTAAATACCCAAAGCACTTCTGGCTATGTCATCTACAACCGGTGGCAGCAGCCACCTTTGCGTGATATCCAGGCTGTAGGTAAGCTTTTACAACATGCAACCAGTAGATCCACAGTCTACCTTTTCTGGGAGAAGGCTTTTTAACAAATCTTAGCTTTTATGATTTGCACGTTTTCTGTTTGGCAACTTGCAATCTAGAATAGATTTTTGTCATCTGCTCACACATGCAATGTTATTACTTGTTCCCCATTTATATTTTTTAATTTAGAAATTTAGTGAATATTTTCATTCAGTTTAAGAAGCCTAATATTGTAGCAGTAAAGGGCCCAGCCATTGGAGTAGGAGCATCCATATTGCCTCTTTGTGATGTGGATTGGGCCAAGGAAATCGCTTGGTTCCAAACACCCTATAACCACTTCGGACAGGATCCAGATGGCTGCTCTACTGTTATCTTTCCCAAGATTATGGGAGGGGCATCTGTGAGTACCTTGGTTAAAAAATTATTTTACACAATTTCTTTAAAATCTGTGGTTTGTGTGTTGTTCTACTCAGAGTATCCAGTGTGTTCTCTGGGGACATTTCATCAAATCTATTTGGTTCAGGTAGTGCTGTGATCCTTCCCAGGAGGCCATTCCTCCCATGAGGAGCCTCGAGATCTGTACATAAATAAAAGAAGTGGGGAGAGGAGTTCAGTATAAATTTGTGGGTTTTTTCACTATTTAAATTAGCCCATTCATGATGAGAGATTGTGTTTGCTTTTTCTCAATTACATATACCTGTTCCTTACTTCTAGAGAGAGACTGAGAGAGTTTGTAGAGAGGAGCATCCACAGAGATTGAACCCTGTTGAAGGGAGGGACTGGATGTCAGGTTGGATAGGGGGACAATGCAACTCCTCCAGCTCCATCACTGGGTGCCCGGAGTTTGACTTGGCCAATTGGCATGATGCTGTCTTCATACCCATCAGTGTGGTGAGTGCATGGAGGATGACTGTAGCTGAGGGAGTAGCTGAAGGAGTTGCAGAAGGAACTGACAGCCCACAGCTGGAGTAGCAGGACTTCCCTTTGGGGTTCATAACTAAGTTTACCTCTGTGTCACTGGGACCTACCTCCTCATGCATAAACATCCAGGATCTGGGGGTATCATTTCCTTATGGAGCCTACAATGAGGGGAGATAGACAGTACAATTTCAGGCAATCTTGGGAGCAATTAGAGTACAATGAAGAAGAAAATGTGTGTCTCCTCTCTGAAATTCCAGAGGGTAAGAGTAACAGGAGAGAAAACTGTCAGTCATTGCTGAGTGGGTAGTGTTGAGAAGGAAGGCACATTGGAGCTGGGAGTTGCCTGTGTAATCCTAACTATTTAGGATGCTGAGATGTGGATGATCATTATTCAGGGCCAACCCAAGCCAAAAAGTGGGTGACATCTCCTCTTAAGCTAGGGATGCATATCAACTTCATTAAAATAGGAAGCTTAAAATAGGTGAGTCCAGGCCCTGGCATCTACCTGGATAGGAAGCAAGATCACAACTTAAAAATGACCAGCACAAAATTGGAGTATAGGTCACCTACCTATTAAGTACAAGACTCTGACTTCTAACACGAGTACCATGAACAAATGTAAGCTTGGTGAACTCGTGTCCCAGTGAGATTCGCTGAGATGACTGTAGCATATGTTGCTCTGTGGACTGCTGGCAAAGAGGAAGAGTCTGTTGACATTCGACAATCTATGCCTACAAAGACAGCAAATGCTGAGTGGAACCCTTCACGATGTCTAACCATGGAGGTATGGTGGGCACTTTTGTTCCTCAAAGGGAAAGAGAGCAGGAATCTGCAGGGCCAGATAGACTCCTGAGTGAGGGAAGGGTGGGCAGAAGTAGGCAATGGTGAGGTTGGCATAGGGTTTGTGTTTAGTGACTAATCTGACTTCAATGGAAATGTTCTGGCTTTGATTCATATGTTTTATGACATGTGCATTGAGGGAGAGCTGGGACAGTCCAGAGAAACACTAATGTAAATTGTCCATAGGTTGAAACTTACTCTAAAGTCTAAGATGTTTTTGAAAAGTGAAATGTGGAGAAGTTGATAAAAGAGCACAGCCCCCAGTACTGGCACTGTTCTTTGTAGATGTACCTGCCCTAGCCACCCTTCTACTGGTGGGTGCTTGTCCCCAAGGTGTCTCATGCCTCATTCCTTTGTAATGCTCAAGCCAGAACAGCTGCTTTTGGGCAGGGAGGATCAGGAAAGCCTGTTGCATTCATGTACCAACAGTGCCTCCTTCCCTTGGAGGTACAACACATTACAGAGCTCTGCAGCACCCTGTCACTGCTATGAATTGGAACTTCCAACACTTGGGCTTTGCCTGCATTAGGATCCCACACTTTTAGACCAGCCTTTGGGGGACTTTTGAGACCTGGAGCGCAAAACAGGGAGGCCTGCAGGCAGCACCTGTTCCCATCGGAGAAGTGAGTTTGCCACAAGGAGCTAACAGGCTGAGAACCTTGGGAATGAGCAGTGCAGGGTGGCCAAGACTTGGTTCTCTCCACTACCATGCCAGGTATTCACTGATATTTATATGTTAGCCCTCTGTGTCCACCAAACCATTGCCACATGGCATGCTGTTTGATAAGCCAGGAAGTGATTGGCCAGCAACCAAGAATGAGCAGTGCTAATGGGTTCATATGGTTGAGTGCACTGTCCCTTTATGACTGATCCCCGGTAGATGTGAGTGTACTGTTGCTTTTGACAATTATTTTCATCAACCCATCCCTCCATTTATAACTCAATTCACATCCTATGTCCTATGCCCAGCAGTCCAGGTTCACACTCAGTACTGGTCAGCCACAATACTTTGATATCAGGTAGATGACTAGTGAAGCCCCATTTGAGGTTATTCTCTTTTTGTCACTATTGTATGACACTGTATTGAAATTGCCAGTCCCCTCATTGGCTTGCATACCCACACTGTCTGACCACAACCAATCCTGAGCCATTTATAAAAGCCCTAAGTTCTTAGTAAGTATAAAGGTGTCTTCTCAGAAATTCCATGCCAAATTTTTAGCTCCTGTCTTTTCTTCACCTGTAGCTTGGCATACCTTCCTTGAGCAGATTATTGAGTTTTTCTGAAACTTGGCCAGCAATCTGAGAAGTGTAAGGGTTGGGCTCAGTCTCAGCGTCCTGCTTCCCTGAAATTCAGGAGTCCCACAAGGACAAAAAGGTATTCTGCCCTCACCTGTGAAGGCCATGTTTAGCACAAATTGGTATGAGGTCAGGTCCCATAGTGCTCTACCTGACATTGAAATGATGTTTTGTCCATTTTATTATGCTGTGTCCACCTAGCCCAACCAAATTAAGGGTAGAACTTTAAGCTCGTTGTGAGTTATTACTGAAGAAGGTGACTTGCTAACAATTAAATGCTAATTCTTTCACTAAAGAATCCTTATTTCAGGAACATGGTATGATCATTGTAAGCAATAATCTGGGGAGTGTATGGATTTGCAATGGTATGGAAGGATGAGGGTCAACTAGAGGAAAGACTAAGTAAATTTGGATAGATAAACACCATCTAGCGAAATGGCATTTTGGAAATGGAAACTTTGTACTGAATAATGACAGTGGTAGAATTCTTGATGGTTCATTGTATTTGGAAAGATTCAAATTTGTTTGAAGTCTCTGCAACATAAGCACCTGCACCTTAATTAATACTCAATGTACACAAAAAGTGCATGAGTGTGTAAAGTTGTACACATACACACACATACGCAAAGTTGGAATTAAAGAGTTGCTATTCGTACAAACCTGGGACTAAAGACCCTGTGCTACAAGAAGCACAAAGTGACCTATACTATGACAGCTATTGCTCAGATTGTAGAGTTACTTTAAGCTATACATACAGCCCTTCTTTTGTGATTATTTTGAAGGTGGGATCTCAAGACTTTTCTGCTTAGGTTGGACTTGGAACCACCATCCTCCAGATTTAAGTATCGAAGATTACAGATGTGAGCCACCAATCCTGGCCTACTACTTGTGTGTTTAAGGGGGAAACTGTTAACAGCCTTGAATTAGTCATTTACACTCTTGAGAAAATTCAGGAATTCCTTTCAATGTCCTGCACAATCAGGCATTTTGAAAAGAGAAAAGCACAAGTCAGGAAAGACTCCCTAGTAACAATCAGATGTGTATGGAGCTAGCTTGAAAGAAGCAAGATGGGCCACCATAACAGTATGATGGCTAGAGACAGATGGCTCCAGTTAGACCAGACGAAGAGAACCATGTAAGGGCATGAATAGAAGACAAATGGGAGAGAGCCATGTTAGAGCTATTGACTGACCTTGAAAAGGCAGAAAACATAAAAAGTAGTAACGAAGCTAGGCATGCTGGTATATGCCTCTGATCCGCATACACATGTAGCTTAGCCCAAAGGCCTACTTAGACCCGATCTCAAAAAAGAGAAAAGTGACTGTGGAGAATATAATGGAACCACTATCACTGGGTTCTCTGAACCTGAACATGTTGGCATATACTGTGTTGAAAATATAGTTCCTGCTTGACTGGGGGATTAAGCTGTGGTTTCTCTACTGTATGTTGAGAAAGAAAATGATGCTCTAAGATGGGAAAATTCAGTGGTCCTAGGACCCTTCTCCTTTATCCATTCTCACTTCTCTGCCTTGAAGAACTGACTTAATATAAAAAACAAGGTTTAGTGAGATTTCTAATAAGTGTTTACTTTTAGACCATCCATTTCCCCCAAGGAGAGGCTGCTAGTCAACCTTTGGCTTAGCAGAACATTCCACACTCTTCAGATGCTCATGACCTGTCCAAGACTGTGCTCAAATAGCCAGCCTCACATAGGGTCATGTTCAGATTTTGCAAGGCTTTCTGCTGAGGAACAGGTTTCCTGCCACTGTGTTCATCCCTTCTGCCCCTCTTAAAGGAGAATCACCCACATCTGTGCCCTCCAGCATTCGCTCGTGTGCTCTGGGCACTTGTGGAAGTAAAACTGTAGTATCCAGTGAGCACTATTCATGACGATTGCATCTCTTGAGAAGGGAGTCTCTATCAACAATTTGTTTACCTGAAGACCAGAAGCTCTTGGTCTGGTTTTCAGCACTGCCAGAGAAACACAGAAGGAAGTCATCATTTCGACCCATTCTCACATCCTCACCCAGAGAGAGACTGTTTCTGGAATGGTGAAATCCAAACACTTTCCTCTGAAACCAAAATGAAAACTTTGGACAAAGTTAACGTCAGTGTAATGTGTATAAGCATGTATATATGTATATACTACATGTTTTAAAAACAAAAGAATGTTCACTTGCTCCATACAGTCATGGGATGTCATGTGTCAGACTCACTCAGTATGGCAATAATTTTGGGAACATGAAAGTCTTGGTCACTTTTTCTCTTATATCCACGTGTTGAAATGTGATCTCTAAGGTGATATCCAGCAGCAATACCCTCAGCCATAGATCATGTTCTCTGTATCTCAGGAATAAGTCAATTTTCATAACTCATATAGGAAAAGAAACTTCAGACAGCCATTCTATGCCTGGCTCACTTCCATAAAATTACCAATTATTTGGCCTTATTTATGGCTTATTTTATTGCATATGAAGAGTTCACACATGAGAGCTGGCTTTAGAAGCCAGAGTACAGAAAAAGGAAGTTAGAACAAGAACATCAAACCAAAGAGATCTTTTTTAGTTCACAGTTTTGGAGTCCATGTGATTCTCAATAAGGTTATATCTCTTAATCGCCTAGCTTATCTTCCCATTGGATTATGACCCCACACAATTTATACTTGGTGTCCACTAGCACAACCCCTCCCCGAGGGTCTGGGATTAGTGAATACTCATCCTCAGTGTTGACATTGAGGAATGAGGCCCCCTCTGTCTGCTTGGATCATGTTTCACAACACATCACTCTGCTTCCTTTCAGGCCAATGAAATGTTGATCAGTGGATAAAAGCTCACTGCATAGGAGATATATGGCAAAGACCTGGTGTCCCAGGTTTCTGGCCAGGGATGTCATGGTTCTAATCAAGGAGTTTGCCTGCTGTAATATAGTTGTTCATGTAGTTTGTTCTATTACATGTTAGTTTTAAAAAATAAAATCTTGGACAGGGAAGCTGGCTCAGTGATAAAGTGCTTGGCTAGCATGCATGAAGCCCTGGTTTGATTCCTCAGTAACCACATATCCAGAAAAAGCAGAAGTGTTGCTGTGGCTCAAGTGTTTTTGTGTTAGACTTAAGCAAAAAAGCTTAGGGACAGTGCACGGGCACTGAATTCAGGTCCCAGAATTTACAAAAATGAACAAATTAATATTTGATCAGCTGTTGCCACTTCAGACCATAAAAAAGAGTAACAAGGGTCAGGACTGTTGCTCCAAGAGCTCATGTCTCTGCCCACAAACCGGGTGATAAGGTTCATGTCTCTCACTTTCCAATAACTAGAAAAACCTTAAATCATGAATGGATCAATAAAATGTGGCATATATGTATGAGGTTACACACACACACACACACACACACACACATGTATATGTGTGTGTATACACACACACACACAAACCCCACTCATCCATCAGAGAGCATGATTGAATACCATTTGTAACAATGTGGAAAGACAGGGAAAACATTATATTGTGGGAAGTAATCCAGACTCAGAGAAGACAGGCTGCATGGTTTCCCTTATTTTTGGCAGTTAGACTGCTCCAATAAATCAAAAGCAAATACACTGGATTTTGGCTGAGGATTACAGATGAATTATCTGAAGCATAGTGGACTCTATGAAGAGAAGAAAGTCTGATTTTTATGTTCTCTGAAGAAATGTTTAATGGTTTGCCAAGAAAATAAAGCAAAAACCTCCAAAAGTTTGTCATCTGAGTGGACCAGACTGAATACTAGTCACACACAGTTTAGACTAAAAATCCAAAGCCTACTAACTTCACAAATAAATATGTCTTGTTAAAAGTTTTAATCTATTTCTATTTCCTGACTTTCCAGACTAATAATTATTGTCTTACAAGGGAATATGAAAAACAAAACATCCATTTGTGGAAATGAACATGAGGCTAGTTGTTCTTTCTCAGAAGTTTGTCTCAATTAAAACAAATAACTAAACTTAAATACTGAGGAAAATAAATGTATTACTCCATCATACCATAAAAAGAATGTAATCTGTGAGCAAGGTAAACATGATAAACAAAAATAAGGCAAATAACAGAAGTTTCAGTGAAGTAAACTTCTTCTTTCTCATTGCCATATTAAGCCCTCCACCTCTGTGTTCTTCTGGTAAGCAGATGAGAATCTGGCAGACCTCTTAATGACCAGAGCAGAAGGGACATCTCCACAAAGGCCAGATGAGCAGAGTGAGTTGACAGGTACCCAAGGTAGGTGTTTCAGTATGGGAAGCTTTTGGAACGATCCTTTCCTCATAATTCAGACACATGTTCATGGCAAGGTCCAGAAATGTCGAAGTAAGGCTTATAAAGTTCAAAGGTGAAAAAGCAATAATCTAGCATAAGAGTTAAATGTTTCAAACAGGAATGTGGTAGTGCAAGACTGTAATCCCAGAACTCATGAACTTGAGGCAGGAGAATCTTCAGTTTTAGTCCAGCTAAGCAATAAAGCCAGGTCTTGCCTTAGGAAGCTCAGGTTTCCTATCATCACTTGCCAAAGAATAACTACTTGCACGAGAATCACCATCTGAGATTTCCATGGCACCCCTTCCATCTTCACATTAATTGCCTTTAATAGTTTCTTCTCTGTCACTGTCCATTTCCCAGTTAATCAACTGCAATTCATCTCCCTTGTCCATATTTTCTGCACACAAATTATCCCTGCCTATTCTAGTGGCATTCCCATTGTTTCTCTGTATTTATATATATATATATATATATATATATATATATATATATATATATATATATATATATATATTCTATTGTAAAGATACTATACAGAGGGTTACAGTTACATGAGTGAGGTAATGAGTACACTTCCTCTTGAACATTGTTACCCCCTCCATTGTTTTCCCCCTACCATCCCCTCCCTCCCTCCCTTCCCCAAGGTTCTTTTTTTTTTATTGTGATTAAGTGATTACATAATTTCCAGAATTTCACAGTATTGTGGAATAATGATGTTCATTTAAAGTCACAAGTTCGTTCTAACTTTCCTGGAGCAAATTGTCTATCACAGTCTGTACCATATAACGGTGTTCACATGTTATATACCATATATGTGATCAGCAGCATAGGGATATTTAGTAGTGGTTCAACCAGATGAATGGGAGTTCTTTGTTTCTTAAGTCCTGTTAGTTTTGTCGTATCACCTAACATTTTGGATTTAGCATCCGCTTATCAGGGAGACCATGTACCGTTTGTCTCTTCGTTCTTGGCTTACCTCGCTCAACATGATTCCTTCTAGCTCCATCCATTTTCCTGCAAATGCCATTATTTTGTCATTTCTAATGGCGCATAATATTCCATTGTGTATAGATGCCACAGATTTTGGATCCATTCATCTGTGGTGGCGCATCTGGGTTGTTTCCATATCCTAGCTATTGTGAACAGTGCTGCAATAAACATGGAGGTGCACGTGTCCTTGTATATTGGTTCCTGTTGTTCAGGGTAAATGCCTAGAAGTGGTATGACTGGGTCGTAAGGGAGGTCAATCTTTAGCTTTCTAAGGACCCTCCAGACTGCTTTCCAAAGTGGTTGTATAAGAGTACATTCCCACCAGCAGTGTAATAGGGTTCCTCTTTCTCCACATCCCCTCCAGCATTTGTCGTTGGCTGATTTGTGGATGTGGGACATTCTGACTGGGGTAAGGTGGTATCTCAGGGTTGTCTTTATTTGCATTTCCTTCACCACTAGGGATGATGAACATTTCCTCATGTGTTTCTTTGCCATTTTTATTTCTTCATTTGAGAAGTCCCTCTTTAGTTCCCTTGCCCATTTAGTAATTGGTTTGTTAGGTTTGGGAGGGATTAGTTTCTTGAGCTCCCTGTATATACAGGATGTTAACCCCTTGCTTGATATATTGCTGGTAAATATTTTTTCCCAATTAGTTGGTTGTCTTTCTAGCTTAGTTGTGATAGATTTAGCTGTGCAGAAGCTTTTTATTTTAAGGTAGTCCCATTTGTCGAGTCTCTCTCCAACTTGTTGTGAAACTCGGACTTTGTTCAGGAAGTTCCTTCCTGTGCCTATTAGTTCAAGAGTCTCTCCTACTCTGTCCTGCAGTAGTTTCAGAGATTCAGGTTTAATGTTAAGGTCTTTAATCCATTTTGAGTTGATGTTGGTGCATGGTGATAGGCTGGAGTCCACTTTTAGTTTTCTGCATGTGGCTGCCCAGTTTTCCCAGCACCAGTGGTTGAAGAGTCTGTGTTTCTTCCATTGTATGTCTTTGGCTCCTTTGTCGAATATCAGCTGGCTGTAGGCCTGTGGATTTATTTCTGGGTCTTCTATTCTGTTCCATTGGTCTTTGGGTCTGTTTTTGTGCCAGTACCATGCTGTCTTTGATATTATAGCTCTGTAGTAGAGTTTGAAGTTTGGCATGGATAGCCCTCCCATATTGTCTTTATCCCCTAGAATTGTTTTGGCTATTCTAGGTCTTTTGTTGTTCCATATGAATTTTTGGACTGTTTTCTTTATTTCAGTGATGTACGTCAGTAGGATTTTAATAGGAATTGCATTGAATTTGTATATTAGTTTTGGAAGTATTACCATCTTTACTATATTAAGTCGGCCTATCCAGGAGCATGGGAGGTCTTTCCATTTCCTAGTGTCTTCTGCAATTTCTTTCTTTAACTTTTTATAGTTCTCATTAAATAGTTCTTTTACATCTTTGGTTAGGTTAATTGCTAAATATTTTATTTTTTGGGAGGTTATTGTGAATGGAGTTGCTCCCTTTATTTCCCTCTCTTCTTGTACATTGTCAGTGTACAGGAAGGCAACTGATTTTTGTGGGTTTATTTTGTATCCTGCTATTTTGCCGAACTGATTTATGATTTCTAAGAGTTTTTGGGATCGTGAAGGTATAGTATCATGTCATCTGCAAAAAGGAATAGTTTAACTTCTTCTTTCCCTATGCGGATCCCTTTAATGTCTTTTTATGCCTTATTGCCCTGGCTAAGGGTTCCAGGACTATATTGAAGAGGAGTGGAGACAGAGGGCATCCTTGCCTTGTTCCTGATTTTAGGAGAATTAGTTGTAGCTTTTCCCCATTAAGTATAATATTGGCTATTGGTCTGTCATAAATGGCTTTTATTGTTTTTAGAAATGTTCCTTCTATTCCTATTTTCTCCAGAGCTTTTAGCATGAATGAATGTTGAATTTTATCAAAGGCCTTTTCTGCATCTGTGGTGATAATCATGTGATTCTTGACCTTGGCTCTGTTGATATGTTGGATTAAATTTATTGGCTTACGTATGTTAAACCATCCCTGTGTCTCTGGGATGAAGCCTACCTGGTCATAATGTATAATTTTTTTAATGTGTTTCTGGATTCTGTTAGCTAGAATCTTGTTAAGGATCTTTGCATCTGTGTTCATCAAGGAAATTGGCCTGTAATTCTCCTTTTTGTTTGGGTCTTTGCCTGGTTTGGGGATGAGTGTGATATTGGCTTCGTAGAATGAGTTTGGGATAGCTCCCTCCTTCTCTGTTTCTCTGAAGAGCTTGAGGAGTATGGGTATTAGTTCTTGTTTAAAGGTCTTATAGAATTCTGCTGTGAATCCATCTGGTCCTGGGCTTTTTTTTTTGGAAGAGTTTTGATAGCTTCCTGTATCTCGTTATAGGATATTGGCTTATTTAATTGGTTAACTTCTTCTTTGCTCAGTTTGGGCAACTTGTATTTCTCTAAAAATGCATCCATTTCTGCCAGATTTTCTTCCTTTTGAGAGTATAGCTTTTGAAAGTAGTCTGTCAGAATTGTTTGGATATCTTGGGTACGTGTTGTGATGTTTCCCGTGGCATCCTTAATCCTATTAATATAGGTTTCCACTCTTCTTTTTTAAATTAATCTAGCCAACGGGCCATCAATTTTGTTTATTTTTTCAAAGAACCAGGTTTTGTTTGGTTTATTTTGGTTATGGTTTTCTGATTTTCTAATTGGCTAATCTCTGCTTTTAATTTGGTTATCTGGCTTCGTCTAGTAAATTTAGGTCCCATTTTTTCTTGTTTTTCCAGCTGTTTTAATTGCAACATGAGATTATTTACTTGGTCTGTCTCCATTTTCTTGATATGGGCACTGAGGGCAATAAATTTGCCCCTCAGGACTGCTTTTGCTGTGTCCCACAAGTTTCTTTATGAGGTGTTTTCATTTTCATTGAGTTGTAGGAAATGCTTTATTTCTTCTCTGATCTCTTCCGTTACCCAGGCATTGTTAAGGAGTGTGCTGTTCAATTTCCATCTATTAGAGAAATTTCTGCAGTATGCGTTGTTACTGATAGCTAGCTTGATTCCACTGTGGTCAGATAGGATATAGGGGATTAGTCGATCCCTTTGTATTTGCTTAAGTTCCTTGCATGAACTATGATATGGTCTAGTTTGGAGAAAGCTTCATGAGCTATCTGAGAGGAATGTGTACTGTGTTGTTTTAGGGTGAAATACTCGGTAGATGTCAGTTAATTCTGCTTGAAGTATGGCCTCACTTAATTCGGTAGCTTCTTTGCCAGTCCTCTGGTTGGTAGACTTGTCCTTTGGTGAGAGTGGTGTGTTAAAGTCTCTTAGTATTATCATATTGGGATCTATTTTATTCTGTAAGTTTGAGAGCATTTGTTTAATGTATCTGGGTGCACCAATATTTGGAGCATATAAGTTGATGATGGTTATATCCTCCTCTTGGATTACTCCCTGTATTAAAATGTAGTCTCCGTCCTTGTCTTTCTGTATTGATTTTAATGAAAAATTTATTTTGTCAGATATCAGGATAGCTACGCCTGCTTTCTTACTGGGGGCATTTGATTGGTAGATCTTTTTCCACCCCTTCACTCTGAGTTTGTTTGTATCTTTGGCTGAGAGGTGGGTCTCCTGAAGGCAACAGATGTATGGGTTTTGTTTTCTGATCCAGTCCTCAGTTTGTTTTCTTTTAATTGGCGAATTCAGCCCATTTATATTAAGAGAAAGTATAGAGAGATGCATTGTTGTCCCTGCCATTCCGTTTTCCTAAGTTTTTCTTCTTTCCTTTCCTCCTGTGCTTGCTCAGTTAGACTTTGAGTAATGCCTGTTTGGGGCAGGTCCCAGTTCCTGGTTGCTTTCTTCAGGTTGTGTCCCCCCTCTTAGAATTCTTTGTAATGATGGCTTAATGTTTATGTATTCATTTAGTTTTTCTTTGCTTTTAAAAGTTTTCAGTTCTCCATCGAATGTGAATGCTAGCTTTGCCGGATATATCAGTCTGGGTTGGCAGTTATTGGTTTTCAGGGCTCGTAGGGTGCTTTCCCAGGCTTTTCTTGCATTCATTGTTTGTGTGGAGAGATCTGCAGGGATTGTAATTTTTTCCCGTTGTAGTATAGCTGCTTCTTCATTTTTGCTGCATGCAGGATTGTTTCCTTATTATTCAGATCTATCATTTTTACTATAATGTGTCTAGAAGTGTTTCTCCTGGGATCTTGCTTGTTGGGTGTTCTATAAGCTTTTGTAATGTAGTTAAGATGGTCTTTTTTGAGGTGGGGAAAATTTTCGCTGATTATCTTGTTAAATAGGTCTTGCATTCCCTTGCTCTGGAATTCCTCACCTTCGTCCACTCTGATTATGCGAAGGTTAAATTTCTTGGCATTATCTGCTTCCTCTTGAATTTCCCTTTGGTTTAATTTGAGTGATTTTTCCATATCTGTCACTTTTTGGTCCAGTTGGTGTATTCTGTCTTCTGTATCTGACACTCTACCTTCCATTTCATTCACTCTGTTGACCATGGCTTCTATTGTGGTTTGCATGGAGGAAATGGATCCCTTTATGGATTCAATGTTGGTTCTCAGAGTACTGATCTCAGTATGTATTACCTCTAATTTGGCGTTTATCTCACTTCTTACTGAGGTTTGTGCAGCTTCTATTTTTGCATCCAACTTTTGTTTGATATCCTGTATCTCTTTTGATAGTTCATCCTTGTGCTCTTTCAATTTCTGATCAATTTCTCGCTTTATTTCTTGATTCATTGCCTCCAGCAACCCTTGGATGTAGCTTTTATCTTCCATTCCAGCTTTGCTCCCACTGGGGCTCTCCCCTGCATGGCTGCTGGCTTTTGAGGTGAGCTTGCTGTCCTGGGTGGTGGTAAACCTTGTGATTTTTCTCTGTGATTTTCGCATGGGGGTTCAGGAGACTGCTCTGCAATTTTGTTTTGGTGTGTCTGTCTTTGCTTGGTTGCTAATTCTGTATTGGTAGAGAGAGTCTGTGCCTGATCCGGGTTCTGTTGGGAGCCTATTTCCAGCTGCTATTCTGACCTACTTAGGATTCTCAGCTCTCTGCTGTAGATTGCTGGCAATTCCCGCCTTTGGAAGGGTTGAGCAGCCTAGACTGCTTGTGTTTGCTCCTACGGGTGCTCTTGGGAAGATCAGATGCTCTGGATGCACTCTCCCAAATACTGGAGTCTGCTATGGGCTCCTGATGTGTTTTTGTTTGTTTGTTTGTTTTGGGCTGGTTGTGGGCTTGAACTCTAGGTTTGGGTGCTGTCCCTCAGCTCTTCAGCTCAAGGCTGGCACCCTACCATTTGAGCCACAGCACCACGTCTGACCCTTTTTGTTTTTGTGATGCTGAGGAATCAGATCCAGGGCCTCATACATCCAAGACTCTCACTCTACTGCTGAGCCGCTTTATCCGCCTGAGCTCCTGCTTACTATCAGGTGCTGGCAGCCTGTGTTGCCCAATTTCCAGCCTAGGGTATATGGGTGGAGTTTTGTTGGGGTTTGGGCTTCTCTTGTCCTGGGCCTCCAGGTATTTTGTTGTCAAGGGCGTGCTTCCTGGGGAGTGCTGTTTCCTGATTTTCTCCCCTCTGTTGAGGCCTATGTTCAGCTTTTTACTTCAGTTGGGAGGAGTTGGTTGTGTTGTTCAGGCACCGGATCCCCAGGCCTGGTTCTGGCCCCAACCTGGAGCGTGCTCATTAGGCCTGTGCTGATGTGTATACCACCTAGGTTATGCAGCCTGGAGGATACAGTTCAAATTCCTTCTACTGTTTGTAGTCTTGACCCAGGGGCGCTATTCCTGGATTGGGCATTTAAGCTCCCTTCCAGGGGAACTCTTGCTCTGGCCTGGCCAGCGGAGTGTGCTCCATGGGCTGGTGGAGCTCTGGAACAGTTCCCAGTTTTAGTGGGTTCTGTGGTCCGGGTGTTGGGGTAGAGAGTCTAGGTCAGGGTCTGGGGATTCCCTCCAGCTCTGGTCTCCCTTGAGAGATACACTGTCCCCTGGGGATTCCCTCCAGCTCTGGTCTGCCTTGAGGGATACACTGTCCCCTCTGCCGTACTCACCCTGGAGCTGGTTGTTTCTGTGTGGTGTAGATTATCAGTTGTTGTTGCAATCCGAGTTCAGTTGGGGTGGTTGCGGGCTGGGCTGGGCGGTGGTGGCTCTGTGTGATTCTTCTCTGTCTCTGCCTCTATCGAAGCTGTCGGGTCCACAGAGTCCACGCTCAGGCAGCTTCTTCGCGAGTTGTAGAGATCTGGTGGGTCTGACACCGGTGCCTTAGGCGGCTTCTGCTTGGATGATCTGCAGGCAGCCCCCTGTGCCTCTGGGACCTGGGCGGCCCCGCTGGGTCATTGCAATCGCTATCAGGCAGGTCGGGTGCCTCAGGCGTGGGTGATCTGCAGGCAGCCCCCTGTGTCTCTGGGACCTGGGCGGTCCCCGCCGGGTAGTTGAGATCGCAAACGGGTGGGTCTAGTGCCTCAGGCAGCTTCTGCGAGGGTGGTCTGCAGATAGGTCCCTTTGTCATGCTGCCGTTGCTGGGTAGCTTTGGCGGGATGGAGCCTCTTTGCTCGGGTGGAGAGTGAGGGGTGGAGGTGGGATCCTTGTGGAGACTCCCGGCTTGTAGGTTTCTCTGTTCCTGGCGATCAGTTGTTCTGCAAGCCGGTACCTCAGGATGCTTCTGTGCGGGTGATCTGCAGGTGGCCCCCTGTGTATCTGGGGCTCCGGCAGCTCCCGCCGGGCCGCTGGCGCACTGCCGCGCGGCCAGTAAAGGTTGGGGGAGGGGTCTTCGCTCTTCTCTGTTCTGAAATTCTTCTTTTCCTCTCTTTCTTTTTTTGTTATTTTCCACCTCCAGTTTTTCTCTGAGTGTTCGTCTTTTTGTTGTTGTTGGTCTCTTGGGGAGATTAGCGTTGGAACTCGAACTCTCTTTTTGGTTGGGGAGAGCTGTGGCGTTCCCCTACTGCCCCGTCGCCATCTTGGTCCCCCCTCCCTGTATTTTAAACAGTGTCTTATCTTCATCTAAGTAATCATTTTCACTGGAACTCCATGGTATATTTTTGAGATCAATGTACAAGATGTGGTTGTTTTTTTGGTCTTGGAGATAATTCAGTATTTCAATAATTCTATACTTCAGGTGTCCTGAAATCCTTTTCCAAACTTGAGCCTGATACAGAGAGGGAGGCAGAAACTGTGCCCACTGTCCTAAGAATTGCTTTTCTGACCTGTGGTGGAGTCTTTTGGAAAGGATGGGTACTCCATGTCCCACTTCCTTTTCCTCTTGAGTCTGTTGGTGTCATCACCAGAGACATGGTATCAACCCGCACTAGAATAATTCTTTGGAAAGAGTAAGACAAAATCCAATAAAGGAAGCACAAGGAAAGTATATGGTGTTAAGTGTGAAAATAGAAAATTCATAGTGAAGCAAAATTTATGGGGGTCAAACCTCCATTTCTAGAGACCTTGAAGGTCAAGCCATCATACTAGTTTTCATGTGTGTGTAACATTTATCTTCAGCTCTCCTAGTGTTCATATAAGTCCTACTGACCACCAGGAGTCACTGGGAGTCCAAGGTACATTAGATGCATGTGTGGAGGGGTCCTCCTGGAGGTCCTTTTTGGCTCTGACAGGCCAGGGATGAGGGCAAAGAGCCAAAAATGCAAAAGGGCAAAAGCCAAAAAGAGGCAGCAGTAATGTAGGGGAATCTGAAGCAGTGGCTACAGTCATAGCCTGAAACCCGAGGGGCTGCAGCATGGACACTGCAACCTTTGTAACTCATGCACTCATGGGGAGCTCAATTAGAATGCACAGAGCAGGGGAAAGTGGGGTATCCTAAAGCCAACCTCCAGACAGCTGTGGCCGTGCAAACCGAGGATTGATAGCTGAGAGTGGTCAGTCCAGAGGCTGAGTGCCTGGAGGTAGGTCCACATAGTGCTTACTTAAGCCCTGGGGTCATTTGATAGGGAAAATTTTTGTTTCTTTGCCCCCTGTCTAAGCTGCCTTCCTACCATCACCCACACACCTCACTTCCTTTATAGCAAGAGCATAGGCAAGAGGCACCCCACTCAGTTTAGAAGAGATTTTGCTGTGGGACCCTAATTACCCCTACCTCTTCAAGAGGCTGCAGCTGGAGCTGTCCTTGGAGTGTCATGTGCAAACCCAGTGGGCAATCAAAAGAATGCATGTGCTGCTGAACAGAAGCATGAGAAGCTGAGACGATTTGCATGTGGTGATGGAGGTGTGGCCCAGTTGGTAGACTAATAGCCAATGAACCAGAGTCAGGTCCTGAGTTTGAGTCCCCATCTAGCACCAAAGAAGAAAGAGAAAAAAATCCCTTTGTGGCATTTTTACATTTGAAATTCCTTCTGTACTCTCATTAAATATATCTCTATATACCCATGAGTAATAAATTTACTCCTTT
Source organism: Dipodomys merriami (assembly GCF_024711535.1). Classification (NCBI taxonomy): domain Eukaryota; kingdom Metazoa; phylum Chordata; class Mammalia; order Rodentia; family Heteromyidae; genus Dipodomys; species Dipodomys merriami. The sequence goes on along the minus strand of NW_027206556.1, from coordinate 186,383 downwards.
TGTGTTTGGATTGGACTACATTTTTACATTACTGTATTTAGTAACCCAGGACCTCATCAATCATACTTCCACTCCATTCTTCTGTTTTTCCTTTTTTCATTTTCGTTTTTAATCTATTCCAGACCAGTGCTCTGTCCATCATCACTTTTCGCCCACATCCCTACTTTTTGCCTTTGTATCTTTATTGGATTTTCAAACCTCATGCAATTTCCTGCCAGAAGTGGCCTCCAATGGTGGTTCTCAGATCCCAACCTCCAGACTTGTGTAGTCATGAGCCAGCAGCATGCGACTTCTACTTCATTTGTGCTGGTGATTTTCCAAATCAGTTCTCGAAAACTAGGCTGTTCTGTGGTTCGTAACCCAAATCCTTCAGCTCTCACCCTCCTCAGAATCAGGGGTTTCAGGTTCAAACCACCAGCCTGTAGCTTAAGACATGTTTCACCTTCTTTTTCCCTTTTTAATCTTGCTGATTTTTTAGAAAATGAGAGTTTCAATAAAACCATGGATTCAGGGCCTGGGAATGTGTTTTATTTGTAGAGTGCTTGCTTACCATGCATGAAGCCCTGGGTTTGATTCCTCTTTATCACATAAATAGAAAAAGCCAGAAGGGGCACTTTGACCCAAGTGGTAGAGCACCAGCCTTGAGTAAAAGAAGCTCAGAGACAGATCCCACACCCTGAGTTCAAGCCCCAGGACTGGGAAAAACAAAAAACAAAAAGAAAAAATGAAAACAAACAAACAAAACATGGTTTGCTGGCTGGTGCAGGTGATTCAACCTGTACCCCTAGCTACTGATGACACTGAGATCTGAATGCTCCAATCTGAATCCAGCCTGGGCAGGAAAGTCTGTGACTCTTATCTCAAATTAATGACAATAGAGAGATAGAAGTGCAGCTGAGGTTCAAGTGCCAGAGTTTTAGCCTTTAATGCAAGAAGCTCAGGGACAGCACCCAACCAAGAGTTCAAGTTCTAGGCCTGCCCCACAATATGTAAATAAATTTAAAAGTCAATTAATTTTAAAAATGAAATATCTCTAATTGTTGGAGATATGGCTCAGTCGGTTGAGCACTAGTCAGTGAGTAAAAGTGGCAAATACTGAGTTCACATCCTAGTTTGAGACCAGAAATAAACAGAAAGGAAAACCAAAGAAATAGACTAATATTAACTAAGTGGTGGTATCAGGGCAGAGGCAGGCCCTGCCTCCACTCCTCCCTCTTCCAGCCTTCTCTATCTCAGCAGAGGTGCAGCCTGGCCTGAACTGCAGGCAGGTGGAGGAGCTGCTGGTTTGGGGAATTGTACCAATGCCCCCAGTTCCCAGCTCAAGTAGTCAATGAGGAAGGAGACGATTGTGTGGGAAAGGCCAGTGCTGCTGCTACCTTAGACTTGATCTCATGGCTGACTCTCTGCCAACTTGATCACACCTCCCAACTCCCTTAATGTCTATTTTTTCCCAACACATATTTTCTTTTTATTTTACAGTTTCTTCTTTTATTTTTAATGAATTTATTTATTTATTTTGTTCTGGTTCTAGGTAGGACTTGAATTCAGGGCCTGCCCATGTCCAGGACCATTTTTTTGTTGGCTATGGAACTTGAACTCTGTGACTGGGCACTGTCCCTCAGCTCTTCAGCACAAGGCAAGCACTCTGCCCCTTGAGCCACAATGCCACTTCCAGTCTTCTGGTGATTTTTTTTGTAGTTGAGTCTCACAGATGTTCCTGCCCCGGCTGGCATTGAACCACGATGCTCAGACCCTGGTGCCCATCCTAGACCAATTTTGTTCAAGGCAACTGCACCATAACATTTCAACCACAGCTCAACTTCTGGCTTATTTTCCTTGTTGGGTTGTTGAAAATAAGAGTGTCTTAAAAATCTGGTTTGCCTGGGTACTGGTGGATCATGCCTGTAATCTTACTTAAACAGGAGCTAAGGATCACAGTTCAAAGCCAATCTTGGTAGAAATGTCTGTGTGACTCTTATCTCCAATTAATCACCATAAGATTGAAAGTGAAGCTGTGGATTAAAATTGTAGAGTGTTAGCCATGAGCAAAAAGAGCACTGAAACACCACCCATGCCCTGAGTTCAAGCCCCAAGCCCAAAATAAATAAATAAACAAATAAATAAAAGCTTTCCAGTGTAGGTGTCTCACACCTATAAACTTGGTAGTCAGGAGGCTAAATTCTGAGGATCACAGTTTGAAGCCAGCCTGGGCAGGAAAGTTTGTGATACTCTTATCAGAAATAAGTAGAAAAGCCAAACATGGAGCTGTGGCTCAAGTGGTAGAGTGCTAGCCTTGAGCAAAAGAAGCACAGGGATCATGAGTTCTATCTCAGGGACTTCCCTTCCCAATTAAATAAATAAATTAAAATGAGAGGGCTATGAGGAGTGATAAGATTGTTGAGCATTAGCCAATGAGCATCAGCACTAGGTACCAAGCTGGAGTCCTGCTCTGACTCGGGCATATGTGGGTCCTGCCACACCCACACCCTCACCATCTGGCTTACGGCATAGACAGGACAAGCTAGATGGGGAGGAGGAAGAAACTGCTGGCTTTAGGGAACTTTCAAGATGTCTCCAGCCCCCAACTTCATTAAGAAAGTGAGTCAGGAGTGGATTTTTTGCAGGGGCTTCTAGTGCTCCAGGGAGGCAGGTGATGTGGGAGCTAAAAATAAGGTTTAATCTCTGCCCCTGTAGGGCAAGAAGGGAGCCTGGGCTGGGCCCCTAGACCTAGGGAGCCAGCAAGTTAAGGTAGAGTTTTGATGTAAGTGTCTGCCCCACATGTTGCCATGGAGCAGTCAAACCATGGGGTACCTGGAGCACAGAAAGTGCTTCTGAGATCTGAATCTACTTGGGGAAGGCTTGGATTTTGTCATGGGGTCGAGATTGTTTGGGGGAGGTTTTCTGCAGCTAGGCAGGGTCCAGCTGTGCTGCAGGCATAGGGCTGATGCTGCCTCATTGCTGGTTGAAGGCAGGCAGGAGGAATTTCTTCCTGGGCAGACTGTGAATCCAGATCCTCAGCTTGCTAATTTTAAGTACCTAGGATTGCATATTTGAGCCACCACTTCCTGACTCAGTTTTGAAGCTTTAATCGATTTTCTTTTTTTCCATATTATTACCTCCAGGAGCAGGACTCCCACAGGCCACCTGATGCTTTCACTTATTGGCTCTAGTAACGTAGCCAGGCCTCCCCACCCCTCTTTTCTTCCAACTTTCCTTTTATTTTTTGTTTGACATTGTTAAATTTTAATTAATGAATTTATTTATTTTTCTGTTGCTTGTAGCACTTGAACTTAGGGCCTGGCCATTGTCCCAGGGTGATTTTTGCCTCAGGTTAACACTATAACACTTGAGCAATAGCTCAAGTTTTTGCATGTGTGTGTGTGTGTGTGTGTGTGTGTGTGTGTGTGTGTGTGTGTGTGTGTGTGTGTGTGTGTGTGTTTGAGACTTTTATTGGAAATAGGAGTCTCATTGAAATAACTGGCTTTTAGTGGGTGTGGCTCACACCTGAAACCCTACTTATGGAGATGAGATCTGAGGGTCCCAGTTTGAAGTGAGCCTTGGCAGGAAAGTTTTTGAGACTCTTAGCTTGAATTAACTACCAAAAGTCAGAAGTGGAATTGTGGCTTAAGTGCTAGAATGCTTGATAAAAAAGCTCAAGGACAGAGCCCAGGCTCTGGCTTCAAACTCCAGGAATGCTCCTCACTAATGAATTATTTCAGGGCTTGGAAATGTGGCCCAGTGGGTAGAATGCTTGATAATGAGCAAGAATTTGCATACTGATTTCAAGTGCAGGCCTGTGAAAGATAACTGGCCTCAAGAGGAGTCTAAAGTTCATTTTCTTTTTCCTTTCATCTGTCTCTTACCATAACTACCTTAGGCTTCTCTGCAACTCTCACTCCACCTTTCAAATTCAGACAAGTGACTTCAAACTCTTCCCACTGAGCAACAGTTTAACTCTTAATGGAAGCATTTAATTTAATTTAATTTATGAGCTAATATTAACTGCATAATTATTTATGTTCTTACAATCCAAGAGAGTAACAGTGTTGGGAGCAAAATCAATATTCTACATGAAAAACTGCCTTAAAATATTTTCCAACCAGGAATTAAAATAGTGAACAGGGAGTCATTTATTGAAATTAGGGAAGGTGATTATGAAGCTTTCAAAAGTATCCAAACACATAGGATAGAAACAGATATGCTATAAGGAAAACATATCTGCACTTTCTCTAGCTGGGAAATTCTGTGTGTGTGTGTGTGTGTGTGTGTGTGTGTGTGTGTGTGTGTGTGTGTGTGTGTGTGTGTGTGTGTGTGTGTGTGTGTTTGCATCAACCACAGGTCTTCAACTCAGGCCTGGGTCCTGTCATCTGCTTATAGGTCTTCTTCTGGCTTTTTAGTAGTTCATTGGAGATATATATCTCATATTTTCCTGTCTGTACTTAATCTTCTGATCCTCAGCAATCCTCGGATTAGTGTTACTGTGATGCTACCACAAAGTGATAGTTCATTAAACTGGGAGCAATACGGAAGTACTTGAGCAAGATGCAAAGTAACCAGTTCATTAATTTGGGAGTAACACAGGATCATTGTTTCTGATGAGTTTATCAGAAGCCCAAAGAATAATCAAAACCTATTAGCCACACTGTATGAAGTATCACATATTTATGGTGTAGAATATATACAATGAATTAAATCCTTAATCAAAAGTCTTTGCTCGGTTTGCTACTTAAAAACAAATCACAAATAGAGTGTCATTGAAATGAAGTCCAGACTGGAGTCCTGCAGCAAGCAGCAGAACATCTGCTTATTGAGCACAGGCCCTGAGTCCAAGACCAAGGACCATAAAGAAGTAGAAGAAATTGAAAAAGAGGAGGAAGAGAGGAAGAGAAAAGGAGGAGGAAAGGATGAGAGGAGGGAAAAGAAAAGAGAGGAGGAAGGGAAATCAGGCGAAAGAGGAGAAGGGGAAGAAAGGGAGGAAGGAGAGGAGAGGAAGGAAGGAAGAGGGAAAAAAGACGGGGAGGAAGGGGAGAGGACACACGAGGAGGAAGAGAAATGCAATATAACAACAAGAATTGTTGGCAAACATCTTGTATAAGTGATATGCATCTGCGTGGCAGGATTATTTTCTCATCAGAGAGACAGCTAACACAGTGAAAAATGTGGATGATTACCTGTGGCTCGGTCATTTTGTCCTCAAAGCATTACATTGAGTTTTTACACTGCATACTCACTGAATTTAAAGTTATCACAGATGCGTTCAAATGAGGCAGGATGAGTGTGAGGACTTCCATGTGCAGTGTGGGTTGAAGATCTCTCAGGAATATGTTGGCTATGTTGGAAGGCAATCAGTGATAAGGCCATTGCTCCTGGCTCTTTCCCGGGTCTATGTAACTGAGACTTCTTTTCAGGAGCAGGAAATAGAATGCACACTGATAAAATAAATTAAGCTCAAACAAGAAAAACTGGAGATACACAATTTCTTCAAGGCTGAGAAAGTGGTGAAGAAAGACTGGAGGCAATGGCCGCGGCCTGCCATCTGCAACATTGGACAGCTATGCTGTCTCCTGCACAACTAATCAGATCAGGACAACATTGGGGAGACACAGATACTGTGTGTTCAGAAAAGAGAAACTGTGATACCACCACTTCCAAGTGCTTAAAATATATTACTATCTTATCAGACGTTAAGGTTTTTATATTCTTCAATAATCCTCTTTGGCAGCAATACTCTTTCATTCTCTCTCTCTCTCTCTCTCTCTCTCTCTCTCTCTCTCTCTCTCTCTCTCTCTCTCTCTCTCTCTCTCTCTCTCTCTCTCTCTCTCTCTCTCTCTCTCTCTCTCTCTCTCTCTCTCCCTCCCTCCCTCTCTCTCACACACACACATACACACACACACACACACATAAACAAAATTTTAAAAAAACTCATTTTTTACCAAAAAAAAGTAACAGTTAGCCAGGCGCCAGTGGCTCACGCCTATAATCCTAGCTACTCAGGAGGCTGAGATCTGAGGATCGTGGTTCAAAGCCAGCCTGGGCAGGAAAGTCTATGTTCCTATAAGAACTCTGGGTTATTTTTCCAACTTTGCTTTTATCTAAATCTATTCTTTTAAGAAAATATAGTTTAAAAAACAATAATAACAACCAGCTGGTCAACATTTATGAATAACCAGAAGAGGAATTTGAAGAATTTAAAGGTTCCTAGGTTCCTAATACAAAGTAATAAGATAATCAGTACATGTTGTACACAAGCAATGAAATATAAGACCATATGCCATAAATATGTACCATATGGACTAATCAAACTTAAAAAATTAATAATCTATAGCTAACATATGGAACCATCTGAGATGCCCCTCAGTAAATGAATGGATCAAGACAATATGGGATATATACAAAATGGAATTCTATATTCCCATCAGAAAGAATGACATCTCCCCATTTGTAAAGAAATGAAAGAGTAGGAAAAAATCATATTAAATAAGTAAGCCAGACCCAAAGAAACAGACTCCATGGTTTCCCTCATTGGTAATAACTAGTGTATGTCTAGTTTAGTCCTAGAAGAGTATCACAACAGCTCAATAGCTATGTACATATGGGGCATACAAGGTGATGCTAAGCGAAATGAACTCCTAGATGTGGAAACAAGAGGGTTTTCTTTGTTGGTGTTGTTTTTTAAGGTGCTAGGTTTTTTCCTTTATCTTTTCCCTATGGATTATCCCTTGTTGTCACTATTTGATTTGGGTCACTGTGTATTGTATATACGTTTATCTGAATAGGGAAGAGGAACGATAAAATGGTGAGACAAAAGACAGAGCAAAGCAATGCAACAGTGAAACTCATGAGACAATATGTTGGAAATGAACATCACAAGGTGTGGGGAGTGGTAAGAGGTGGGGAAGTGGGAGATAAAGGAGGGAGGGGGTAACAATGTTCAACAAGAAATGTACTCACTATCTTACTTATGTAAATGTAACTCCTATGGACATCACCTTGACAATATAATTAAATAATTTTTCAAGGGAAATAACATCTGAAGGGGAATAACCATGTCTTGCGTTTGAGGTTTTTATTTTATTTTTACCCAACAAATTACACATTAGTAGCCAAAAAATATTAATGATATAGAAATAGGAACTGTATTGACTTGATCATTAAAACCATGTATATATACTGAAGTGTCCTTCCATGCCCCATAAATTTGTCTAGTTAAAAAAATAATACAAATAGAAGCATACAATGGGACATAGAATTGAAGATATATATGATTTAATTCAAACACTTGATATTTTGCCAACTGACTAAAAGCTATAACTGTCCTATTAAATACTGTTCCATAAACAGGAGCAATATATACATTAAACGTGTTCTTTCTTTGGGATTCTGGAAGTTTTGGTTTGCATCGTTGAAAAACTATTTAACAAAAGATCCAAAATGTCTTTGTTGTTTGTAAATCAGTCCTCTTAAGATTTTGTTAAATTTTGTTAAGAGTCACTTGGAAAAGCTTATATCACTCAGCAAAGTGAGTTATCAATGTTACCTTCAGCTCTTAAAGCTGAAGTAGATTAAAATTGTAAGCAACACTAGGAAACAGAAAGACACAGACGAACTGCAAGAACTAATGATAGGAACTCAGTACACAATGTTAACCATGGAACTCCAGCTGTGACCAGGAACATCTCAACTAACAAGCCTTTCTTGATGGATGCCCTATCTTGTGCTAATGAATACTATATTTTATCATAGAATGAAATGTTCTATAATTTTGAAGCATCTAAATGTAAAGAACTTTCCCAAGAATTGTCACAGACATATTTTGTTTACCAAGTCTCATCTATATGAAGCTGAGAAATGTGTCAAAATATTTGACAAAAATGTCTTTGAAATAAGTTATTTGCAATATTTAGTATATGTGGGAGTCAACCAGAAAAGGGCAGATAAGGTGATGTTAGGGAAATGAACCCTAAGATATGTATTAACAATTTTTTTCTTTCATGCAATTGTTTTTAACGCATTTATAAGATTATTTCTTTGTTGCTTTGTATGTCCCTCCCCCACATTATAAACCCTGCTTTCACTGTATTTGATGTTGGTATAATTTGTGGAGGGGAAGGGGAAAAACAAAACGTTTAAGTAAAGATACAGGTGGACTCATTGCAACAATGAGATGTACAAGTCATTATGTCGAAAACGATCTTTACAACTTTGGTGGAGGGGGGGAGCGGGGAGGATTGGGGGGTAGGGGGAGGATGGGAAGGGATGGGAAAGGGAAACAAAGGAGGAGACTACAATGCTTGATAAGAAATGTACTCACTATCTTGCCCATGTAATTGTAACCCCTGTGTACAGTATTTTCACAATAAAAAAATCTAGAAAAAAATAAAATAAAATACCATGGTGAATTAAAGTGTGAACCATAGAAAAATAAAGTAGCAAGGCAGAAATACTGTGGGATGGACTGGGAAGAGGCTAATCCAATTGTTAAGAGTTATGGTCCAAATCCTTAAAAGCAGTATCAAATAAAAAAAATTTAAAAAAACATTTCAAAGTCTGGAACAATCCAGATGCACCTCAGTAGATGAATGGATCAAGAAAACGTGGGATATATATATATATATATATATATATATATATATATATATAGAGAGAGAGAGAGAGAGAGAGAGAGAGAGAGAGAGAGAGAGAGAGAGACAGAGAGAGAGAGAGAGAAAGAGAGAGAATTTATATATATATATGTATATATATGTGTATATATATATATATATATATATATATATATATATATATATAAATTCTATGCTTCCATCAGAAAGGATGACACCACCCCATTTGTTAGGAAATGGAAAGACTTGGGGAAAAAGGTCATATTAAGTGAAGTAAGCCAGACCCAAAGAAATTTAGGTCTCATGGTTTCCCTTATTTGCAATAATTGGTTTACATATAGGATAATCTTATCATATGAGCTGAAAAGATCAAAAGCTGTGTACATATGACCATATAAGATGATGTTAAATGAAATGAGCCACAAGATATGGACACAAGAGGTCTTTCTTTGTTGTCGTTGTTTTAAATGTACTATGTGATTTTTTTGTTCCCTTTGTATATTCTTCCCCCTACTGTACATCCCCTGTTGTCACTGTATTTGATTTTGGTACCCTGCATCTGGTATATACATTTGTCTAATCTGAGGAGGAGAAGGGGAATAACAAAACCGTGAAATAAGGACAGAGGATGACCATTTCAACAATGTTATCCACAGGACAATATATTGGAAATGATTTTTACAACTTCCAGGAGTGGGGTGGGGTAGGGAGGAGTGTGGGAGGTGGAAGAGGGAAAGGGTAGTAATAGAGCAACAACATTAAGGGAAGGGATAACAAAGATTGACAAGTAATGTACTCATTGCCTTACTCATCTAACTGTAAACCCTCTGTACAGCATTTTTACAATAAAATAAAATTAGAAATAAAAAGGAAAGAAGTAATAACACAGAACTAATGTCATTGTGGGTTAAAACATTAGCCAGGCACCAGTGGTTCATATGTGTAATCCTAGCTATTGAAGAGGCTGAGATGTGAGGATCTTGATTCAAAGCTATCCTGGGCAGGAAAACCTAAGACTCTTATCTGCAATTAATCACCAAAAAAAAAAAAAAAAACACCTGGATGTGAGGCTGTAGCTCATGTGGTAGAATGCTGGCCTTAAGTAAAAGAACTCACATACAGCACCCAAGCAGTCCTGAGTTCAGACCACAGGACTGGTACATAAAAACAAAACAAACAAAAACATTATATATGCCACCATTTATACATTGTAAAACCAAACACAAGAATTGAGAGTATCCCTCATTTTTTTTCTCTTTTTGTTATTGTGAAAATACTGTACAGAGGAGTTACAATTACATGGGCAAGATAGTGAGTACATTTCTTTTTTCTTTTTTTATATTATATTTTATTTTATTTTATTTGAGAACATACTGTACAGAGGGGTTACAATTACATGGGCAGGATAATGCATACATTTCTTACCAAGCATTTCAGCCTCCTCCTTTGTTTACCCTTCACCTCCCTTCCCAGCCTCCCCCCTCCCCCCACCCAATCATACCCCCCTCCCCCCCACACCGACATTGTAAAGCTGGTTTTGACATGACATTTTGTACTTCTCATTGTTGCAACAGGTCCACCTAAATCCTTAAACGATTTGTTTGTCCCCATCTCCTCTACATGTTATACTGACATCAAATATAGTGAAAGCGGGGGTTACACTGTGGGGGAGGGACATACAAAGCAACAAAGAAATAATCTTATAAATGCATTAGAAACACATGCATGAAAGAAACGAAAACATTAAAATACATATTTAAGGGTTCATTTTCCTAACATCACATTATCTGACCTTTTCCGCTTGACTCATACATATACTAGATATTGCAAATAAGGAAAACCATGGGACCTATGTTTCTTTGGGCCTGGCTTGCTTCACTTAATATAATTTTTTCCAAACCTTTCCATTTCCTAACAAATGGGGAAATGTCATTCTTTCTGATGGAGGCATAGAATTCCATTGTGTATATATACCACCTTTTCTTGATCCATTCATCTACTGAGGGGCATCTGGGTTGGTGGCATATCTTCGCTATGGTAAATAATGCTGCAATAAACATAGTTGTGCTGGTAGCTTTAGTGTGGTCTTGTTTGTAAACATTTGGGTAACTGCCCAAAAGTGGGATTGCTGGATCATAGGGGAGATCTATGTGAAGTCTTTTGAGGAACCTCCATACTGCTTTCCAAAGTGGTTGAACAAGTTTACATTCCCACCAACAATGAAGTAAGGTTCCTTTCTGTCCACCTCCCCTCCAGCATCTGTTGTTGTTAGAGTTCTTGATTTTTGCTGTTCTAACTGGAGTGAGGTGATATCTCAATGTTGTTTTGATTTGCATTTCTTTTATGGCTAGGGATGTTGAACATTTCTTCATGTGTCTATTAGTGAGTACATTTTTAATCAAGCATTGTAGCCACCTCCTTTGTTTACCCTTCCCATCCCTTCCCATCCTCCCCCCCCAATTCTCCCCCCCCCCCCAAGTTGTAAAGTTTGTTTTTGACATGACAACTTGTACTCATTGTTGCAACAGGTCCACCTGTATCCTTATTTTCCCTCATTTTGTCAGACTTGTTTTATGGTTATACATTTTAGCACTAGAGTGTTGTTCTTAGTATAAAACATTATCATCTACACAGAATTATCAATTGCTAATGTCTATAATATCCAATTAAATAATCATGAGACATAACTCAAGGTTATAAACAACACCGTGAACAAACAAAGCATAATACGGCCACTTAGAACCAAGTCTCATTATATTCTTGGACCCTCCAAAATCCAAATAGGTCAAAGTTGGAAATCAGTGAAGTTTGTCGTGTCGTGTCGTGTGTGTGTGTGTGTGTGTGTCCTTTTCAATCAAGGCCTCGCATACTAACTTGGGTTCTTCATTCAAGGTTGGTGCCCTACCACTTGGCTCACAGCTCTACTTCCATAAAGTTCATCTTTTCTTCCTTTATTCAATTCTCTTCTCTTCCTGGGTCTTTTATTCCTTTTTCAGCAATTCCAAGTGCTATGTCTGTATCTCAAGATCTCCTTAGGAGAGCTCAACAGGAGACACACAGCACAGGGACCTTGTTCAGATCCCAACTCTTCAGCAAGTAGTCGGTGGACAGGGGTCTGCAATTTTCGGAAGTTCCTGGGGGAACCAAGGCTGCAGGTCTCAGTTCCTTGTTCAGCAAAGCCTAAGAAAAGATGTGATTTAAAACCACTCCCTGCTGAGCTCCTGACAAATGAATAAGCAATCTCCCTCTCTTGTGGCCTTGTTTTAGGACCTATATTTGGTAATACACTTTTGAGACTCTATGCACTCAAGTTATATCACTCAAAATACATACCAACTCAGACACCAAAAATAGTAGGTGGAGACAGTAGAATAAGAACTCATTTTTGTTCTGTAGAGTTTCTTATGTTCCTCATCAAAACACCAGCCTTGCCTTATTGGTACAGTGTGTTTGTTTCACAGAAATAAAAGAAGAAGGAAGAAGATGAAGAAAGGAAGCAAGACAGCAAGTAGTTAATTTGCCTGGGAACATAGAGTCATGGGAAGGCTAGAAGAACTTGCCAAATGGTCTGAGCTACCCATATCCAAAGGGCCTTCTCCGAGGTATGCTTGCTTAGTTTGGAGTCATGGATATTTTGATGAAGACTGAGCTTACTGGGTAATGATGCTTAGATAGTGTTATGCCAAGGTCGCAGGAATCCCCAACAAGAAGACCACCAAAAGTCAGACTCTACAGCTGTTTTATTTAAACAGGCTGCAACTTGGGCCTCGTCTTACACTCCAACACAGCAGAGCCCAGGAAGAGAGCCTGGAGCTAAGGATTGGCAGGTCTTATAAAGGCACACAACCAGGTGGTTTAGCACCACCTGTTGCTCTGCTCTGAAACAAGCAACAAATGGTCACTGCCTCAATTACTTTAACCTTTCATTCCCCCCCTTGACTTATGGTCCTGAGACACAATCTTGTGGCTCCGACCCAAAACTAAACTCCAACAGCTTTTGATCTTGAGCATGTATACCAATAACAATCAGTCCATTTTGCTTTTCTTGAGGCGTATGCGGATTGGTTGGGTAGGATGATTGGAGACTTCCCATGTTTCCCCATGGTCCAGGGCAAAGGGGTCCGCCGGCCTGGCGTGGGAGCAGTGGATCCAAGCAGCAATGCCATCCACCTTAAGGGCAGGAGGAGTAGCCAGTAGCACCATGTAAGGTCCCTTCCACCGTGGTTCCAGAGATCTCAAGTTGTGCCTTCGAACAAACACCCAGTACCCTGGTTTAAACAAATGGGGGGTAGGAATAGAAGCAGAATCATATAATGCTCTAAGCTGGGGACACATACTCTTATGTAGCAGCTGTAAACATTCAAGCTTACACAGAAATTCAGTATCATCCAAATCAGTAAGCAATTCAGTCTGAAGGCTAGGGATAATGGGTGGAGGGTATTCATACATTATTTCAAAAGGAGTAAAGCCAAGCTGATAGGGTGAATGTCTTACTCCAAACAGGGCGAAAAGAAGGAGCGATACCCAGTCTGTGCCAGTCTCCATGACCAATTTAGTTAAGGTCTCTTTTAGAGTCCGATTTATTCTTTCTACCTGCCCTGAACTCTGGGGTCTATAAGCACAGTGCAATTTCCAATCCATCCCCAGTGCCGCGGCTATTCCCTGACTTACTTTCGAGATGAAGGCCCATCCATTGTCCGACCCGACGGTGGATGGGAAGCCATACCTGGGTAGGATATATTCCAGGATCTTCATAGCCACAACCTTTGCAGTCTCATGCTTTTTTGGGTAGGCTTCAACCCATCCTGAAAAAGTGTCTACAAAAACTAGCAAATATTTATATCCAGATTTTCCAGTTTTAATTTCTGTGAAGTATACATCCCAATACACACCTGGACTATCTCCACGGTGGCGAGCTCGTTTTGTAACAGGTTGATTGGGGGCATTGGTGAGCTGACAGGCTTTACAATTTTTAACCATGTCCTCAATGAGTTGATTTCCTTGCCTAATTTTTACTTCTGAGTATCGGAGCAAGTCCTGCATTCTTCGGGTTCCCCTGTGAGAGACCCGATGGATTCTCTTAAGAATCCCCTTGCCCAATCTTTGTGGCAAGATAAGTTTCCCCTCACCAGTTTTCCACCAGTCTTTGTTTCCTTCTGTCCGGGGGTTTATAGGCCATGGGAATTTTCTTTATCAACTCCAAGTCTTCTTGGGAGTACTGAGGCTCAGGAGGCAAAGCTCATGGCTCTGGGTCTACTAGAGTCAGTACTTCCACTCTTGGCTGGAGGGCCGCCTCCTTAGTTGCCTGATTGGCCAAGGTATTTCCTTTGGTTATAGAATCAGTTCCCTTTTGATGGTCAGGGCAGTGCATAATGGCAATATTTGCTGGTTCCCTTAAGGCCCAGATGAGGCTTAAAATTGCTTGTTTGTTTTTAATAGTCTTTCCCTCAGGTGTCAGTAGCCCCCCCTCTTGGTAAATGGCTCCATGTACATGGACGGGGGCAAAAGCATACTGACTGTCCGTGTACATGTTTAGTCTCTTTCCTTTTCCCATTTTTAGGGATTTTGTTAGTGCCACTACTTTTGGTTTTTGTGCAGACGTTCCCTGGGGGAGTGCTTCTGCCCACACTATCTCAGTGTCCACGGTGACTGCTGAACCCGAGTACCTTTTTCCATCTCGAATGAAATTGTTGAGGTATGAGAACCAGGTATGTTCAACATGTGATAGTGGCAAGTCCAACAAATCTGGTCTCTTTTCCTTGGCTCAGTCTCTCTTTTCACGCTCAATTACACGTTCTCTGTCCTTCCTTTCCTGTCTTTGCTCCTCTTTCTCTCTCTTATTGTAAACCTTTTCTGCCACGGCTACTAGATCCCTAATAGACTTGTCACCAAGTCTGTCTAGAGCCTGCAACTTTTGCTTTATGTCTGGTGCAGCTTGATTTATATAGTCAAACATAATCATCTGAGCCAACTTCTGGGTCTCAAGATCATATGGAGTATATTGACTAAAAGCTTCCATGAGCCACTCAAGATATGCTGTCGGACTTTCACTTCCTCTCTGTCTAACATAAACTTTGGCCAAATTAGTTGGTCGGCGAGCCACCGCCTTGAGACCTGTCAACAGAGCCTGGTGATAGACAAGGAGTCACTCCCTACCTTCAACCGCATTGTAGTCCCATGTTGGTCGGATCTCAGGAAAATGGGCAGCAATCAGGGCAGGATCCATGATGGGTGCTCCTGTGGGGCCACCTCTTGGATACGGTCTCTCTCTTCGGTGGTAAAAAGGACCTGTTAAAGCTGACTACAATCATCCCAAGTGGGCTGATGAGTAAAGAGAATAGTTTTAAGCAAACAAATTAAATCCTGGGGTTTCTCAGAAAAGGGGGCATTTTGGGTGCACCAATTGTATAGATCACTGATAGAAAATGGCCAATATTGGAGTTTCTGTTCACCATCCACATCCACAGGTCCTATGGCGAGTATGGAAACAACAGCTGCACTAGAAGGGGGGCTGATCCCATGGTGTCATCGAGTGACTGGCCCCTCAGAAACTTTAAGGGCAGGTGCCAAGTGTTCTATAGCTCCCTCCTCCTCTTGATCATTCTCAGATTCTGCAAAAGGAACCTGGGAAGGGGAATATGGAGGAAGAAACATTTCTTCTTCCAAGTTATTTCCCTGAAAAAACAAGGGGGTACCTTTTCTTTTCCTCTTTCTGTTTCTTTTTGTATGTCTAGGGGGATAAATGGAGTGGTGCCCATTGTTTCCATTCCCATCAGTCATTTAGTCCAAAAACAATAAACAGTACAAACAAGACACACGCAGGCCTGACAGTTACAAAAAAAAAAAAAAGCTTACTAAGTGGAGATTCCCGGAATTGGTCTGCTGACTCCTGTCATGGCAGGGTTCCATACCCATGCCCCACAGCAGAAGGAGCAGACCCACAGTGGTCCAGTTGGGCCTCAGTTAGGAGGCCCTATTGGTCAGTTCTGGCCCAACACCGAACAGACCCCTGTCCCACAATTCACACAGTGGGGTTCCAAGGACCCCTGCTCCACATGGCAGGGTTACCCTCGCCCCACAAGAGGATCTGGGACGTCTCCCAGTTCCTCCAGGGTTGTTGTGCAAGCACGTCCATTTTGACAACCCTTTACGAATCAGAGCGGCCATCCTCACAAGGGAAATGAAAGTAAAACAGACAAATGACAGGACAAGAAAAATTAACAAGGACAGCACTGTTTTACCTTTGGAGTCTGACGTCTTGGGGGTCTTTGTGGGGATCCCGGACAAGCCCCCACTAATATGTTAAGCCAAGGTCACAGGACCCCCAACAAGAAGGTCACTGAGACTCAGACTCGACAGCTGTTTTGTTTAAATGGGATGCAGCTCGGGCCTCGTCCTACACTCTGACACAGCGGAGCCCAGGAGGAGAGCCTGGAGCTAAGGATTGGCAGGTCTTATAAAGGCACACAACCAGGTGGTTTAGCACCACGTGTTGCTCTGCTCTGAAACAAGCAACAAATGGTCACTGGCTCAAGTACTTTAACCCTTCAGTAGGAACCAGGAATAAATAATAAGCTCTCTTCTTCTAGGTGGGCCTTCAGAGCCATGCACAGAGGTAAGCCAGCCTTTTCTTGACAGGGAGAAAAATGTTCCAAATTTTAAAGCAACTACAGAAATTAGGTACAGTGTTTTTGAATGTTTAGTCATTTGAAGGAACATGGTGCTGGGGAAGGATGGGAAAAGACAATGTATAAGGATTTTTTCACATATAAACAATTTGAAAATTTTCTGCTAAAATTCTCTCTGAATTTTGTGAAACTGACCCCCACAACAGAGTGTTCTCAAATTCCAGGCTATCTGATAGTTTCTTAGTTAACTTGCTACTTTTACATATAGTCCGTTCTTAGGGATGTTAGTGAGAAGCATTAGCCTTTAAATCCAGAGACTCTGAGTACAGCACATGACCTTCTGTACGTGGGCAGGGCTCATCTAAGAGTGAATGCCCAAACAGAACAGACTGACCTCTGACATCCCTGAGAAAGCCTGCAGATGATTTTAATGGTGGATTTTTGTGGTCGTTTGTGATTTTTATTGTAATTGCTTTTTTTTTTTTTTTTTTTTTTAGCAGTAATGAGATTTGAACTTAAGGATTTGTACTGACTGGGCAGACACTCTACTCTTTCTTGAGACATGCCCCCAGATTTTAGCATTTTTAAAGAATACATCTTTGCTTTTTCCCACAGACCAGTCTAGACTTTAGCCCTCCTATTTATATTTCCCACATAGGTGGAGTAGCAGTGATATACCACCTTGCCAGATGTTGAGTTTGGGCTTTGTGCATTTTGTTTGGGCTGACTACTAACCATAATCCTCCAGTCACTGCCTCCCAATGCTGAGATTATAGAGATGAGCACAAACAGCCTTTTTTCTCCCTATCAGCACTTCCCTGGGTCTCCAACCTGTCATCCTCCCCTGTAACTCCACAATAATGTGTCAATCCCTTAACATCAACCCTACCCTATTTAATATGTTGTGTATATGTATTTTGTGTGTGTACACACACACATGCATGTGCATGCACACATGAATTATTGGTCATGTTTCTCAGAGGAATTCTAGTGCAAATGGTTGAAGTCATTTCACCCTTTAATCACATGTAAACTAATGTACCAGCCTGACAATAGAGATGGTATTGCCAACATTCTAAAAACACAAGAGAACTCTAGTTGTTTCTGAGTTTACAACATTGAAATACTATTCAGTAGAGCAGGCCACTTTCTAAAATCTCAGATGCACAGCTAGACTGTCATATTTTAACTCAAGGTAGTGGTTATTAGGGTAAACACTTATGAAAATGTTTCCAGATACATTTGAAAATTAAGCAATCTGCCTAATATATCAGTGAACTTTATTAATGAAATGAGAATGTACTCCCCATATTCTCTCAGGAGACAGCTGATACATTATTCTTTAGGCCAACACACACACACACACATACACACACACACACACACACACACATCCATATACACATTCATACATACACAAATCCATGTACACAGAACCAAATGTAGTCTGCCTGTGGCTTTCTGTAACTCCCTACAAAGGCAGGGCCACTCTACCCTAATGAAGGCTCATGGGAAATTAATCAGCTCCTTCTCCAGGTCAGCAGGTGAGAGACACAAATGCAGAAACAACACTCTTCTGTGTTTTGTCAGGCATGTTACTGAGTCTCTCCATGTCACAGCCCCACAATGCAGGGATATGAATACCACCAACTGCTCTGTTGTTGGGAGCCGACAATAAAGTTTAAAGGTCATCTTGACCCCAGTGCTCCATGTGGGGCATGTATAAGAAACTGGCATACTTAAAAAACACCACGTGCCTGGGATTGCTTTGCTATGTCTGCAGAGTTTGTTTTACTTTCTACCAGTTGACCTTATCTTGTTTTTACTACACTGTTTTTACTGACATTTTCCTTGTTTTCTGGACTATTGTAACCTTATATTACCTCTTGACTTCTAATAGTATATATTAGGGAAAGTTAAAAATAAACGGTGCTGCAGTCTTGAGCTGCAGACATCCCGACCCCATCCTTTGTCTTACGTCTTTATTTTTCCGTATCCTCGCCCCCTAATTCAGGATTGCCTTTCATTGCTGACAGGCTTGGGCAAATGTCACCCGAACAGGGACCTGAAAACCTGGGATCATGGCAGAAGACCCCTCTAAGTTAAGAGGATGTCCAAAAATAGAGAGCAAGGGAGAGTATAGTCAGGAGAAAGAAATTATGGGGCAAGGTAACAGCTGCACACTATATGTGCAGGCTCTCAAGGGTATGCTTCACGCTCAAGGAGTGAAAGTTAGACAGAGTCAGTTAGAATGTTTCTTTCACTTTGTTGAGGAAGTATACCCCTGGTTCCCAGAGAAAGGAACCATTAGTTTAGAAACTTAGCAAAAAAAAAAAAAAATGGAAAAAAGGATTCAGGGACACTATGATGCAAATGGCCTGTAAGTTGAAATATTGCTGCTTTGTAATTGTCTGGTTTCTGTGTAGCCTGCAGGTTCTGTATTGGGGTTGGCAAGCGGTCTTGGCAGACAAAGTATAAGACAGCCAACTGGGCCGGTGGGAGCTATCCCCTGGATCCCCATCAGGGTAAACTATCCACTAGTGCGGGCATTTGGGCACTTCTGTAGTCCGGTACTCTCTGTCTGACAGTCTACAACGTGCATGCTGTAAATGTGTTTTGTCTCAATGTTTGTGTGTATGTATTCTGGAATTCTTGGAATGTTTCTTCTCTGAGATGCATCCTAACGCGAGAGCCCGGAGGAGACTGGATAACACCCTTTTAATATCTGTTTCAACACCCTCTTAATATCTGTTTATCTCTAGCTCCTTCTTTTATACTTACACTTTAACCTGACCCCCGTTTCTACCCTTCACTGCCACCTCCTCCACCCTCTCTGGATACAGATGTGGGAGGGTAGGGGATGAGAAACCTGCAAGATCTAACAATAACTTAAAAAGGCCATCAGGGAGAACTCGCAGCCAGAGGAAACTGCTACTGAACACCTGCAACTGACACCAGCAAGATCTTAGCCTAGGGCCTTGGCCCAGGGAGTCTGAGTATGGGGGAGAACCTGTCAGTCTGAGGGGATAGCCGCTAGGGACTTCTTTCCCTTGCCCCAAGATGACTGGGAGTTCTCCTCCACCTTAGAAGGCCATGGGTCAACGTTTGCAAGAATCTAAAAGAAAAAACTTCTTCAGAGGTGAGTAGAGGGGGTTCAAGTCCCCTGGTAAGTAGATTTGAGTCCCAATTGTCAACGGGAGTGAGATGTCGCCCCATTAACTGAGACCTGATTTTGTCTTTGTGGCCACTTGTTTGTCGTGTTTACTTCGGTGTGTTTTCTGTCCTATGTTTTCTAAGGTAGGGATAAATTGGGGGCCCATTAGCCCCAAACTCAGCCTTTGGTGTTGTCTTGTCTAGTTCTGTTTTAGAATTGGCATCAGTTTTAAATGTACGTACAACTGATTTTGACTTTTTTTTAATTTTAATTTTTATTTTTTGTGAAGATAGTGTACAGAGGAGTTACAATTACATGGCCAAGATAATGAGTACATTTCATATCAAGCACTGCAGCCTCGTCCTTTGTGTACCCTTCACATCCCTTCGCAGCCTCCCCCACCATACCCCCACCCAACCCTCCCCCCCAACACCAAAGTTGTAAAGTTCATTTTCGACATGAAAACTTGTACTTCTCATCCTTGCAACAGGTCCACCTGTATCCTTAAATGACTTGTTTTTCCCCATCTCCTCCACAAATTTTACCGACATCAAATATAGTGAAAGCAGGGGTTATACTGTGGGGGAGGGACATACAAAGCAATGAAGGAATAATCTTATAAATAAATGCGTTAAAAACAAATGCATGAAAGAAAAAAAAACATTAAAATACATATTTAAGGGTTCATTATCCTAACATCATATTATCTGACCTTTTGTGCTTGACTCATACATATACTAGATATTGCAAATAAGGGAAACCATGGGGCCCATGTTTCTTTGGCCTTGGCTTACTTCAGTTAATATATTTTTTTCCAAGTCTTTCCATTTCCTAACAAATGGGGCAATGTCATTCTTTCTGATGGAGGCATAGAATTCCATTGTGTATATATACCACATTTTCTTGATCCATTCCTCTACTGAGGGGCATCGGGATTGGTGCCATATCTTAGCTATGGTAAATAATGCTGCAATAAACATTGTTGTGCTGGAAGCTTTAGTGTGGTCTTGTTTGTAAACATTTGGGTAAATGCCCAAAAGTGGGATTGCTGAGTCATAGGGGAGCTCTATGTGAAGACATTTGAGGAACCTCCAAACTGCTTTCCAAAGTGGTTGAACAAGTTTACACTCCCACCAACAATGAAGTAAGGTTCCCTTCTGTCCACATCCCCTCCAGTATCTGTTGTTGTTAGAGTTCTTGATTTTTGCCATTCTAACTGTTGTGAGGTGGTATCTCAATGTTGTTTTGATTTGCATTTCTTTTATGCCTAGGAAGGTTGAGCATTTTTTCATGTGTCTATTGGCTATTCTTCTTTCTCCTTCAGAGAAGTTTGTCTTTAAGTCTTTAGCCCACTTATTTATTGGGCAGTTGTTTCTTTGAGGATTTGTTGTTGGGGGGTTTAATTTTTTGAGTTCCAAGTATATTTTAGATATGAGACCCTTGTCTGTTGTATGGCTAGTGAAGATCTTGTCCCAATCCGTGGGCTTTCTATTGATCTTGCTAGCTATGTCGTTTGCCATGCAGAAGCTCTGCATCTTCATGCAATCCCATTTGTCCAACCTTTCTTTGATTTGTTGTGTTTCGTTGTCTGTATTAAGAAAATTTCGGCCAGCGCCAAGGAGACCTACGGTTTCTCTTACTCCATCCTGTAATGTTTTCAGTGCCTGCTTTGACTCTGAGGTCTTTGATCCATTTGGAATCGATTCTGGTGCAGGGTGATATATAAGGATCTAGCTTTAATTTTCTACAAGTAGTTAACCAATTTTGCCAGCACCATTTACTGTCTTTCTTCCATTCTATTTTTTTAGCTCCCTTATCGAAGATTAGATGGCTATAAGTCTGTAGGTTCATTTCTGGGTTTTCAATTCTATTCCATTGGTCCTGAGGTCTGTTCTTATGCCAGTACCAAGCTGTTTTGATTGATTTTGATTTTTGCACGCTTTAAGATCTGTGTGTGTTTGTGAATATGTTCAAGATAAAAATTATCAGCATGCTGTAACAATTGGGTGAGTTTAATTTTAAAATTCAAAGGGTTATGTGGTTTGGACATTATCAAAAATTTTAAAGATTTTCACATTGTTTTAAATGACTTTTCAAGGATTCTTTATCTTAAAAATTAAAAAATCTGGTATTTTAAAATGCATAATGCTGTTTACACTGTAATCAAGTTATGTGGCTTAACAAAAATGCATTGGATGTTTAGAGTTTAGTTCCCTTGGCTAAAATTTGGGGATAAATAATAGAAGTTTAAATATAAAAGTTTGTTTAACACTGTCAAAAACATTACCTGTTCTGTCTGTCTAAAACTATTTTTTTTTCATTCAAAAACGAAGAGATAAGAAAAGGAAAAACTTAAACGCCAACAAAAGACCCATGTTTAGGGGTAAGAGGTAAACATTCAAAAGTGCAGTTGAGCTGGTCACACATGGTGGGACGGGCCATGGGAGGATTCCACACATCGTAAAAGAGGACAAGCTGGCACAAACGCAGTTCATTTTACCCTAAAGAGTTAGATTAGGTGCGTTCCCGTTCCACAGATGGGCCAAGTGGCCCATCTTTATTCTGTCCTTTTTCTCTACAGATAAATACCAGAAACATGATGGTAAAAATTAGTGATGTGATGATCTGATTAGTATTGCTAAAACTGACCCCTTGGACATAAAAAGAGGGTTAAAAATGTATTTGTATAATGTGACTTCCTTTCAATGATGTTCTACAATTAGTATATGTTTTTAAAAGTCATAAAGGTGTTAAGTTTAGCTTCTTTGTACAGTGATGGTGATTGTAATTCTTACATTAAGAAAAAATTGTCATTTCAGTTTAAAAGTTTGAATGTGTATGTGTTTTAAAAGAAGCAGCCAAGAGACAATGAGTGACACTTGGCCTAGAGATTTTAAGGGATTTTTTTAATGTAAGTAAAAACTCAAATATAAAATAATTAAAGAAATTAGTAGGTGGCTTAAATGTTAGAAATGGATTTCTGGATATAAAGTTTAAAAGTAAATTGTTCTTAACATTTGTCTTAAAATGGAAAAATTAGGATTACCAAAATAATTGCTATTCCAGTTCGCTCTTATATGTTTTTTTAAGTTTCCAGCAAGCCCAGGGCAAAGCACAGAGGATTCTTACAAGTTTGTCAGATATAACTTTGGCTCTTAATAAGTTTCAGGTAAGAGCATGCTTAAAAGCTAGTTCTATGTTGACCACCTTGTTGCTTTTAATTGTAGTAAAGTGGCCTTTTATAAGACACATTGATCTACAAAGTAGTTCAAAGCCACCCTGGGCAAAAAAAGGTCCTTGTGAGACTGTAACCTCTACTCAGCCAGCAGAGTGCTGAAAGAGCTAGCAGAGTTGCTTTGGGACTCAAAGTGAAAGAGTGCTAGCCTTGAGCTGTAGAGCTGAGAGACAGCACTCAGGCCCCGAGTTCAAGTCCAGTGACCAGCTAAGGGAAATGCAGAAGAGGCATTTATTCCAATGTAGAAAAGACATTCCTGGGACAAGAGCAATGGAGGAACATCCAGAGGCAGTAAGCCACTGCTTGGATGGCAAAAATGTCAGATCTTAGAATCATGTGTGCATGGCCCTTCAAAAATTGGTCAAAGCCAGGAGGTCATGGAAAGATAGATTGTAAGCATGCCTAATGTCCACGACTATCTACCTTGTAGGGACAGAAACTTGTTAGTAATCTGTGATAGTACTAAAAAGCTAAAGTTATAAAATGTGGGGGATGGTTTAAATCCCAACTCCTATATGTGCCAAAAGCCCTAATTGGCAGTAATTTTTTTAAAAAAAAATATTTTATTTTATTTTATTTGTGAACATACTGTACAGAGGGGTTACAATTACATGGGCAGGATAATGCGTACATTTCTTACCAAGCATTGCAGCCTCCTCCTTTTGTTTACCCTTCACATCCCTTCCCAGCCCCCCCATCCCCCCCAATCCCAATCCTGCTCCTTCCACCCCTTCCCCCCCACCGACGTTGTAAAGTTGGTTTTATACATGACAACTTGTACTTCTCATTGTTGCAACAGGTCCACCTGTATCCTTAAACAACTGGTTTTTCCCCATCGCCTCCTCAAGTTATACTGACATCAAGTATAGTGAAAGCAGGGGTTATACTGTGGGGGAGGGACATACAAAGGAACAAAGAGATAATCTTATAAATGTGTTAGAAACATATGCATGAAAGAAAAAAACATTAAAATACATATCTAAGGGTTCATTTTCCTGACATCACATTACCTGACCTTTTCCGCTTGACTCATACATATACTAGATATTGCAAATAAGGGAAACCATGGGATCTATGCTTCTTTGGGCCTGGGTTACATCACTTAATATAATTTTTTCCAAGTTTTTCCATTTCCTAACAAATGGGGCAATGTCATTCTTTCTGATGGAGGCATAGAATTCCATTGTGTATAGATACCACATTTTCTTGATCCATTCATGTACTGAGGGGCATCTGGGTTGGTTCCATATCTTAGCTATGGTAAATAATGCTGCAATAATCATTGTTGTGCTGGTAGCTTTAGTGTGGTCTTGTTTGTAAACATTTGGGTAAATGCCCAAAAGTGGGATTGCTGGGTCATAGGGGAATTCTATGTGAAGTCTTTTGAGGAACCTCCATACTGCTTTCCAAAGTGGTTGAACAAGTTTACATTCCCACCAACAATGAAGTAAGGTTCCTTTCTGTCCACATCCCCTCCAGCATCTGTTGTTGTTAGAGTTCTTGATTTTTGCCGTTCTAACTGGAGTGAGGTGATAACTCAATGTTGTTTTGATTTGCATTTCTTTTATGGCTAGGGATGTTGAACATTTCTTCATGTGTCTATTGGCCATCCTTCTTTCTTCTTCAGAGTAGTTTCTGTTTAAGTCTTTCACCCACTTATTTATTGGGCAGTTGTTTCTTTGAGGATTTGTTGTTGGGGGGTTTAATTTTTTGAGTTCCAAGTATATTTTAGATATGAGACCCTTGTCCGTTGTATGGCTAGTAAAGATCTTCTCCCAATCCGTGGGCTTTCTATTGATCTTGCTAGCTATGTCATTTGCCCTGCAGAAGCTCTGCAACTTTATGCAATTCCATTTGTCCAACCTTTCTTTGATTTGTTGTGTTTCCGGGTCTCTATTTAGAAAATTTCGGCCTGAGCCAAGGAGACCTAGGGTTTCTCCTATTCCATCCTGTAATATTTTCAATGTGTCTGCTTTGACTTCAAGGTCTTTCATCCATTTGGAGTTGATTCTGGTGCAGGGTGATATATAAGTATCGAGCTTTAGATTTCTACATGTAGTTAACCAATTTTGCCAGCACCATATACTGAAGAGGCTGTCTTTGTTCCATTCTATTGTTTTAGCTTCCTTATCGAAGATTAAATGGCTATCGGTCTGTAGGTTCATTTCTGGGTTTTCAATTCTATTCCATTGGTCCTGAGGTCTGTTCTTATGCCAATACCAAGCTGTTTTGATTACTATGGCTTTATAGTATAGTGTGAAATTTGGTATTGATATTCCTCCAGCAGTGTTCTTTCCGTTGAGGAGTGTATTTGCTATTCTGGGTCTTTCATTGTTCCATATGAATTTTTGGATTGCCTCTTCTATTTCCTTGAAGAATGAGGTTGGAATTTTGATAGGTATTGCGTTGAATTTGTAGATAGCCTTGGGAAGTATTGCCATTTTCACGATGTAAATCTTGCCAATCCAGGAGCATGGGAGGTTTTGCCATTTTTTATGTTCTGTGTTGATTTCCCTTTTCAAGATTTTAAAGTTTTCATCATAGAGGTCCTTCACTTCTTTAGTTAATTCCTAGTTGTTTTATTTTCTGCGGGGCTATTACAAATGGAGTTGCTTTCCTAATTTCAGCCACACTTTTCTCATTGTTGGCATACAGAAAAGCCATTGATTTTTGGGGGTTAATTTTATAACCTGCTACTTTGCCAAAGTTTTGAATCAGCTTGAGTAGTTTGGGAGTGGAGTCTATTGGATTCTTTAAGTACAAGATCATGTCATCTGCAAAGAGGGAGAGTTTTATTTCTTCTTTCCCTATTTGGATCCCCTTTATGTCTTCATCTTGTCTTATTGCTGTAGCTAGGCATTCTAATACTAGATTGAAGAGAAGTGGAGAGAGTGGGCATCCTTGTCATGTTCCTGAGTTAAGAGGAAATGGCTTTAGTTTTTCACCATTGAGTATAATGCTGGCTGTAGGTTTGTCATATACAGCCTTTATTGTATTGAGGAGTGTTCCATGGATTCCTAATTTTTCCAAAACCTTAATCATGAAGGGGTGTTGGATCTTGTCGAATGCTTTTTATGCATCTATTGAGATAACCATGTGGTTCTTATTCTTGCTCCTGTTGATGTGATGAATAATATTAATTGATTTGCGTATATTGAACCAGCTTTGCATCCCTGAAATGAATCCTGTTTGATCATGGTGTATGATTTTTTGGATGAATTGTTGAAGTCGATTGGCCAAAATTTTGTTGAGAAGTTTTGCATCAATGTTCATCAAAGAAATGGGTCTATAGTTCTCTTTCTTTGATGAGTCCCTGCCTGGTTTTGGGATGAGGGTTATGATGGCTTCATTGAATGTGTTCAGTAATGAGCTTTCTCTTTCAATTTCATTGAAGAGTTGGAGGAGTATTGGTGTGAGCTCTGCTTTTAAGGCTTTGTAAAATTCCTCTGTAAAACCATCTGGTCCTGGACTTTTCTTAGCTGGGAGGTCTCTTATTGCTGTTTCTATTTCAGTGCTTGATATGGGCCTGGTAATATAGTTTAACTCATCTTGGTTTAGTTTTGGCATGTCAATATTTGCTAGGAAGAGGTCAATTTCTGTCAAGTTCTCAAACTTATTAGCATAAAGTTTTGAGAAGTATTCCCTTATAATGTTCTGAATCTTGGTTGTTTCCGTGGTGATGTTTGCATTCTCATCTCTGAGTTTATTAATTTGGGTGTGTTCTCTTCTTTTTCTGATAAAATTTGCTAAGGGTCTGTCAATTTTGTTAATTTATTCAAAGAACTAACTCTTTGTTTTGTTGATTCTTTCTATAGTTTTTTGGATTCTAATTCATTTAATTCTGATTTAATTTTGATTATTTCTTTCCGTCTACTGGATTGGTGTTTATATTGCTTCTCTTTTTCAAGGAGGTTTAGATGTGTCATTAAATTGCTAGTTTCCGATCTCTCCAATTTGTTGATGTAGGAGCTCAGAGCTATAAACTTGCCTCTGAGTACTGCCTTTGCTGTGTCCCAGAGGAGCTGGTAATTTGTGTATTCATTTTTGTTGAATAGCATGAACATTTGAATTTCCTTTCTAATCTCTTCCATGACCCACTCATGATTCAGCAGTGTGTTGTTCAGCCTCCATGTGATGCCGGACTTTCTTTGGTGGCTTTTGGTGTTGAGTTATAATTTTATTCCCTTGTGGTCAGAGAGAATGCAAGGTATAACTTCAATGTTTCTGAATTTAGACAAGTTTGCTTTGTGGCCTAAAATGTGGTCTATTTTGGAAAACGTTCCATGTGCTGCTAAGAAAAACTTGTATTCTGATGCTGCTGGGTGAAATGTTCGGTAGATATCTGTTAAGTCTAGTTGATCTATGCAGCTGTTTAGATCTGCGGTTTCTCTGTTGAGCTTTTGCCGAGTTGATCTATCTATTGGGTAGAGTGGTGTTTTAAAATCCCCAACAATTAATGTCTTTGGATCTATATGGGATTTTAGGGAAAGTAGTGTTTCTTTGATAAATTTGGGTGCTCCATTGTTTGGTGAATATATATTTATAATTGTAATATCCTCCTGAAGGAGGGATCCTTTAATTAGTATGTAGCAACCTTCTTTATCTCTTCTCAGGAATTTTAATTTGAAGTCTATTTTATCTGATATTAGGATTGCAACTCACGTCTGTTTATGGGGGCCGTTTGCTTGGTAGATTTTGTTCCAGGCTCCAACTTTGAAAATGTGTTTGTTTTTACGGGCAAGATGTGACTCCTGCAGGCAGCAGATAGAAGGGTCTTGTTTTTTAATCCAACTAGACAGTCTATGTCGCTTAATTGGAGAGTTCAGTCCGTTAACATTATGAGATAGAACTGAGAGGTATTTGGGAGTTCCTGCCATGTTATCCACCTTCTTGGGGGCTGCAAAAACTGGGTTCTTCCTATGGTTCTTGGATTTTCAGTTTGGGTGCAGTTTCTTGGCCTTTATTGTGGTCTTGTTGGTTTTCTATGTGTAGGACCTCTTTAAGAATCTTTTGTAGGGCTGGTTTGGTGGAGATGTATTGTTTCAATTTTTCTTTGCTATGGAAGGTTTTTATTTGGCCTTCAGTTATGAAGGAGAGTTTAGCTGGGTACAGTATTCTTGGTTGATAGATGTTTGTTTTTAGGGCCTGGCATACATCATTCCAGGCTCTTCTTGTTTTGATTGTCTCTGCTGAGAAATCTGAGGTAATTCTAATTGGTTTCCCTTTATAGGTGATTAACCTTTTCTCCTTGACAGCTTTAAGGGTCTTTTCCTTGGTCTGAGTTGATCCTGTGTGGATTATAATGTGATGGTGGGATGTCCTATTCTGGTCTGGTCTATTTGGGATTCTAAAAGCTTCTTGTATCTGAATAGGCCTAACTTTTTGTATGTTTGGGAAGTTCTCTGCTAGGATCCTGTTAGACAAATTTCCTAGGCCATTAACTTCTGTTTCTAGGTGCTCCTCTACATCCATTATCCTTAGATTAGGCCTTCTGATGGTGTCTTCCAGGTTTTGGATAGATCTATCATATTTCTTGGACTTGTCTTGGATGGTTGTATGTTCTTTCTCTATAATATCTAGGCTGTCTTCTATCCCTGAGATTCGATCGTCTGCATGGTCTAACCTGCTGTCAAGACTCTCTACTTTGTTTTTTTATCTCTTTTCCTTCTAGTTGGTCAGCTTTGATGGCTTCAAGTTCTTTGTTGAAGCTCTGTTTTAGGTCTTGTATGAATTACTTTACTTCCTTAATTTGGTGTTCAGTGTTTGTTCTCAAATCACTTAGTTGATTGGTTATGGTTTCTTTGGACTCCCATTCCTTCTGTTGGGTTCCATTATGCATTCCCTTTGTGGTCTCCCTAACTTCCTTCAGCTCTTTGTTAATGGATTCCATGAATGCCTTTAGTGATCTTTGTGTATTCTCTACCTGGTCTCTCAATTCCTGTATTACTCTTTGATTAGCTTCTTCCCGTTCAAGGGATTCCTGTAGTTTTCTTTCCTCTCATTCGTGGGATTCCTGCAGTTCTCTTTGAGTGTTCTCAGCCTGCTCACACCATTCCTCCATTTCTCTTTGAGTATTCTCCAGTTGTTCACGCAAATTCTGTATCAGTTTTTGAGTAGCTTCCTCACGCTTATGATATTCCTGTATAAGCTTTTGGGATGCCTCCTCTCTCTCCCTTTCACGCTCATACAGAATCCTTTGTAAGTTGTCAAACTTGTCTTTTATCATGTTTGCCAGCAGTGTTTGTAGAGCTATTTGGGAACTCTCCTCTGCATTATTCATTATCTGTTCTGACCCCTGATTATCAAGATTGGGACTTGAGATATCCGGATTTACGATTTTTCTAGTGTTTTTTTTTGGCTTACTCTGCCCATTTGAGATGAAAATAGCAACAGTTTTGTGCTAGAACTCTATCTTAAGGCACCCATCAATCAAGGTTTGCATTTGTACAGTCAATAATCTACAGATACAATCTAGTTCAACAGATACATCTTTTCAACATCAAACAACTATATTAATGGGCTTCGAACAGCAGAGACGAATTTGGAAAACCAGAAATTATTAGGGTTAGGGAGAGATGTGGGTAAAAAATAGGAATAGATTGGTGTGGGGAAGCACAGGGAGAGTTAACTATGTCCTAATCCCAATGCAGGAAATAGGTTGGGTAGGATGCATGTAGAGAGAGAGAGAAAAAGAAGAATGGGAATGGGAAATGAAAAGAGAACAGAAAAAAATAGAAACGTAAAAATTAATATTATTATGGAGATTAAAAGACCATCTATTTAGAGAGGAATGTGAGTATATTAATAGAAGGGTAGGGACATAGAGGAGAAGTGAAAAACTTAAAAAAATGCTTAAAATATTATATAGGTATAAAGAGGTAGTACTGCTATTAAGGAATTTAAGTCTCAGGGGTTTTGAATTGAGTAATAAATTTGTGGATTAAGGTTGTACACAATGGGGGATACGGTCTACTAGTTAACTACGGGTTTATCTGAGGATGTGCAGGACAAGAGTTAAGTCACATAAAGAGGATCAAAAGAGAAGAAAAGGTGAAAATGATTAGAAAGGGAGAAAAAAGATCAGAAGTTCAGTAGAGCTAGACAAAAAAACAAAAAGATAGTTAAGAAAGAAAGAAAAAGAGAAAGAAGACAAGAAAAGAAAGGAAAACGCACATTTATGTGTTCCTAAAATAAAAATTATCAGAGGAAAAAAAAGTTACTGGAAAACAATTATTTTTTCAAAAAAGGCAAAAATTAAAAAGATTGATAAAATTTTTAGAAAAGGAAAAAAAATTATATATATATAAAGTACCAAAAAAAAGAAAAAAAGAAAAAAAAAAGAAAAGAAGAGGAAGAAAAAAAAAGTTCTTTGATTTTTTTTTTATTTTTTTTTGGGAGGGGTGGGAAGAATCCTGTATCTCCCTTTTGTCTGTAACCAGCCTCTTGTTGGAGTCTCTGGTCAGCTTGAGGTCCTGTGGCTTGATTGGTTTCTTAAGTCAGTTTGTTCGAACAGGCAGAAAAAATGCTCTGCTTTACCCAAGATTTTGAGATCCCCCTCCCAGATTAGTTTACTGGGAGGGTGATCTGCTTTGAGAATCACAAAAGAGGGGGATGCAGTGGTGAGGTTAGGTTCTGGGTA
This sequence comes from Dipodomys merriami, assembly GCF_024711535.1. Classification (NCBI taxonomy): domain Eukaryota; kingdom Metazoa; phylum Chordata; class Mammalia; order Rodentia; family Heteromyidae; genus Dipodomys; species Dipodomys merriami. Next base: position 156,127 of record NW_027206556.1, on the reverse strand, counting down.
GAGTTGAGGCCTTTCAACAATCAGTAGCTTTTTCCTGGGGCTATTTTGTGAAAAAAAAAAAAACTCACAGAGCCCAGCCTGGAGCCGTTCTCAGGGTTTCTGTTTTTCAATTGATTGTGGAGGCTGCTAGAGGGAGGGGCAGCCTCTAGCTCAGGTTACCCAGTGAGGAAAGCCACTCCAATGGCTGGTGCCTGAGCTGGGTGACTTTTTCCTGGGTGGAGCCGAGTCTGGCAGGTCACTTTGCCATTAAGTTCTTGTGACCTGCTAAATGACTCGTTTTATTCCAAGGTCTGGGTTGGAGCTGGCAGCTCCTCCGAGCTTTGTCGGTATCCAAGATGGAGATCACTGGTGTTGGGGGGGGGAGGGGTGGCCTTTCCTCCTCTGCTCCCTGAAAAGGAGTGAGGACGTCGGGCTTCTACTCACGTCGAGTCTTGGATCCTGGGTCGTCTCTGGTCTGCAAACTGCAGGATGAAGATGTCCGCTCCTTGTCGGTTCTGGCTGGTGTTGAGTAGAATCTGCTCACCCGCTGCGTCTGGCTCCTTCGTCCCGGACTCTCTGTGTGAGTGCTCAGTTATGGCCCAGTCTGCGGACTCCGCCACGACCCTGCCGCCGCTGCCGCGGCAGCTGGCAGGCGCTCAGATGTGTCTTTTTGCCTTGGCTTCCCCTCTCTTGTCTAACTCTCTCTCCTGGGATCGCACACTTGGTGTGATTCTCTGGCTTAGGACTGTTCACTGGAACTCTAAAACTGCTTTCTATGCAAGAGCTTGTTCAGATTCCAGCTTCTCCTCCGCCATCTTCCCGGAACCGCTTGGCAGTAACTTTTGAACTAACTCCAGCTACATGAAATCTATCTGTTCAAGAAAAAAATTTGTAAACATGAGAGTGTGTTTCTATTAACATTAGTTTAAAGGCTTGGACACGTGACTTAGGCATTGTTAGGGTCACTAAAGGTTACATTCCTAAAGATGCTTTTGCAAACCAGAGTGCTAAACAAGCTACACTGCTGTAGCTGGAAAAAAAAGTCTGTACATTTGTCAAAAGTTAAAATATTGTTCTTAAGGACATCTAATCCTGGTAACCTCTTTGTAAGATAGAATAAAGTTATAGGTTCCTGCCTAGGTAGGATCAACACCCCTGAGTCAGAGTGAAGAAGTTACAGAAGATGAAACTTCGCCCATCATCCCCTTTTTAGAACAAGGGACCAGAGTCATAAAAAAAAATGTGGCAAAATAGACAGAAGAAAAGGGCATGGAAAATAGTAGTACAGGCCTGAGCCCTCTATATCTGCCTAGAAAATCAGCCCTATTAAAAGAACTATCTATTTAATAAGTTGTCATCTTGGTAAATTGTCCTGGGCTATTGTCTAAATAGTCTTATAAACTAGTGGGGCCATAGCCTGCCAAGCCTATGTATTACTTGTATCCTTAACCAGTCTGTGTAGAAATTTACAGCCCAGCACGAGGTGTGCTGGTGTCTCTTGGAGCCACTGAGAGGCCCTGCTGCTGTGGCTGCTGCTGCTACAGCCTGACAGTCACCTGGAGGAAATCTACATCATTACCCTGAACACCTCCACCATGGAAAAAGTAGATTAAATTCCTGCCTGATTCAATCTTTTGGATGGCTTCGCTTTGTCCATGTTACCATATACCTACTCTAATTTTATTATGGCTATTCCTCTTGCTGGGGAGACTAACAAACATTGTATTGCTCATTCCCTACACAGCTTTGCCACTATGGGACTTCTTTACATATTAAAACTGATAATGGTCCGGGATATGTCAGACAAGCTTTTCAAAATGTTTGTAAATCTTACCAGATTATTCACACTACAGGTATTCCCTATAATCCTCAAGGTCAAGGAATTGTTGAACGAGCTAATGGTTTGCTCAAACACCAAATTTTTAAATTAAAATGTGGGGAATTATACCCCTTCTCTCCTGTTAATATTCTTCTCATGTTTTATTTGTACTAAATTTTTAAAGTTTAGATTATAATGAAATTTCACAGCACAGCGGTTTTGGGGAAAATAGAGCAAAGAGCTTTTGCCCAAGTTAAGTGGAAGGACCTTTAACAGGTGATTGGCATGGACCCGATCCGGTTTTAACATGGGGTCGAGGACATGTTTGGTTTTTTCGCAGGAAGAAAATAAATCCCACTAGTTGCCTGAGCATTGCGTTAGGATTGTGGAGGCTCATTCAGATGACACAAAAGCTGACACATTGGGCTTACATTCCGGATCCCCCGATTGTGCACCCTACAACTTGGGAGGGAGTTGAAGTACTCATTCACGTCAATAGATCAGCATACAGTACAGCCCCCTATCCCTTCATCCAGCACACCAAGATGGGAGATATTTCAGCCTCACACATTGGAACTCCTTTTTGCTTTATCACCAGCTCTAAAGGCTCCATTCCAGGCTGTATTATAATGCTATCCGTGACTCACAAAATTTAGATCCCAGACAAAAAGCAAATGTGCAATATACAGATGGCATCTTTACCAACTGGGCACCCAGTTCACTCAAATTCTACTCCATCCTATATGATACCCCGTTGCATTAATTCTTCACAAATAGTAGTATCTACAGGATAGCCTCATCCAATAAGGTACAGGCATGTACAGCCATTTGTTACCAATATTTCTGGAACTAACTCTCAACTAATGGACTGGTCTGGAGCTAATCTTACTAATAAATACAATCTTGGACTGTGGTGGATGAATGGGCATGCTCAACATGATGTTTGGATGCTGGTGGCTGCACTCAATAACATAACCTGGCCCAATTAATCCTTTAAAAAATATTTATGAGTTGTGTATCACCACTAGAAAAATCGTAAATCCGGATATCTCAAGTCCCAATCTTGATAATCAGGGGTCAGAACAGATAATGAATAATGCAGAGGAGAGTTCCCAAATAGCTCTACAAACACTAATAGCAAACATGATAAATGAGAAGTTTGACAATGTAAAAAGGACTCTGTATGAGCGTGATAGGGAGAGAGAGGAGGCATCCCAGAAGTTTATACAGGAATATCATAAGCGTGAGGAAGCTACGCAAAAACTGATACAGGATTTGCGTGAACAACTGGAGAATACTCAAAGAGAAAGGGAGGAATGGCGTGAGCAGGCAGAGAACACTCAAAGAGAACTGCAGGAATCCCACGAACGGGAAGAAAGAGAACTGCAGGAATCCCACAGACGGGAGGAAGCTAATCAAAGAGTAATTCAGGAATTGAGAGACCAGGTAGAGAATACACAAAGATCACTAAAGGCATTCATGGAATCCATTAACAAAGAGCTGAAGGAAGTCAGGGAGACCACAAAGGGAATGCTGAATGGAACCCAACAGAAGGAATGGGAGTCCAAAGAAACCATAACCAATCAACTAAGTGATTTGAGAACAAACACTGAACTCCAAATTAAGGAAGTAAAGAAATTCATACAAGACCTAAAACAGAGCTTCAACAAAGAATTTGAAGCCATCAAAGCTGACCAACTAGAAGGAAAAGAGATAAAAAAAAACAAAGTAGAGATTCTTGACAGCAGGTTAGACCATGCAGAAGATCGAATCTCAGGGATTGAAAGCAGCCTAGTTATTAAAGAGAAAGAACATACAACCATCCAAGACAAGTCCAAGAAATATGATAGGTCAATCCAACACCTGGAAGACACCATCAGAAGGCCCAATCTAAGGATAATGGGTGTAAAGGAGCACCTAGAAACAGAAGTTAATGGTCTAGGAAATTTGTTTAACAGGATCCTAGCAGAGAACTTCCCAAACATACAAAAAGATAGGCCTATTCAGATACAAGAAGCTTTTAGAACCCCAAATAGACCAGACCAGAATAGGGCATCCCACCGTCACATTATAATCCACACAGGATCAACCCAGACCAAGGAAAAGATCCTTAAAGCTGTCAAGGAGAAAAGGTTAATCACCTATAAAGGGAAACCAATTAGAATTACCTCAGATTTCTCAGCAGAGACAATCAAAGCAAGAAGAGCCTGGAATGACGCATGCCATGCCCTAAAAACAAACATCTATCAACCAAGAATACTGTACCCAGCTAAACTCTCCTTCATAACTGAAGGCCAAATAAAAACCTTCCATAGCAAAGAAAAATTGAAACAATACATCTCCACCAAACCAGCCCTACAAAAGATTCTTAAAGAGGTCCTACACATAGAAAACCAACAAGACCACAATAAAGGCCAAGAAACTGCACCCAAACTGAAAATCCAAGAACCATAGGAAGAACCCAGTTTTTGCAGCCCCCAAGAAGGTGGATAACATGGCAGGAACTCCCAAATACCTCTCAGTTCTATCTCATAATGTTAACGGACTGAACTCTCCAATTAAGCGACATAGACTGTCTAGTTGGATTAAAAAACAAGACCCTTCTATCTGCTGCCTGCAGGAGTCACATCTTGCCCGTAAAAACAAACACATTTTCAAAGTTGGAGCCTGGAACAAAATCTACCAAGCAAACGGCCCCCATAAACAGACGTGAGTTGCAATCCTAATATCAGATAAAATAGACTTCAAATTAAAATTCCTGAGAAGAGATAAAGAAGGTTGCTACATACTAATTAAAGGATCCCTCCTTCAGGAGGATATTACAATTATAAATATATATTCACCAAACAATGGAGCACCCAAATTTATCAAAGAAACACTACTTTCCCTAAAATCCCATATAGATCCAAAGACATTAATTGTTGGGGATTTTAAAACACCACTCTACCCAATAGATAGATCAACTCGGCAAAAGCTCAACAGAGAAACCGCAGATCTAAACAGCTGCATAGATCAACTAGACTTAACAGATATCTACCGAACATTTCACCCAGCAGCATCAGAATACAAGTTTTTCTTAGCAGCACATGGAACGTTTTCCAAAATAGACCACATTTTAGGCCACAAAGCAAACTTGTCTAAATTCAGAAACATTGAAGTTATACCTTGCATTCTCTCTGACCACAAGGGAATAAAATTATAACTCAACACCAAAAGCCACCAAAGAAAGTCCGGCATCACATGGAGGCTGAACAACACACTGCTGAATCATGAGTGGGTCATGGAAGAGATTAGAAAGGAAATTCAAATGTTCATGCTATTCAACAAAAATGAATACACAAATTACCAGCTCCTCTGGGACACAGCAAAGGCAGTACTCAGAGGCAAGTTTATAGCTCTGAGCTCCTACATCAACAAATTGGAGAGATCGGAAACTAGCAATTTAATGACACATCTAAACCTCCTTGAAAAAGAGAAGCAATATAAACACCAATCCAGTAGACGGAAAGAAATAATCAAAATTAAATCAGAATTAAATGAATTAGAATCCAAAAAACTATAGAAAGAATCAACAAAACAAAGAGTTAGTTCTTTGAATAAATTAACAAAATTGACAGACCCTTAGCAAATCTTATCAGAAAAAGAAGAGAACACACCCAAATTAATAAACTCAGAGATGAGAATGCAAACATCACCACGGAAACAACCAAGATTCAGAACATTATAAGGGAATACTTCTCAAAACTTTATGCTAATAAGTTTGAGAACTTGACAGAAATTGACCTCTTCCTAGCAAATATTGACATGCCAAAACTAAACCAAGATGAGTTAAACTATATTACCAGGCCCATATCAAGCACTGAAATAGAAACAGCAATAAGAGACCTCCCAGCTAAGAAAAGTCCAGGACCAGATGGTTTTACAGAGGAATTTTACAAAGCCTTAAAAGCAGAGCTCACACCAATACTCCTCCAACTCTTCAATGAAATTGAAAGAGAAAGCTCATTACTGAACACATTCAATGAAGCCATCATAACCCTCATCCCAAAACCAGGCAGGGACTCATCAAAGAAAGAGAACTATAGACCCATTTCTTTGATGAACATTGATGCAAAACTTCTCAACAAAATTTTGGCCAATCGACTTCAACAATTCATCCAAAAAATCATACACCATGATCAAACTGGATTCATTTCAGGGATGCAAAGCTGGTTCAATATACGCAAATCAATTAATATTATTCATCACATCAACAGGAGCAAGAATAAGAACCAAATGGTTATCTCAATAGATGCAGAAAAAGGATTTGACAAGATCCAACACCCCTTTATGATGAAGGTTCTGGAAAAATTAGGAATCCATGGAATATTACTCAATACAATAAAGGCTGTATATGACAAACCTACAGCCAGCATTATACTCAATGGTGAAAAACTAAAGCCATTTCCTCTTAACTCAGGAACATGACAAGGATGCCCACTCTCTCCACTTCTCTTCAATCTAGTATTAGAATGCCTAGCTACAGCAATAAGACAAGATGCAGATATAAAGGGGATCCAAATAGTGAAAGAAGAAATAAAACTCTCCCTCTTTGCAGATGACATGATCTTGTACTTAAAGAATCCCATAGACTCCACTCCCAAATTACTCAAGCTGATTCAAAACTTTGGCAAAGTAGCAGGTTATAAAATTAACACACCAAAATCAATGGCTTTTCTATATGCCAACAATGAGAAAAGTGTGGCTGAAATTAGGAAAGCAACTCCATTTGTAATAGCCCCGCAGAAAATAAAATACCTAGGAATTAACTTAACCAAAGAAGTGAAGGACCTCTATGATGAAAACTTTAAAATCTTGAAAAAGGAAATCAACACAGAACTTAAAAAAATGGCAAAACCTCCCATGCTCCTGGATTGGCAAGATTAACATCGTGAAAATGGCAATACTTCCCAAGGCTATCTACAAATTCAACGCGATACCTATCAAAATTCCACCCTCATTCTTCAAGGAAATAGAAGAGGCAATCCAAAAATTCATATGGAACAATAAAAGACCCCGAATAGCAAAAACGCTCCTCAATGGAAAGAACACTGCTGGAGGAATATCAATACCAAATTTCAAACTCTACTATATAGCCATATTAATCAAAACAGCTTGGTATTGGCATAAGAACAGACCTCAGGACCAATGGAATAGAATTGAAAACCCAGAAATGAACCTGCAGACCTATAGCCATCTAATCTTCGATAAGGAAGCTAAAACAATAGAATGGAAGAAAGACAGCCTCTTCAGTAAATGGTGCTGGCAAAATTGTTTAACTACATGTAGAAAACTAAAGCTAGATCCTTATATATCACCTTGCACCAGAATCAACTCCAAATGGATCAAAGACCTTGAAGTCAAAGCAGACACATTGAAAATATTACAGGATGGAATAGGAGAAACCCTAGGTCTCCTTGGCTCAGGCCGAAATTTTCTGAATAGAGACCCGGAAGCACAACAAATCAAAGAAAGGTTGGACAAATGGGATTGCATAAGATTGCAGAGCTTCTCCAGGGCAAATGACATAGCTGGCAAGATCAATAGAAAGCCCACCGATTGGGAGAAGATCTTTACTAGCCATACAACGGACAAGGGTCTCATATCTAAAATATACATGGAACTCAAAAAATTAAACCACCCAACAACAAATCCTCAAGGAAACAACTGCCCAATATATAAGTGGGCGAAAGACTTAAAGAGAAGCTTCTCTGAAGAAGAAAGAAGGATGGCCAATAGACACATGAAGAAATGTTCAACATCCCTAGCCATAAAAGAAATGCAAATCAAAACAACATTGAGATATCACCTCACTCCAGTTAGAACAGCAAAAATCAAGAACTCTAACAACAACAGATGCTGGAGGGGAGGTGGACTGAAAGGAACCTTACTTCATTGTTGGTGGGAATGTAAACTTGTTCAACCACTTTGGAAAGCAGTATGGAGGTTCCTCAAAAGACTTCACATTGATCTCCCCTATGATCCAGCAATCCCACTTTTGGGCATTTACCCAAATGTTTACAAACAAGACCACACTAAAGCTACCAGCACACCTATGTTTATTGCAGCATTATTTACCATAGCTAAGATATGGAACCAACCCAGATGCCCCTCAGTAGATGAATGGATCAAGAAAATGTGGTATATATACACAATGGAATTCTATGCCTCCATCAGAAAGAATGACATTTCCCCATTTGTTAGGAAATGGAAAGGTTTGGAAAAAATTATATTCAGTGAAGTAAGCCAGGCTCAAGGAAGCATAGGTCCCATGGTTTCCCTTATTTGCAGTATCTAGTATAGGTATGAGTCAAGCGGAAAAGGTCAGATAATGTGATGTTAGGAAAATGAACCCTTAAATATGTATTTTAATGTTTTCATTTCTTTCATGCATGTGTTTCTAACGCATATATAAGATTATTTCTTTGTTGCTTTGTATGTCCCTCCCCCACAGTATAACCCCCGCTTTCACTATATTTGATGTCAGTATAACATGTGGAGGAGATGGGGACAAACAAGTCGTTTAAGGATTCAGGTGGACCTGTTGCAACAATGAGAAGTACAAAATGTCATGTCAAAACCAGCTTTACAATGTCGGTGTGTGGGGGGGAGGGGGGTATAATTGGGTGGGGGGAGGAGGGTATAATTGTGGGGGGGGAGGGGGGAGGCGTGGAAGGGAGGTGAAGGGTAAACAAAGGAGGAGGTGGCAATGCTTGGTAAGAAATGTATGCATTATCCTGCCCATGTAATTGTACACCTCTGTAAGTATGTTCTCAAATAAAATAAAATAAAATTAAAAAAAATATTGGACAACAGTTTTTGAGCTTGGTCAAAGTAATTCTGCAAATTCAGACAATACGCAAGAAAAAAATAATAGCGAAGACACAGAAAGTCGTTAAGTAAAAAGTCTTAACCCCTCTCCTCTAAGAGGAAAGCAACCCCACTCAAGTTCTAAGTCAGGCTGGAACTAGAAGCTCAGAGCAATAGAGATCTTGAAAAGGGGACCATCTCTGACATGTGAGTCCACAGCACATACTCACAGGTAGGAATTGGTGGTGGCAAAAATGCCCTTTCCTAGCCACTTCACTGGACTTTCACTGCATATATAAACTTAGAAATGCCCTCCCCCTTAAAATCAGACATCGTTGAAAGCAGTGCTTTTATCTCCTGCAGGGCAGCAGGCTCTCCTGAGCTGAGAAGTAGCAGAAGAATATTGAGTTGAAGATTCTTCCTCGCATAGGTAAAGGGCAATTATCCCTAGCCTCCAGGTCCATAAGCCCCATCCAGCTCCACTTCACCAAATGCAGCCCACACATGGTGAAATCCTCTCAAGGCAACTATTCTGACACCACAAGACGATAGGGAATGGTGGCTGGTTCACAGAAGAGAGTAGATGTCACTTCTCTTTCATAGGGAGAAACACACTCTAAAATCAGCATCTGGCCTGATTCTTCATCACAAGTAAGTTCTGGGCCAAGCCATTCCCTCCACTTGACAACATTGCTGGTGTTTTCACCTTCTGGATAGAGAGAATATTTCTAGGCAATTTTTCTTTTTTTCTTTTTCTTGTTTTTCCTCCACCCTTCCTAGGCATTGAACTCTGGGCCTGGGCACTGTCCTTAAGCTTTTTGCATTCTACCACTTGAGCTACAGCACCACTCTGGCTTTTCTGTGATTAATTGGAGACAAGAGTATCATGGATTTTTCTGCCCAGGTTGGCTTCAAACCACAAACCTCAGATCTCAACCTCCTGATTAACTAGGATTACAGGCATGAGCCACCAGCACCCCACTCAATTTTTGACCTTTCACAGGATATTGTTTTAAAGGACTCAGTGTGTGGTACAATACCAGGTTCATAGTAGATACACACATACACACACACACACACACACACACACACACACAGATTTAAGTAAGGAAATGAATGGATGAATGAATGAATGATTAAAAACTAGCAAATGAAACCAGAGTTTCTTTCTTGGGGGAAGAGAAGCGATACTTTGTTTATCATTTAGTAGCTGAATATGAACATCTTCCACAATTTAATTTATGGAGATGATCCAGATGGACAAAAAATAGATCAATATCAAATCTATACAGTTTTTGAAGACTTCAAATCCCTTTAGGAAAATATCTCATATCCCTGATTAACATGTAGAACTTATGAAACGAAGTATTTCCTAAAGTTCCAGAGTTGGCTTATTTTTCTATCACATTTCTTCTCAATGAACAAATAACCAATACAAAATCTTTATGCCGTATAGCCAATATTTAAAAAATCAGTGCAGTCAGAATTAACAGTGTCCAGCTAACCTGACAGAAGATACAATTTTACTCAAATGAAATTAACCGGGGCAATGTCAAGATGGTACTGGGAATTTGCAGGTGGCTTTCTCAAGCACACTGCCACAGACAAAACCCATTCCTCTCATCACTTTCCTATGGATACCACAAAAATTTCAACCCTTTGTGCTCTTCTAAGGATGTGCTTTTACTAATTTGTCTTAGATTGTTATCAAAACAAAAACCCTCCAACACAAAAGTAAGCACCCTGAAGTGTCTTTGATGACTCGTTTGAGAATAGACTGAGATGTGTCCAAGAGTATCCAAGCTCTGTTATGCAAGAACATCACTGTTCTGGTTGTTACTCTGCATCCTAGGTCTTTCAGGTACCAGGGACTACTGGATATTTAAAAAGGTTGAGGTCAATGTCAGGTCTACGTTGAGTTCTATGTCAAAGACAATGTCAGTAGTGAATCAGGCTGGGCGCCAATGGCTCACGCCTATCATCCTAGCTACTCAGGAGGCTGACATCTGAGGGTCAGGGTTCATGAGAATCATAGTTCAAAGACAGCCCCGGCAGGAACATTCCATGAGACTCTTATCTTTATTAAACCACCAGAAAACTGGAAGTGGCACTGTGCTTCAAGTTGTAAAGCACTCACCTTGAGCTGAAGAGTGCAGGGACAGCACCCAGGCCCAGAGTTCAAGCCCCACGGCAGACCAAAAAAAAAATAATGAACCAGAAAAAGAATTAGAGAACTCTGTTGGTAGTATGGATTCAGCTATCTTGTTTTTATAAGGGCAAATTGACAAGAGTTAAAATTAGCTTTTCTCCTTTTATAATTGAGAGATTATAATAAATTTTCACTTAGAAGATCCTTAATGCTTACAAGATGAAACAATGAATTTGTTCAAGAAAATGATTCAAAGGAAATGTTAAACATCATAGAGAGATTTCACCAGCAGCATTTTCCTTTGGGAGTTTGTGTTTACTTTCCACTTTGTTACATGATGCAAAGTTAGTACAGTGGAAGGAAGCAGTCTGAACCCAGGATAAGTTATCTCATACCATTTCTTCATTCCAACTACATCCTGCATCCAAGTGCCACCTGTATTTTACAGTTATGTGTGATGCAGTGATGACGATTTTATCTATACTCTAATGCTAGAAAGAGGAAATACATCTCCAGTCTTTCAAGCCAGGCACTGGAGGTTCACATATGTAATCCTAGCTACTCAAGAGGCTGAGATCTGAGCATCACAGTTACAAGCTAGCATGAGCAGGAAAGTCCATGAGACTCTTATCTTATACTAGCCACCAGAAAACCAGAAAGGGAGTTGTGGCTCATAGTGGTAGAGTGCTAGCCTTGGGCAAAAATTGCTGGAGGACAGCACCCAGGTCCTGAGTTCAAGCCCTACAACTGATGGGAAAAAAATGCACCTTTCATCCATCCACCTGTCTATTCAAAGCAGGACAGCAGGATGGAGGTGATTGAAAAGATGAAGTAATCCAGGCTAAAAGGATGATTATAGTAAAGATGTTAAATGCTTAAAATGAGAAGACTAGTAGGACCATGAATTTGAGGTATAATTTTGGAGAAAAGTTCATGTTAAAACAAAACCTAGATAAGTGTCTGTAGTTCTTATAGTATCAAAGACACTTAGTTTAAAGCTCATTTCCTTTTTTGTTGTTCGTGTTCATAGGGATTAAACTCTGGGCCTGGGCACTGTTCCTGTACTCTTCACCTCAAGGTGAGCACTCTACCACTTGACCCATAGCACAACTTCTGGTTCTCTAGTGGTTCTCATGGACTTCCTTGCCCTGGCTGGCTTTGAACTGTCATCCTCAGATCTCATCCTCCTGAGTAGCTAGGATTACAGGCGTGAGCCACCTGTGCCTGGGAGCTTATTTCCTTTTTGACTAAACTGTAAGAGCAAAATAAATCATCTCTTTTCAAATTCTGAGAATAAACCTCTGGACAGTGAGATCTGAGGGTAAGAGTAGGCCACCTTCCATATACAGCCAGAACAGATTGTATGCAAATATTAGAATCCAATATGACTACTACCAGCAAGTTCACACAATAAAACCTAAGCTATGCACATAGTGAAAAGGCGCCAGGAAGCCAAAAGGTTAAAAGTGGAGCTGTGGTTTTTAACACACTGCTTCTCTCATTCAGCAGGGCAATTATATACATGATTATAGTGGAATATATATTAAATGGAGTAAGAAGAGCAATAGTTTAAAAGATCAAAGAAATATATATATATATATATATATATATATATACATATATATTTCTGCCTGTGTCTATATCTATCTACCTATCTATGTCTATATCAACCTATGTCTATATCTGTATATACCTACATATAGTTATCTATGGATAGGTATGTATCTAAAGATACAGATACAGATATTTATAGACAGATATAGACATCGGCAGAAATGTAAAGGTGAGGGTAGAACACTGGTTCATGGTTCAGATCCAGAAAAGACACAGATACCTCCAGAAAACTGATGTTAAACCCATTATCAAAACTACCCTTAAACCTCACCCAGGACTGTAGTGCAACACACCCTTGGGATTCAAGGCTGGAATAAATATCTCCTTGGGAGAGAATCAAGTATTATAGCACATGTGCATTAAAATGTACATTTGTCTTTTAACTCTACAACCACACTCTGAATGCTGAAATACTCACCTGTGGAAGAGAAGAGCTGAGACCAAAGAGAGAAAAGTATATTTGTTTCTATCATCTCAAGATGGGTCAAAGCCAAAAGCTCACTAGGTGGAAGATGGGGGAAACTGAGACAAGATGGAATCAATGAGCCTGTCTCTCTTTCCCTCCAACTCTCTGCTGATCAGTCTTTGGCTCCCTCTCACGATACAGCCCCTCCTTCTGTTATTCCTTGTTGGGTTCATGTCTTCTTTGGCCTCCATCTCTCTTTTCTGTTACCATTTTGCAAAATCATGTAAATTAAGGCAGCCAAAGAAGAGAAGAGAAGAGACTACACAGAAAGTGATTACCAAAGAAGTGCTCTTTCAGTCCTTTCCACATTGGAAAAGCCTAACAAGGAAACTGAGAAGAAATACTAAGAAACCCTGACCACTAAGGAAACTTAGCTTCTGCCACTTTGTTTTTTCAAGCCATCACAACTGAGTGGAACTGATTTACAATTGTTAAGCCTTTCCCTTTGAGTTTAGAGATCACTTCTATTGGCAGAGTTAGACTGAGATACATTCATTTCCAATATGTACAGTTTGCACATGCATAGTATTGGTTTTTCTCAATGAAATTTATTTGTTGGTTGATTGGTTGGCTGACCTGTTGACTGGCTGGCTGGCTGACTGGCTGATTAGTTGATTAGGTGTATTTTTTCCAGTGCTTAGGATGTAGTTCAGGGCTAGTGGAAATTAGGCGAGTTAGAAGACATAAAGAGGCTATCTAAATCTAACTTCTTTGAGATGATCAAAAGGCTGTTCTCTGAAGTCTTTACAACAAACAGACAGAAAGAATTAAAAGCATGTCCAGAAAAATGGTGTCCTGACGGTTACCTGCATTTTGAATAGACCTGACACATTTTACTATTCTAGAATAATTTTCTAAAGATTAGAAATTGCTAAAGATATTTTTCCAGCTCAGAAAGTATAAAGATCATCGTCAAGGGCCAATATCTTCAAGTCCTCCTTTTGTCTACTTCTCCTTATTCATTCTGTCATTGAAAAATAAATTCTTCATAAAACTCCTTGTTTTTTATGCACAAATCTCAAGGATATTTGGTTTATTATATAAACTGGGAAGTGAATCCAAGAGTATAGAATATTTGATTCACTCAGCAAACATCTGCTGAATACTTACTATATACAAAACTCCCTTTCACCAAGACAAAGACCCAGGAGCCAGACATGAGCTAAGCTGCATTGTAAATTTTCCCTCTTGCCTCCCCACATCACCCTCCAGAACACAATTCCTATTTCCAGATCTTCTCTTGAACTGGTATCCCCTTCCATCCTGCATTCTGTCTCATCAGACAGACAGAATAAGGAAAATCTGATTCTATCTCAACAGGAAGTAGTAAACCCAAACTGAGCTTGTAGACCATCTACACCTGCCAAACGGAAGATGACAGGTCCCGTGCCTTCTAGGCCACTTCTCTCACCAACCTGAGGAAAGCAGTCCCTGACTTCCTAAGAGATCCAAACTGAAGAATGTATTGACACATATCAAAAATGCTACTTTCAACCTCTTACCACATAATTTTATTTCTTCTATAATCTCACAGTTATTGGAGATTGGAGAATTTAATCCAAAGTCATTCAATATTATGATTCAATGTTGAAGAGGAAATCCTGTCAAAATGACCATTCTTTACCTCTTACCTCTTTACAATCTTAAATCTACCAACCACTCCTCTCAAACTGGACAGGCATGGGGAAGAGAGCTATCTGATAAGACAGTGTCGGGTGGGGAACAAAGACACAAAGCTCACTCTCCTAGACAGACACTTTTCCCCTCAGAAGAAGACACAATGTTTTATATTAAAATAAGCCCTGCCAGTCATTAAAATTATGCTTATCATCCTTTGCGCTCAGGAGGATGAGATCTGGAGGATTTTATTTGAATCCACCTGGGGCAGGATTAAGTCCATGAGATTCATTTCCAATTACAGAGCAATAAGCCAGAAATGGAGCTGCAGCTCTAGTGGTCGAGTGCCAGCCTTGAGTAAAAAAGCTAAGGAATAACACCCAGGCCTTGAGTTTAAGCCCCAGTTTTAGCACATATGTGTGCATGCATGCACATGCATGAGCTTGCTCACGCATGCACGCATGCACACACACTCACACACGCACACACACACTCCCCTTAATGATTAATAAAATGAACAAGTAGTTAAAGGTAAAACTACAAGGACCAGTGAAGTGGCTCACATCTGGTATCCCAGCTGCATGTAGGTAGAGATAGGGACAATCAAGATTTCCACCAGTCCGATCAAAAAACTCTCAAGATCCCATCTGAACAACAACAAAAAAATTCCTGAGACCTCTTCTCAACCAATAAAAAGCTAGGTTTAATGACATGGGCCTGTCACCCCAGCTGAAGTAGGTAGATTAAAGAATATTATAGACCAGAACCACCAGGGCATAAATGCCAAGACGGTATTTGAAGAAAAAAGAAAAAAAAACTAAAGAAGAAGGGGCTAATGTTGATAAGAAATGTACTCATTATCTTGCCCATGTAATTGTAACCCCTTTGTACATTATTTTCACAATAAAATAAAAAATGAAGAAGGGGCTGAAAGCATGATAGAGCACCTGCCTAGTTAGCACAGGTTTCTAAAATCAGGTCCCAGTTTTGTATACAGAAAAAACTTCTACTAAAGGGGTCCACAATATCGAAACTTCCTGCAAATAACCCTCTTGCCTTTAAATATTCTTTAGTGAAACTTTTGAGAAATGTTTCACCCATACTCTGAATTTTATCTTATCTTTGTCCCCTAGAACATACAAGAATAGCTAAGACAGTATCTGGTATAAATAGGACACTCACTAAAGTTTGCAAAACTAATGACAACATTATCAATAACAAAAGACCTTTTTTAGTAACTTTTGGTTGAAAGGATAGGTGGACCAACAGCTACATCAAGAAACTGGGTAAAAGCAATCCAATTTACCAAAACAGCCAATGGTTGTCATGGTAAGTTCAGGTGAACCAACTCAAGTGGACTTCTTTTCTACTGTGACAAGTTCAGTAAAGCAAATATTGTATTTGTTAACCTCACAATGAAAGGTGGGGCTTAGGAGACAAATCTACCAGGTGAGACTCATGCTAATTAAATATAATAACCTATGAACGTTTGGAAAGGCATATGATAGTAATAATTCTACCAATGATATGAAGTCCTGATTGGTGGAATGATCTTTAAAAACAAAAAAAGTTCAATAATCATTTAAAAGTTAACCATCTGTTCCTATACTGAATAACTTTGGAAAGATCGTATGTACACAAATATGGACAGTATGACTACTTCATTCCTAAAGCTGATTTATGATTTTGTTGTTGTTGTTTTTGGGTGCCAGCACTGCCCCTTGCTTATTTTGTGCAAAGCCACAACTCTCTTCCACCTTTTTGTGGATTTAATTAAAGATGAGAATTTTCTGGACTTTTGTTTTCAGCCTAGCTTAAAATAAGATTCTCAGGTTTTAGTCTCCTGAGTAGCTAGGATTATAGAAGTGAACCCTCAAGAACAGGCTTTCATTCCTGAAAGTATTATTATTCTTAGTTAGCTGAACCAAGTTACACTGAAAGATGATTCAAAGAAAGAGCAGAATGTGCAGCCATGTTTATATTTTCCTCCCACCCTGAAGGAGACACTGGTTTCACCCCATTTGTAAATAGAAAAGATCAACTGCCACACTCACTTTCTCTACACAAGCCCTCTGATGGCAGGATGAGTCACTTGCTCCTTCTCTAGAAGCAGTTCCAGAGCCCTGTACTCCCCAGACTGGAGGTTGGGAGGGAGGCGGAACTCCTCTCTTCCCTGTCCAACCTCAAGTCTGCCTTACAAATGTGTGGAGTGCAAAGCCAGTAAGTAGTAAGCACCCTGATACACATAGGAACAAAATATCCTTTTCTGAGACTCAGGCAAACCATCAGCCAATGTACTATCTTTTCATTTTAGTAATAACAAAAAGAGCTCAATACAATTTTAACTATAACTCCAAACAGAAAGCAGAAGAACCTTCTCAGCATTAACTGAATCGGAGAGATGGGGAATAAATATTAGAACTAACAACTGGAGACCTGACTCCAAGGCAGGGATTGATGCAGATGAAGATGAAACTTTTCTTTGTCTTTCCTCCCTGGATGTCTTATAGTCTGGCCTGATTGCATCCCTTCCCTCCTGGGAACTAAATGAGAAATGTGGTATTCAATTATTTCTCTCATAGACAGAGATTTGTTATTTTATTCTATTGTGTAATAAGCCAGTTCTTCTGTTCCTAAGAACAGAGTGTGGTGGTCACTCGTGAACACCTGTGTACAAGGCCCGGTGAGTGCTGGGCAATTGTGAACACCTGTGTACAATGCCTTGTGTGTAGTGGGCACTTGTGAACAATCTGAGCCTAAGCACAACCAAGTTTCCTTGCCTACCTGGAGGATGCTGAATGGGCTCGCTACCTGGGCAGGAGCCTGGTCTACGGATCCCTGCATCCTGACAGCCCTGCCAGGGGTCAGCCTGCTACCTGGCTCCTTGGAGATCCCTCAGGCCTCTCCTGGGAAAAGCCAAGTGAGCAGGAGAAAGGGGCCCAGAAAGGGACTGAGACTGAACACCCCAAAAGTCACCACCACCACCACCACCACCATCACCACATGCACACCTGGGAATGAGTCTGGCTTTGCCCCCAGTCCTCCCTGGAAGTCTCACTAAGAGCAGCCTTCGGGCCTTGCCCGGCTCCCCAGGACATCCGGGCCACCTTCCCAGTCCTCATCCTCGTTGTCCTCATCCTCGTCCTTGTGGTGCTGGTGGTCGTGGTGCTGGTGGTCGTGGTTGAGGCTGTGGTGGTTTTGGTTGTGGTTGTGGACCTCGACCCCCGTTCTGGGCCCTTGGCACTCTGCTGCCCTTGGGAAGCAGCTCACAAACTCCTGGAAGGTGATGGCTCCATCGGAGTTGGAGTCCAGGCATTGGGCCATGGCCTAGTGTCTATGGACCGCAGACTCAGCTCACAGCACAGTGCCCTGAACTCCTCCTACTTCAGGCTGCCTGAGCAGTTCACATGGCAGCCAGTGAAGTCTGAGTGCAGCCATGCCTGGGCCCACTCTTCCAGGGCCCTAAGCACATCCGTGCTGCCAGCGCTGGCCAGGGAGCTCTTTGCTGTGAGCTGCACTTGGTCCTAGACCAGTCCAGGAGCCACACCAGGGGTCAGGCCAGGGGCTGGTCCATGCAAGGAGTGGCCAGTTCCCTAGTCTGAGGGAGGGGGGCTAACCACTGGCGGAAGTGTCCGAGAGGGATGAAGCATCCAGGCCGGTAACCGTGGCCGGGCGAGCGGGGCTTCCACCTGGTTCCTGGGACTCGGGGCGATGCGCCCTGACCTCCCTGGAGCACCCAGCATGCAGCACTGGCTGCTCATTTCACAGGACCTGACTTTGCCCTCCAAGGCAGGGATGAAGGCTCGGTCTCTAGCCTCCACCTCCAGCTGTGAGCTTCTGCTTTCCTGGACATGGTGGGACAGGCCTGGGTGGGGCGGAGCAAGGCAGGGGGGCAGAGCCGGGATAGGGTGAGGCAGCGGTGGGGCTGGGGCCCGGCCTGCCGAGCTTTGCGGGGCAGAAGGATGACCAGCAGGAGTAGAATGCCTAGGCAAAAACGGTAGCTTGGAGGCCTTTCTGTTCCGGAACCAGACAGGCAACTCGGGCAGTCCAGCCTCTGCATGTTTCATTCAGCTGTGGTGCACTATGGCTGCCGCACAGCGGGGATCCATGGCTCTCTGGCCTGCTGGCAAGGTCTGAGGGCTCCCTGGCCTCAGGATGGGCCCTGCACTCAGGCTGCCCCAGCCATCACCTCAGAGGCCTGAGTTAGAGGGAGTGTCTGAGGACATGGGGCGGCTCATGCGGTGAAATGGGTCTCCTCTTGGAAGCAGGTTTAGTCCATGTCTTCCTGCGGCTCCGCAGCCGGTCTCTCCACACACTATAAGCCGCTTTTCAGTGCATCTGTTAACCCTAGGGCTTTCCAGCTGCTTCAGACCATTACTAAATATCTTCCCCATCCGACATGCACAGTGGAGTCTTTCCAAACAAGTTCATGTTTTAAACCACATCGTGGGCATGGTTCAGCGTTGGCCTGGCAGCCTCCAGTCAGAGTCTCCACTTCACCTTCCACCCTGGTTTCTGAATTTTTACACCCCTTCCCTGGAGCCATTCCTTGGAAGTCATCGAGAACACAGGCTTACAAATACGGTGAGTTATCTCCACCTCTCCACAAGTGTCTGTCTTCTCCACCCACACGGCCATGGCCAATGCAAGCCATCACATACAGTGTGGACACAGTAACTTTGTAATGTCCTCATAACCCTCACCTTTAACCGGGCAAGGCTCAGGTAGGAGGTTGGCCACAGCTTAGAGTCTGGCAGTGGCCGGCAGAGGCTGGCAGTGGCCGGCAGAGGCTGGCAGTGGCTGGCAGTGGATGGCAGAGGCTGGCAGTGGCCGGCAGTGTCTGGTGGAGACTGGCAGTGAGTTGGTCCTAAAGTAACAGTATTCCCAGAGTGGGCAGGTGGAGTACTTTTCAGCTCTCAGCTTGTATTTGCTGATACTTCATTGGCCATGGCAAGTCACCTGACAAGCTCTGAGCACATGTAAGAGGGAACTACACAGCCATTTATACAGAAAGATATGCCTCATTGGAGGTTCTTGTTACGGCAGTAAACTACACCCGGGTAACTGGACATTCTACTACATCTTCTTGGGGTCTTAATCTACCATTCTCCTATTCATCCTATACCACCTGGGCTTGAACACAGGGCCTTACACTAGCTCAGCTTTTCTGCTCACAACTGGCACTCTACCACTTGAGCCACACCTCCAATTCAACTTTTTTGCTGGTTAATCTAAGGTAAAAATCTGGAGGCTTTATGTGTCTAAACTAGCTTCAAACCATAAGTACTTGCTGGACAGTCCTTTTAAAACACTAATTATTCCATTATTTACCAGTTCAATGAGTCCCAGTCAGATGACAGTTTTGTTCCATAGGATACACACAATATTTGAAGACATTTTTAGTTTCCTCATTTGAAGTGTTTCCTACTGGTATTTATTAGATAGATGCTAGTAATAATAGTTCATATCATGTAAAAGCCTCTATCCCCTCATCCCATTAAAGCAAATTACCTGATCAAAAATGCTAGTAGTGATAAAGCTGAGAAAGCTAAAAAGAAACAAAAGGCCTTCTCTCTTCCATCTAAGCCATTTCTCAGCTTCAGTAGGATTCTGCTTTTCTGAATATGGTTCCACAATTTCATTGTGATTTGACACTTAACAAATGCGACACTCAGAGTGTTCTTATATCAGTTCAAGTAAGAGCTTCAGGAAAGTTTTTGAAGATCTCCATGAGTGCTCTTAGGAAAAGCCAAGGTTTTGTGATGTAATATAATGTTGTTTTCAAGCAACAGAGGAAAGAATGAAACAGGAAACCTTCCTTTTCTATTCTTGCATCCAGGAACAACCAGACAGGAATTGGAACTAAAAGTGGAGTCTTTGAGCCAGTGAATTGGATGGAATAAGGATCCATCATGCCTTTTAGAAAGATCAGCTTGCTCTCTGGGTGCTCAAGAAGTTTAAAAATTAGAGATAATCTTGTTAGAGCATGTTTTTAAAATAGTGAAAAGATATCCTTGCAAAAGAAGGTTTGTGATCAAATACTTTCATAAAAAAATTGAAAAACATTCCTATCATTTCCTTCTGGGATGAAATACAGATATGTATTTCTTAGTTGAATTTTATTATGAAAGCTTTTAGTTCAAGGTTTTGGTTGGAATTCCTATGAATTTTCCAGAGTAATGGCTGTTGAGAACATAATTTGGAAAACTTCATGGTAGACAATGACTAGGGAGGGCTACTGTAAGAAATTATTCCTTGTTTGCATCATAAATCAACCCAACATCCCAAAGCAGTATTGAGAATCAGCAATGCAACCTGCTTTTCACCTGCTGAAATAAGCTTTTAATGAAAGCCTGTTGCAATGAACCATGTATAATTTCCTTATTGCATAAGAGCATCCTCAGTAACTGTTTTACTCCTGAAGTTACTCTGCCTTAGAAAGATCTGATATTCAATTTAAGATAGACCTAGATAGCCAAGTAATGGAATACCACTAAAGGAAGTTATGGGTAGGTTTGAGAATTCTCTGAAACTTATGCACCACTGAAAGAGCTGGCATGCTGGAGTCTTTTCTCATAAGCAACTAACTACATACACATAGCTTACTATTTGAAAGAAAGTGAAAAGAAAAATATTAAAGAATTTCCTAGCACAAATGAGTCAGCATACATATTTACTTACTTATGTAATGCATATAAAAGGAAGAAAATAAAATTATACTCATATACTCTTACAGAGTAGGATACAATGGGAATACTATAGCATATTTAACTCTGATCTGTTTTATTTTTCAAATAAAGCATTAGAGATTGAGTTGAACTTTTCACTTCATCGTATTTTTCTGGAACTCATCTACAACATTATCTATGTGCTCTATTAGCAGATATTAGGCTTGGATGAACTTCTTATTATTAAACACCAGACATCTTTATTGTGCTCCAAAGTGAATCACACACTATTTTACAAGTCAAACCAGATTGTTGCTGACATTCGTTCCTGGAACTGAGGGAGGAATGCTGCGTTCAAAACTTTTGATCTCTTCTGTAATGATGGAACAAGACTCCTGTGTCATTTCCCCACATTTTCCCACATGTACACAATATGGTTCTTGAACATCTTGCTCCTCTCAGTTGAAACAAAACTTTATCATTTATAGTATGTGTAGCAAAAACAAAAATGGCTCTCAGTTTAATTGGTTATCAAAAACAGCTAACTGTTTAAAATATTATTCTACAAGAGCTCCCAAATTCCCTCCCTTTAGTGTTCAAGCTCTGAACACTACAGGGAACAGGACCCAAGAACATGATGAGAAATCAGGGCTGTGATAACTTTAGATGAAATGAAACTCTCTTCCCCTGCTGCCTGTGAAGAGAGGAGCTATCATAACATGAGAAGGCTGGGCAGCTAGGTCCTGAGCAACCGTTTAGGAAGCCTAGAAGATATCTGAGGAAGGCCTCTAGGAGCTGAGGATGACCATACTCACAGCCAGCAAGGAAGGATGCCTTGGTCCTAAAACCGAGAAGGATTGAATATGGCCAACCACCAGAATGAGCTTGGAAGAGGACTCTGGGTATAAGATGAGAACACAGCCCCAGCTAGAAATAAGGCCTTGATTCTAACCTTCTGAGACCCTGATCCAAGGACCCAGTTAACCTGTTCCTTGACTTAGTGGACTGTGAGACAATAAATGTGACTTGTTTTGAGCTGTGAATCTTGTGGTGATCTGTTTTCAGTGACATAATACTGATATTCAAATGTAAATTTGCTTTCTTGAAGAAGAGGGAAAAGAAAGGAGACAGAATAAAGTTTAAAAATGCTGAGGAAGGCTGATAGCAAACTATGACATGTAGTACCTCTGAAAACTAATTATCATATAATCTTAAGTTAAAAACTGGACACACAGCTCGTACAGAGCACATAGGGAACTGATTAAAAGAAATCTTCCCTTGTATTTCCTCCACGGATCCTTTGAACTACATCAGTTTTGAAGTTGCCTTAGTCATAAATGTTTCTTCAAACCATTTCTTGAAAATTTGTGCTCCAATGCACATTGGAACATAACCTTAGTCACATACTAAATTCATCTGTGACATAATGATTTAAAAATCTACTGCTAAGCCAGTAATCCTAGTTTATGCTTGTAATTCTAGCTACTCAGAAGGCTGAGATCTGTGGGTTGTGGTTCAAAGCTAGTCTGAGCCCAAAAATCTATGAGACACTTTTGTCTTCAATTAAGCACCAAAAAGCTGTAGTGACCTTTGGCTTAAATGGCAGTGAAAAAGTTGAGGGATAGCCCCAGACCCTAAGTTCAAGCCCTAGTATCAGTATAGAAAAGAAAGAGTAGAGAAATCTGATGGCAGAAAATCATCTTCAAAGATGTCACACAAACTTAAAAACCTTTAAAAGATTGCACAAACAAATAGTTAAAAGCTAATCTACACTGGACAAAAAGTAATTGAAATGGCCAGCCCTGTTGAGGTGGAGGCATGGGTCAGTGGGTAGAACACTTGTCAGTGAGTGAAAGTATCCTGTACTGAGTTCAAGTCCCAGTCTCAAAAAAATTAATCTTCAAGCAGAAAAATTGAAAACTTCTGTAAAATAGTGAAATGAAGTACTATAGCTTGAACTCAGAGCCAAGTACTCTTAGTCTGTTTTTCCACTCAAAGATGACACACTACCACCTAAGCCACAGCTCCACTTCTTTTGCAGGTTTGCTGGAGGTAAAAGTCTCATGAATGTGTTTGCCTGACCTGGCTTTATACTGGGATCCTCACGTCTCTGCTGAGGGTACAAGTACCTTGAGGCCTAACCTCTCAATGTCCAGAAATATTCTAAAAATATAAAACTCATTGTGTGCTTCCTGCTAATTATATATTAATAATATGGAATTTATAGAGGAGCTATACATTTCACTGTACTCTCCATTTGGCTCCATAAATACTGAAATCTGGTATGCCATTGTGTTAACTTCAAACTGAGATCCTCAGACCCCAGCCTTCTCAGTAGCTAGGATTTTAGGCATAAGCTACTGGCACTCAGCTTGGTAAAAAATTGGGTTGCAATGATTATTCAAATGAATCAATTTTGAAAATGTCTTCTTTCCTAACAATTTCATAATTATGGAAATTCTGAAATCTTCAAAATAGATTTAAATTCAGTAATCCTGATATTTCTTCTCTCAAAATATTATTGAACAGAGAAGCATTTTTTTAAATCAGTAACAGGAGTTTGTTTGTAATAACTAAGCCTTGGATTAAAGAAAAATTTAATAGAAATATGAGCAAATAAGCAGCCTGAGCAGTGTGCTTCAATCTGCTCACCTCCTAAATCCTTTCCTATATTAACCCAGTTCATCCCCTTTCTGGCCCTGGTGTTGGTGTTTTCCTTTTGTTATTGATGAAGAAACAGAAACACAGAGGAGTTTAGATAACTTAACCAAGGTCACACAGCTAATAAAAGAGCTGTAGTTTGGACCTGAGAATTATACTCCATAGTCCACATCAATTCTAGCTCTCAAATTAAATGAAAGCTATTCCCATGTATGTATGTAAACATAAAATGTTTCCCGTCCACACTCTGAGTGCTTTATTAGTTAGAAGTCTTATTGCTTCACACAGAGAATGTCCTGTGATTCTCATTAGTAGCAGTCTGTTAGCAAATGAGTAAACAGGACTCCAATTTTGTCTCACTGTACTATTCAGTTCTGGCTCACTCTAAATCTTGACAAAAATGCTTGTGGTTGCACCACAAAATGCAGACACTCATTTCTATTGGGTGGTTTTGGAAGCACAAGGATTACTTTAAGGAAACATATCCATTCATGTGGGGAAGATCACATGAGGGCAAGTTTCATGTTTATTTAATGCGTTTCTCTCAGAATAAGTTAGCCAGCAGTGGAACTTCCCGTCACTATTAGAATGGAAACTTCTTTCCTCTCGTAATAGAGTAGGTCTTGCTAAACTAGGCAACCCTACTCAGGGACACCTGTAATTTCAAGAGTTGTAGTAAAACAATGAAACACATGAGTGTTTATCAAATATTTACCTATTAATCAACTCTCCATAAACTGAACTACTGAAGTACTGGCTTGGGTGCCTTAAAAACTGTGCTGTAACTGAATTAATTTACATTTGGGTCAACTGAATGTTTTATTCAAGGCAGGGAAGTAAAATATAAATGGAAGCATCCACTAGATAATCCTATGAGAGTGCCAGGAGGATCAATGAAATGGGAATGTTGCCATGGTTATCAGGAAACAGAGCTGGGACTGTCATTATCAGGAAGATATTGAAAATGTGACCCAATAAACTCATAACACTGGAGACATTCTGTCCTCTGTACCTTAATTATTGTGATCTTGGATTTAGGAAGGAAGCTTGAATGGAGAAAAGTATCTTCTTACCAGTTGGCAATGTATAATTCTTAGAACGTTTTGCCAGTTATGTGGCACAGCCCATCTTGAAAATGAAGGTAATTTTCTAAATGGAAAATGTTATAAACTTATCAATCATTCACGGAAGCCCACTGCCATGGCTACCCGGAGAAAACTCTGGTTCCAAATGAATAACACCTTTCTGTAGTTCCATGTCAGTATGGGGAGCTAGCTGCTCTTGTTTCAAAGGACACAATTTGAAGTTCACATTTCACAGGGCCTTATAGCCTGTCACAGCACACTCTGTATTCACTCTCCATTACAGTTCAGCTAGGCTTAAAGGGGAAGCTCAAATATATATATATAGTAAGCACACCAAAGGGATCATAATGCTCATCTTTATATAGATTATTAGCAGATGAAGCACAGGTGTACCTCAGCAACTCTGGCACTCAAGAGTCAGACACAAGATGCTCTCAAGTTTGAGGCCAAGCTGAGCTACAAAGAAAGACCCTGTCTAAAATTTAAAACTAGAGAACACTAAAACCAGTAGCAACAAGCAAAACAGGCAATCACTAAGACAGACAAAAACAGAAGGCAATTGCCATCTGTAATAGGATCTAGACACAAGTTAGATCCAAATTAAAATTAGACTCAGGTAGCAATGAAGTAAACTTACTGCATCTTCCTTGGAACTTGTTTTGACTATCTTTCTTATATAAAAATCTATTGGACTGAGGGAAAGGAAAGGGAAGGATGACGTTCCCCAAAGATAGGAAATGTACTCATTTGTTAACTTATGAAATGATAGGCCCTTTCTTCCTAACAATTGTTTAAAAAATCTATTGTAATCTTACAAATGTACCTTCTATCAACTGCAAATTTGCCCGCTATAAACTGCTGCATAAATCATAAGAGGAATAATGGATAGCATCATAATTAGAAAGAAGGATGAGCTGGGAGTCAGTGGCTTACATTTATAATTCTAGCTATTCAGGAGGCTGAGATTCAGGGATCCTACTTTGAAGTCATCCCAAGTAGAAAGGGATATGAGACTGCATTCCCAAAAATGTTTAGCAAAATAATTATTCTGGAAGGCTGACAGAAGTGGTAGAATGCTAGCTGAGTGCTAGGCTCTGATTTCAAATCCTGACACTTGGAAAAAAGCAAAAAGAAAAGGAAGAGTGACATTGTAGTGTAGAAAATGGAAATGGAAATATGTCTGATTTACAAATTAAATAGAAATTTGCAAGACCAGTGATCTACAAATATCAAGGTATATATCTGTAGTAAATGAGTGAAAATGCTCAGGTAGTTTAATTGATCTGCAGGGAAATCATATCTATATATAAACAAAATAAAAAAATAAACAGCAAAAAATCCCATCAATAAATGGCCAAATGAATGAGACAGTTCTCAAAAGTACGAATGGGGGGCTGGGAATGTGGCTCAGTGTTAGAGTGCTTGCCTACCATGCATGAAGTCCTGGGTTCGATTCTTTAGTACCACAAACACAGAAAAATCCGGAAGTGGTGCTGTGGCTCAAGTGGTAGAGCACTAGCCTTGAGCAAAAGAAGCTCACAGACAGTCATCAAATCTACATTGAGATTCCATCTCATCTCAGTCAAAACAACTGTTATCAGAAGGGAAAAATATCCACAAATAGCAGCAGATACTAGATGCAAAAAGAATACCCTCTTAATGTGGGTGGGGGATGTAGAGGAAATGTTTGTATGTATGTGCTGTGTGTATGTGTTTATGTGTGTGTGTATATCTCCTTGTGTATTTATGTTAAACACAAGGAGAATTATTCACAATAATAAAGAACAGAAAATGTTATTTGCAGGTGGACCTGAATATAATTATGGTGATAAAAAATAAGTCAGATGTGGAAAAAGCATATTTTCTCTCATAGGAAAAAACTAGATTTTAAGAGAAAAATTGGAAGTAGAAAGAGTATGGTTTTGGAAGAGAAAGAGGATCTGTGTGAGAAGACCAAGAAATGATGATGGTGGTGAATATGGTCAAAGTATACTATGCACATGCATGATATGTCATGTAACATTAATATATGCTGGCATGAGAAAAATAAAACATCAAGAATTAAAAATAAAGTATATAATATATTGATATTCACAAAGTTGTGAATCTGTCATCACTAATTCCAGAATATTTTGAAAATTCTGCCCTGCACACATTAGTTATTTACTTTCCATTCCATCTTCCCCCTCAGCTCCTGAACAAAATTAATTCCTTCATTTCTCTATCTTCTATGCATGTCCTATGACTGGAGTCCTACAATAGTGTGATCTTTTCTTAGCATAATGTTAATTTACCATAATTATTTTCAAGATTCATCCATGTATAGCATAGACCTGCACGTCATTCCTTTTTATGGTTAAATATCTTATTGTATGGTTATGCTCCATTTTGTTTATTCATTAGTTGAAGGGCTAGTTTCTAATGCTTACCACGCTGGGAACACATACAGGGAGCACAAAGTTTGGTCAGGAGGCAGTAAGAGACTAGGCAAAACACAGGCAAGACCCAACAGAGTGAATTTTATGGAAGCAACCACTGAGGCACAAAAGAAGATTTAGAATGTGTTAATTTGAATAAATCTAACAGCCTCTACAGCATAGGGCCCGACTAGTTGTGGTAAGTCTTTTACCTGGTCCTCACATTTCAGACCATTCCCCAGCAGATGGGTAGTGGCATAAAGTGTGGTAATCCCTGGAAAGGATATTCTCTCCAGATCAACAAGGTCCCAAGTACCAAAATGTCAGAATAAAAAGTTGTCTTTGAGCCAGGCACCAGTGGCTCACACCTGTCATCCTAGTTTCTCTGGAAGCTGAGATCTGAGGATCACAGTTCAAAACCAGCCCAGGAAGGAATGTCTGTGAGACTCTTATCTCAATAAACCACCAGATAACCAGAAGTGGCGCTGTGGCTCAAGTGGTAGAGTGTTCGCCTTGAGCTGAAGAGCTGAGGAATAGCACCCAGGCCCAGAGTTCAAGCCCCATGAAAAGTGGTCACTACACATCTATAGTGACCACTTCCTTCTGGCCACCTTCAACTTCTTTTAATTGGTCTACAGAGAGGACAAAACTAAAGAAGAGAGCTTCTGCTAGTAACTAAAGTATAGTACCCAAGGACATAATTTTTCACTTGATATGGTCATACATACAGCATAATGAAGTTGTAGAAATCACTTGCCACTATAGAGTTTTCATTGAAACACAACTTTTTCTTTTAAAAAAACTGCTCAATCGTGAGCAGATAATTAACAACCTTTTATGATAACCTAATAAAATATTATACATTAGTACTTCAATGTGTTAGTACTTACTTAAGTTCTTTTCATTTCTTAAGATTAACTGAAGTGTTTATAGGTGAGTTTTGCTTTAAATTATCCCAAAAAACAAACAGAAAAGCTAAAGGCACTGATGACACAAAATAGAAATAGTAATAATAATTAAGACTTGAAGATGAATCCATTAAAACTACAGATGGGAACCGGTGGCTCACACCTGTAATCCTCCATACCCAAGAGGCTGAGCTCTGAGGATCAGAATTCCAAGCCAGCCAGGGCAGGAGACTCTGCAATACTCTTATCTCCAATAAACGACTCAAAAAGAAGGAGGAGGAGGAAGAAGAGGAGGTGGACGAGGAGGAGTTGGAGGAGGAGGTGGAGGAGGAGGAGGTTGAGGAGGAGAAGGAGGAGGTGGGGGCAGAGAAGAAGAGAAGGAGGAGGAGGAAGAGGAGGAGGAAGAGGAGGAGGAGGGGGAGGAGGAGGAGGAGGATGAAGCCACCACAAGCAGTGCTAAGGCTCAAATGGTACAGCAATAGCCTTGAGCAAAAAGAAGCTTAGGACAGTGGCCAGGTCCAGAATTCAAGCCCCAGGACCGGCAAAATTAATCAATCAAACAAACAAACAAAAAACACTTTGCAATACCTTTGTCTGTGCATGAATACAGTATTCACATAATAAACCCTTTAAAACCAAGGTGAGATGCACAGGAAAAAGAAGTATTAAAATTTGCAATCAGTGTAGGAGAGTAACTTTATAGAAACCCAATTCATATACGGTATGTATTTATACTATTATGAATCAAAACTCCATCCCTTTTCCTTAAATTCCGGGATTGCTTAAGTGACTTGATCTTTTTTCTAGTTCCAAATATCTGCAGGCTAATATTGACACAGGTTGATCGAATTCTTGTTGAAGTAGTTTTATGCTAAACAATGGGATCCTAAGGGTGAGGTAAAGCATGTTGTGATATTTTCTGATGAGAGTTTGATCCAATTAGGAAATTTCACTAATCAAAGACCCTTCACTCTCAAGAGAGCTTTACTGAATAGCAGTAAAGGTTGCTTAATTAATAAGATTAAAACACCCTTCAGAAACAAGCTCAGTATGACATTTCTATCTGTGTCAAGAAACCATCCTCCAAATATAGCACTGTGAAATCTTGGTGGGAATATTTGGTCAGAATGATCAGAAGGAAGGGAAAGAGGGAAGGGAAGGGAAGGGGAGACTATTGATATTTGTACATCTATTAGTTATTGGTTCTAAATAGTATTTCCTTAGAGTTTCCATAAAATAACCAATTATTTTTTGCTTAAGAAAATTATTTCTGCTGTAACAATTAAAAACCTATTTTAAAAAATCCCCAAATGATACATGTAAACCAAGCGATAGAGGAAATTAGTAAAAGAAACCATTCTCTGAGAGTAATTTCCTCATGGTGCCTGTAAACTGAGGGAAAGAAATTGCAAGAAACATTCAATGTATCTGTGTAAGTAAACTTAAGAAACTTAAATTACTATATGCAACTACAATGGGGAAAAGACAGATAAACTTTGATGAGGTACCTTGAATAAGAGCCACGAAGCCCACATCTGTGGCCCCATAGCAACTTATCTACTACTATCAACTATTCTGCCTGGACCAGGACCTTGTCTCCTGAAATTCAGGATACACATTTAGCTTCTGGGAGCATTCATTAGAAATGCTTCAGAACAAGGAGTGATTAGAAGGAGATTTAGTTACTAAGACAGCAGGTGAAGCAAATACCCTGACACCATCACTGTAGAAACCAACTCCCACAGTGTAAACAGATGGGCCAAAGAAGGAGGAAGAAAATGACTGTATAATTAAAACCAGCGTGTTCTGTGTAGACACAGGCTGCCATTCTTCTTACAGGATGGTTTAATGGTGCCAACTTCCTTTCTGAGGTCATAGATTCCATCAGGGGAAATAAGTCATTCAATTCCCATAGGTGTTTGTCCAAACAGCCAACATGGTCATTAAAATTATAGTTATAAAGCACTTTTAATTAACTGAGAAAAATGATAATTAAATAAAAATGATATCTGTAGAAATGGTTTATATACTTTATAATTTCCAAATTTAATCTCCAAATATTTTGTAACCTTTTCAGAGACCAACCATATTGTTCAGAAAAAAGAGAGAATTTAGAGGTATGTTTCTTCTTCCTTGATCTAAGCTTGCCAGAACTGAATTCCGCTTTTCTTTTCTGGAGATAACAGGCCCATGAGAACAACCGTTGCTAGGCACAGAATACCAGAAAATGACACTCAGAGGAGAGGCTTACAGACAGGACTGAGAAGCCTCTCAAAGTCCCAGCTCTGCCAACATGAAGGATCTGGGTGGGTGCTGGAGTGGGTGCTGCTGGCCAGGTAAGATGTGGAGAAAGGACTAGAAGATGCTTTGAGTCACAATGCCTGTGTCCTAACATTGTGCAAAGTGCTTTCTCTGTCTTCATGTCTGAGGGGTCCAGTCACTTCTGTGCTTCACATGGGAGTTTGATATTGTATTGTATTGTATAGGTTGACATGCAGATGCTGTGAAAATGAAGTCACATAAACAAGTGAATAATCTTAACATTACTGTTGCACTTTTGACTTTCTCTATTACTTCTTGGAGCTTTAGACCTTTATTTAAAGCAGAGCCTTATACTAAGAGGTGCTCTCCTGTAACATCTCTGTGTTCTGACTTTTATCACGTA
Source organism: Dipodomys merriami (assembly GCF_024711535.1). Taxonomy (NCBI): domain Eukaryota; kingdom Metazoa; phylum Chordata; class Mammalia; order Rodentia; family Heteromyidae; genus Dipodomys; species Dipodomys merriami. The sequence continues at coordinate 125,230 of NW_027206556.1, read as the reverse complement.
TAAACTACATCCTGATTTTACAAGACGGAGACCTCTGAGTAAAGAAGCTGAGGAGGAGCAGAAGCTGCTTTCTGTGTTGTCAAGGTGACTGGTCACTATTGTTCTTTGCATACATGGGATTCAGTACAGCTAGCCTGAGTCATGAGAGGGATAAAGTAATGGCTACTATTATGAGGACACGATAAGGAGTAGATGTAGAAGATTATGAAGACCGTAGCTAGATTCAAAAGTCCCTTCTCTGGAAGTGGCATTATAGCTCAATTGGTAGAGTGCTAGCCTTGAGTTGAAGAGCTGAGGGACAGTGCTCATGCCCAGAGTTCAAGGTCCACGACCAACAAAATAAGAGTCCTTTCTTTGCACCCTTCTCCCTGCCCCATCCTACTTACTCCTGTACTACAGACCAGCAGACCCTCTATTCACAGGACTGGTCCTAGTTACAAGTTTGTACATTTTATTATCTGTAGCCTATTGAACAAGCATCCCAACACTACTCACTTTTGGAAACTGCTATGTCCAGACCCCCTCTGTCAGATGTGTAGCAAGACAGTGGTGGAGGCCAGTCACTTGCTATCTCAAGCATCTGTGAAAGTCGCTGACTCTTCAGGGTCTCCATTAGTTTCCAAAACTCTTGTGAAAAAGTCATCTGCATCACTGAACACTCCTCTCTCAGAAAACCTAGCAGAAAATGTAATTCCAGCTACAACACCCGAGCCTTCTCTAACTCTACCCTCCACAGACTCTCCCAAGCAGGTGATCTTACCACCAGATCATGCTCTGTCACTAGAGACTATGTTTCCTTTGGAAACTAAGTTTCAAGCAGCTCCATTACCATCCCAACAACTCGCCTCAAATCTTCCTCCCCTAGAACATCATACTTGGGGAATAGGAGATGTTCTCCAACATGCTTCCACTTGTGGAATGACTGGCAAAGCTTCTGACTTGCCCACTCATGACCCACTAACCAGAGAATTGTCCTGCAGAGAGCTGGGTGTGAAAAGCCCGCCCCCTTGTGAGTTAGTAGAATGCGAGGCCAAGCGGGAATCCCTTGCCCTCCATCCTTCCAAGGACTCTACTGAAGGTATTGCTGCATCCTAACAGATCGAGCCTGATAACCACACAATTGTCAGACTTGGCATTCTAGCATTCTTGGAGATCCAAATCAAGAAGAGAGGTGGCTTCTTGATGTGGAAAGAAAGGGAAAGAAAAACTGATTCTTATGCCCAACAAGATAAGCTACGATGCCAATTGAATTCTGTAGGGAAAGTGTTAGTGTCGGTTGCTGAGCAGCAGGAATTGGCATTTTCCTTTCCATTTGGGAGCTCCAACAGCAAGCAAGGGGAGCTGCACAATTAAATGCAGGCCTCATGTCCAAATCCCTATGAAGGCCATTCTCGGCAAAAGTCTATGCAACTCTTTTGGGATCTTCCATCTTTGTACAGTGAGCGTTAAGCTCCACTATCTATGGCTTAGGTGACTATTCTTTGAAATTTGTCTCCTTCAATATAATCTCCAACGTCTTCACAGACCACAAATCGCCAGTAATCCCTGACCCTAAACTTCTGCCATTGCCTGAGATCCAATCTCAAGTCTTGCCTGAGGCTTTGCACCAACATCTTCTAGGAACCCAGGCACAGGCCCAGCTTCACTCTCTGCTCCATGGCCTGCCATCTCCTGAACCTCAGGTTAGGGCTTCTGGAGTCTGTTTTCATGGACTGCAGAGTGAGGCACAGCTCCTTACACCATCTGAAATTTGTCACCCAGAACATAATATATTGCAGAAAAAGCAAGAGAATTTGTAGGATTTACCCTCTGTGGTCCAGAGATCTCGGGAAGACTTTTGTTCTCCAGCTCCAAAACTTCCATTGGTCAGACAGTATTCTAAAGCTAAAGTTATGGTCTCCATCCTTCCTAGTAATTTCCCCCTCACCGGTGACCTGCGGCAAGAACTAGAGCATCAGAAAGAGGCTCATCCAGCAGCACTGGGGCCTGCCCCCAGGATCCAGGAGTCTCTGTTCCTGGTAAGTCGTAGGATAGAAATTCCCCAAAGCTCTGAGTCTAACAGCAGTCAGAGTCTCTCATGGATTTCCTCCTTTAAACATCAGAAGTGCAAACATCCAAACTTTGAATCTAGCTAACTTTAAAGTTTTAATGAGAAGAGCATAGAGATACCTCTGGTAGATGAGGAAGTAGGGAAGGAACAAGGACACAGTGCAGAGACTGGCCCCAAAGACCATCTGTCCAATGCCTCAGTGGGGGCTCCACATAATAGCTCACAGTGTCAGTCTGAGTCAAATTCTGAAAGTTTCACAGGGATTGTGTCAGGCAATGATTTTAGTACCCGACTGGTAATTCTGCATCAGAAACAATTCAAGGATGCCTGGAAGTACATTGGAACAAGAAATTTACAGAAATCAAAGAGTATCAGGTTCCTGGGACTGTGCATGGTTCATGTCATTCCAACAGCATGTACTTGCCCTTGTGTGAAAAATCCCCTAGCCAAAAGAAACAGAGAGATTTGGCACTACTCGTAGGGAAGGACAGAAGTCTGGCCACACCCCATGATATTTCTTTCCCTGAATCCAGCAAGTCAAATATCGTGGCAGACAGAATTACATTTTTTTTCAAATGAAGACAATGCAATGTCTTCCCCAGAAGGCCCAGGAATCAATAGAAACCACTTATGTGAAAGAAGGTCCATCTTGGTTTGCTCCAACTCTAAACTTTCCTCCCCATCCACCTCTTTCTGGAGTATATTCTAAACTTGGGGTATCCCAGCCCCATGGACAAAAGTCTTTTGCTAATAGCCAAAGAAGATGGGAACAACAAATTCAGCCTCACCTGTGAGCAAGAAAGAACAGTGGTTTCAGAGACAATTACTCTCTGATACCAACAAAGAGTACATTGAGAACCTACATAGAATGAAGGAGGGCAGATGGCCTTTTCTGCACCCAACACATGGTGTCCTAGAAAAAGCCAGTGTGACACAAACCATAGCAGACAATATATGCAGTCCAAATGTGTTCCTGAGGACAGCAGTGGCTGCACCTGATGCAGATGATAAGAAACAAATTTTTAGACAAAGCATTCAAAAGACTGATGAAAAAGGGATATGTTCAAAGAAAATTTCCCTATATAATATCTCTAAGGAGATATTCAAGACAAAGGAATTCTGTAATCTTCCATTAGAAGCTAAAAGCAACATCACCAATGAAAGCAAAGCTTCCGTAGTGATACCTATCAATCAAAGCAAAGCACAGGGTATCCTGACCACTAAAAAGACCCCAATAGATACATTGGTTTCCCAAGGTCTGAGTTATCAGACTTTAAAAAATGGACTTTTCAATGAATTAAAACTGAAACTGGAGAGCAGAAAGATAGGAAAGGCCCAGAGTCTTCAGGATGACCAGCCTCTGGAGTCAGATAACTTGAAAAATGTGACTTTACTTACTTTAAACTCTAGTGTCACCAGTGTGGACATGGCAGCTTCCCATGAACTGCATGAACAACTGGACAAGACAACGATCAGCAGAGGGCAGGGCCAGAAGCGTTGCACCATAGTGACCTCCACAATGGCCAAGGTAAAAATTTTCCACAAAGTAACAATGGCACGAGTCCTCCAACACTAAAATCAGACAAGTCTGGTGGAGGAGATACATGGCTTGGGACATCACAACTCAGAAGAGGAGCTGCCATCCTCAAAATAAAACATTAAGGGAGACACCTGCGGGGACATCCTATATTCTGTTACAGAAGGGACAGCCTCCTCCTGAAAACCATTTCAGAAACCACATGAAACATTTTTGTCAGTGGCTTAGTGCAGGTAAAAATGGCAAATGACAAGAAAGCTATCTTGGAAAGGGCAGTTCTCCATGATCATCTGCTCAGGCCAGAAGCCTAGGTAAAGGGAAAGCTTCTTTATCTGGGAACACTGAAAATCAGAAAGTCACCAGAGACACTGGTAAAGTCCCAGTGGCAAAATAAAGGCAGAGGCATGGAGTAGGTGTAACATGCCCCCAGGAATCCCTTGTATCTCCCATGAAGTCTGGGAAATCTCAACCAAAGGCAGAACTTCAGACACAGACAGAATGTAGCCAGGGCAAGCACCCCACAAAGCTTCCTGCTCTAAAGTGGCATGTGTCAAGTCCTACACACAAGAAGCTGCTAGTCTTAGACAGAGAGTTACCTTGAGAAGAACAGGCAGGGCACAGGCTCGCACAAAGAGCCAACAAAGAGTGTGCTAACTCCTGAGCGAAGGCATCTCACAGCCATGGAATACAGGGAACCAGGGCTCCACAGCAGACCCACCTGCAGACAGCAAGTGCTTCAAGTGCCTCTGGCTACCCCTACCATTCCTAATGGCAGTGTGTTGGGAGTGGTTCCCTTTTGAAAGGGAAACTTTTCCTCCATCATTTGCAGGGACAAGAGTTTCCTCCCTCAAAATAATTCATAACTTCCCCCTAATAAACCTCCAATACATTACCTTGTTCTCATCTCCAATAAATGCCCTTATAGCAGTTCCGTCTTTTACATACTGTTTTGTTGGTATGGGTTTAGGGTTATCTATGGCTAGTGTTTAGGAGAAAATAAAATGAGGTTAGCTTTTCCTGACTGCCCCTATTGTCTCTATAAGAAATAGATGACCCTACTCTTGAATCCTCTTTCTCTACCAGTAAAGGTGGAGAAGATGGATCCTACCTTAGCATATTGCCAACTGCATGACAGGCTATGCTGCAATTCTTCCATCGATTAATTGTTCCTGTCCTAGAAGTGGTAGAGAAATCTTTCTCTGTACTGAGGACCAAAGGTTGATAAGTTTTGTGAACTCACTGGTTTACTCCTTTCTTTTTTGTTCTGTTTCCCTTTCATTATATTTTAATGTGAAAATACCATACATAGGGGTTACACTTACATGATCAAGGTAATAAGTAAACTTCTTAAAAAGCATTGTTGCCTCCTCCTTTGTTTCCCCTTACCATTCCTTCCCTTATCCCCCCCACACACACCGCCCAGTGCCAAAGTTGTAAAGTTTGATTTTTGACATAACGTCTTGTACAATGGGTCCATCTGTATCTCTATTTAAACAATTTGTTTTTTTCCTTTCCCTACCCAAATTATAACAACATCAAATACAATGAAAACAGGAGTTATACCATGGGCAAGGGACATACAAAGCAACAAAGAAATCATCTTATAAATATGTTAGAAACAATAGCAAGAAAGAAAAACCATTTCTTAACCCAACTGGGCAGTAACAGGTAATGACTCTGTAGGGGAGTGTTTGATGGCGTTGCTCCAGGTGGTAGGTAGAGTCAAAAAGAGGAGGTGGTACTCCTAAGGGATCATTTGTTTTAGGAGCATTTTTCGATCTTGCCGCGGATATCTCCCTACTGCTAGCAACCCAAGAGATGTGTCCTCCCCCTGGATATTTCTTCACTATGCTTAGACCAAATAACATTGTTTAGAAAATGAAAAGAAAATTCAGAATGACACACAGGGTAAGATAAAGGTGACTGTGTGAAAGATGTCTCAGAGTGACAAAGAAAATCATGAAGTAAGGAAAACAACCCTGTAACAAAAATCTTCATATCATGCCTTTCTTCAAAGTTGATGAGAGCGCTAGAGGGCTTAATGATCTCATAGTGGCTGAACTGTACTATATATGAGACTCTCTGAGCACTGAACAACTACAGGGAAGTCATCAGGCAATAAATTCCTGTCTTTAGGGAAAGTCTTCCATCCATACTTGAGGATGATGTATCTAGTGTGTACAAGTTCACCTGTCAGGATGAAGTTGTCATCCTTGATCTAAGCTTGGTAGAGCTAGAGTGGATCACTTTTAGGTCATCCGCATGTTCCAAAAATGAGTCCTCATATACACATCCCACTAAAGTTACAGATTTTAGAGAACTTACTAGGGTCTTGTACAGAATGTTTTCACTGTTAAAATCTGTGCATATACACATGCTAAAAGAAGTTGGGTACATAGAATGTAACCTCTTATACTGGGATAGACTGAAAACTAAGAGTTTCCTACAGTGCACTTAAACATTTTCTAGAAAAAAAAAACCATTGTGCCTTCTTAGCATCAAAATGAATCTGAACATGGGGCCGAGAAGGTGGCTTAGTGGTAGAGTACTTGCCTAGCATGCATGAAGCCCTGGGGTTCCATTTCTCAGCATTAAATAAACAGAAAATACCAGAAGTGGCTCTGTGGCTCAAGTGGACAGTACTCAGGCCTTGAGTTCATGCCCCAAGACTGGAAAAACAAAATAAATAAATCTTGCCCTGCACTGGTGGCTCACACCTGTAATCCTAGCTACCCAGGAGGCTGAGATCTGAGGATCAAAGTTCAAAGCCAGCCCGGGCAGGAAAGGCCATGAAACTTTTAACTCCAATAAACCACCAGAAAACCGGAAGTGGTGCTGTGGCTCAAGTGGTAGAGAGCTACCCTTGAGCTGAAGAGGTGAGGGACAGCACTCAGGCCTAGGTTCAAGCCATATGACTAACCAAAAAGTAAATAAAAATAAATACATTCATAAGCAAATAAATCTTAACAGAAGACAGTTATGACGACCTTTGCTACATGTTTCCATCTCTTTGTCCCAGGTTTTGCCTTAGAGACTATGGTGTTTCCATCTTAGAGATGCAGAAAGAATGCAGACTGTGGGGAGCTTCTGGGGAAGAACAGTGGAAATTCAGTGTACAATTCTGATTATGCATGGATGTATGATGAACATTTTCATCTCTTCATACTATGTTAGGATCCTTTACCATTATTCCTGTTTACTTGCCATTCTCTAGTACTTATCAGCAGAAATGTTCATCAAAATGACATAAAGCAAAGTTACACTTACTCTATCATTCCAGCACATGCCCAAATTGCCAATTTTTCATGTTGACATTGATCAAAGTCCCATTTTTTTACCTTTGTGTGATTTGGCATTTTTCCATTCCCTAGTCTAGCCACTAACCTATGTCCTTCACCTTCAAAATGCAGTACCCATCATTTTAAAACTTAAAAATAATTTGAACACTTAAAAGTCTCCAATCAGGCATGCTGATGCATATCTATAACCCCAGCTTATCAAGAGACAGAGATTGGAAATACAGAAGTTTGATGATAGCCAAGAAAAAGTGACACTCCATCGTAAACAAGTTCAGCCTGCTGATCCATACTTGTAAACCCAGTGGCATGGAAGGTGTAGGTAAAAATACTGTAAGACAAAGCTAAACCTAGGCAAAAATGAAAAAGCCTATCTGAAAAATCAAAAAAGTGAAAAAAAGCTGGAGACATGTTAGAGAAAATGCCTAACCTGTGTGAGGCCTGGGTTTTATATCGAGAAATAAACATTAAAAGCACTAATGTTCTACAACTAAACACTGACCATTGTAGGGGAGAGCAGTTTAAAGACAAGATTTTTGTTTTGTTTTGCCTTGTTTTTGTTTGTGTGTTTTGCTGTTGGTTGCAGGGCTTTTGTTGGATGTTGGAGCCAACATTTTCATAACCAGATAAGAAAGCATACCTATTCATAAACAGATGAAAAATCATATCTAGATCTGCATTTTGGAAAAATGATTGATTTACCAAGAGAAGCTGATGACCATTCATAAGGGTAGCATACAAGTAAACCGCAGCACCACACACTTGATTCACCTCAATTCACCTCAATTCACAGCTCAGTTCTGTGTTTATGGGCCTAGGTTTTTCCACAAAACACAGGAAATGAAGCTTCTTAGTCATGGTCTCTAGATTTTCTTTTCCTCATGTTATCTCATTTCCTCATAAGGTCTCTTCTAGTCTAAGACAGAAGCCGATGGGATTGGGGAAATATTCCCCCCATAGAATTCCTAACAATCACATGCCTAAGACCAGATAAGCCACATGAACATCCCTGAAACAAAATCCATAATCCAGAAATTGCCCCACATTCATCTAGAACAAGGTAAATTCCTTCAGAGTCTACAAGGGTGTAACATTCTTAATAATATCAAAATCAAATGATATTCACAGTCATTTACTTAAAACAGCCTATTTTCATATAGCCTATATACATACTCTTATGTGCTTTAAATGATCTGTAGGTTACTTGTACCTAATATAATGTAAGCATTATGTTAAATGCCTTATACAGTATTATTTAAAGGGATCATGCAAGAAAAAAGGTTTAAAAATGTCAGCAAAGTTGCAAGTATCTTTTCTGAATAATTTTGAACTACATTTTTTGAACCCAGAGATATGGAAGCCACTAAGATAAAAGAAAAATTGTATGAAAATTAAAGTAATTTGAAGGGATAATTCAGTCTAATAATAAATTTAAGTTAGGGCTGGGGAAGTAGTTCAATGATAGGCCACTAGCTAGCATATATGAGGTCTTGGGTTTGAGATTGAACATAAGAAAGAAAAAGGCAAGACAAAGGCAAGGGAAGGGAAAAGGAAAAGGTGGGAGCAGTGCCAAGAATAAAAGCAAACTCAAAAGGAAATTCAAACCATAGGCAAGGCAAAGGACAAAGAGGCTAGGACTAGGAAAGGGAAAAGGAAAAGGAAAAGAAAAGGAAAAGAAGGGAAAAGAAGGGAAAAGGGAGAGGTGGAGTAGGAAGGGGAAAAGCAAAAGGGGAAAGAGGAAAGAGAAAGGGGAAGTGGAAGGGAAGGGGAAAAGGAGGTGTCATAAGATTGATAAGATGAAAGCTTCCGAGCTAATAAAAAGATCCACCATGCATCCATGTTCTGACAGATAATGATACTAGTAAATGCAATTGAACCATAGGGTGCCCTTTACTTGGTTGAACATTATATCTGGCTGCATCTGGCCAGATGATAACAAATGAGATGATCATCAAAATGAGTGGACTCAATTAAGAAGATGGCCATTCCTAATGTGAATGAATATCATCTAGTTCCTACACAACAGAATTTTTTAAAGAAGATTGAGTAAAGGAGAAATTCCTTTTATTCTGTGTACTGGAGCTCTGACATCAATCTACTTCTGCTCTCACAACAAAACTTGCACTACATGCATCTCACTTTTCAGATCAGCTTTCTTGAAACTTGATTTCTCAAAGCTTTTCTGCCATCCTGTTACATAATTTGTGGTTCTCAATCTTCTGCTTCTCTTTAACAATTCAGAATAGTATCTCTTTTGTAACCTGACTCTTCTGATTATCAGAGTCAACAGGATGGACTTTACCAATCAGTCTTTAAGCTTTCTTTTCATTTCAACTGGATTTCTGTAAAAGCCCACATTGAGAACTTTGCTTGACTCCCATTTTCAGATTGTCTTAAATGCCTACAATTTACCATTAATTTTTCATGGGAACATGAAGATTAACCATTTACCTCTCCAAACACTGAAGTCTGTATTGATTGTGTGCCTGTGTATCCACGGTATAAAAAGCTTCTGGTTCCAAATACAAAATCTTTCCTATCACATCCTACCTAAGGTTTAACCGTAGTTGCTGTTTTAAAACATTTGTAGGTGTCAGTCTCTTTCTCTATGAAATGAAGATAGCTGATATCCCTATCAGAGACTAATGGTAAAGATTACTTAAAAGAAACAGTACCAATGATCTAAAACTAGATTGGAGTAATCTTGTCTTGTCAAAAAAATCACTCCAATCCCTCCCAAGAAGACAGCACAAATCTAATTTACAACATTCAAAATTACAAGTGTCCAAAAACACCTATCACCTTATCTTACCAAGTCTTCTGGAGTGCTGACTGGTACTCCAGGTTTGTGGTTTTCCATAGCATGGTCTGCCCAAAGGTGGTACTGCAAGAGGACTGTTAGAAAAAAGATTTTATCAAAATAAATGAGAAAAATGCACATGATAACTTTAATCTGATATATACATTAATATGCTAGATTCTAAACAAGTCTCAATAGACAGGTGCATGAAACAAGTATTATGTGCACTTATTTGAAAGTGTGTCACCTTCTTGTGCAAAACTTTTATACTCTCAAGACACATACACTGGTATCTTCATTTGGTCCTAATCATCTCAGCCCCCTCCCCTCTCTTTCATAATAGTCAATAATTTGGGAATTTGATTGAGAAGTGCATTCAAGGCTATCAAAGATTAGACTGACCTTGCTTATGATATGCCACACAGGCTAAACAGAGAAGTCAGCTCTATGAACAGGTTATCAGAATAAGGCTTGGTTAATGAACTAAATTATTGAAGATTATATATCCTGCCTTTCCAGTGAACACAGCTTCTCCTAATCTAAGGACCCTGGGAAAAAGGACAGGACCGGATTTCAGGGTTAGGGAGAAAGCCCATGAGTAGAGAAGGATCCTACATAAACTCCACGTTGCCTCAAAATTGGGCAGGTAAGACTCATGATTGTGTGCCAGAGTACACTCCTGTACGCTGAAGGGTGAAGGTGGGAGAAGAGTCTGATCACTCCTGTTCTTTACAACTCTGCAGACTCATGGCGAAGGTAACAAGAAGATATTGTTTTAATTGGCTTTATCATTGTTTGAAAATACCAAAGATAGCTAAGTGTAGTAGCACAAGCTGTAATCTCAGCTACTTGGCAGGCAGAGATCAGGAGCATTACACTTCAAGGCCAGCCAGAGTAAAATGGTCGTGAGTCTTCATTTCTCACAGTAAAAGCTTAGAAGGGAGGTCCATGTCTGTCATGCAGATATGTAGGGATCATAAAGAAGACTGTAGGCCAGGCCAGCCTCCACAAAAGCACAAGATCCTATCTCAAAACAAACTGAAGCAACATTAGACCCAAGACTAAAGTACCTGACTCAGAAAATGTCTACCAACACAGTGCTCTGAATTCAAATCACAGAGCAACAAAGCAACCACACAACAAACCAAACCTAAAAATTGAAAAACAAAAACCAGAAATACTTCAAAGATCTTCATATATTCTGACTTGCTCCTAGATGGACGATAGCTTTGCCCCAGCCTTGATTCAGTGATTAAACTTCAGTGGACACAGGGACAGTAGACCACACCTGTAATCCTTCCTATTCAGAAGGTGGAGATCAAGAGGACAGTAATTCAAGGCCAGTCAAAAATTCACAAGCCCTCACCTCAAGAAAAACTGGTGTGGTGGCACATGCCTGTTGTTCTAGTTATGAAGGATGTATAAACAAGAGTACAGAGGTCCAAGAATAACCCCAAAACCCTATTCAGAAAATAAAGCAAAAGGGCTGGGAGGCCCTACCTCCATAAGTAGGGCACCTAATTACCTACCTAGTGCAAGACACTAGGTTCAACCCCCCAGAATTGCCCCTGCCCTGCAAAATAAGAAAAGAAAAGAAAACAGCTTAAAATGGACTTACTCTGCTTCATGGAAACCAATCTCAAAAGGTAGGGAGGATTAAACCTTCTAAGGATGCCTATAGAACTTAGTGCACTTTGTGGGTCTGGTCTACAGTGGAGGAAATAAACTTAGCACCCTTTTACTAGTCACACCTAAAACTGCTACTACTGGAGCAAGCAGTTGGTATCATATGCATAACTTCCTAGGTTTGATTCCTAGCACAAAGGGAAGAAAAGGACACAGAGGGCAGAAATGGAGACAAGAGGGCAGAGAAGTGTAGAAGAGGGGAAGGAAGAAGGGAGGCAAATTTTTATGTAGTATTTGAAACTATGAAATCTACAATATAAAGTGGAAAAACAGACTGCAAATAAAGTGCTTTTGATTTGTATAAAACAGGAAAGTGCTGGAATGTGGCTTAGTGGTATAGGCTTGCCAAGCATGAATGAAGCCTTAGGTTCTATTCCTCAGTACCATATAAAAGGCCAGAAGTGGCACTGTGACTCAAGTGATAGAGCACCAGCCTTGAGCAAAAAGGCTCAGGGATAGTGCCCAGGCCCTGATTTCAAGCCCCAGGACTGGCAAACAAAACAAAATAACACACACCACACACACACACACACACACACACACACACACACACACACACACACACACACACAAACACACACTATAGAAAAGGGAAAAACAGAGACTTTAGCTCAAGACAGTGGCTCCAGGACCAAATATTCGTAGTAGCAATAAGGCAGGAGTAAAGGATTTCCTGATCTCTGAGGCTTACCCCTGAAGATAAAATATAAAAAGGACCTCACATCAAAAGCCTTCAGAAGTTGCAAAATAGATGAGTGAACAGCAGTGACATGGCAAGTTAGATCCCTGAACAGGAATGAACAACTCAAGAAGCTGTTCTAACACAAAGTCTGGGAAATGAGGCAACCTCTATGATGTACAGGATGTAGTATCAGCCTGGATCAATTATTCAACAGCTGTCCAGTGGCATTGAACAGGCAGAACATAGAGGTCTGATGATACCTTTCTTGGGGCAGACTCTGATTTTATTGTAAATAAATCTATTCAGGTAATCTAATACATTTCAGTTTATTTTTTGTAGGGAAAGCATGAGTACTCCACAAAAGACATCCTCCTTCCCTCCCAGAGAACAACACCTACAACAGAACCTTCCCTCTAACCAAGAAGAATGCATGGTTGAAAGCAGTTAAATCCAAAATGCAAGCAGATATGACCAAGTAAACAGGTCTCAAGAAACAAAGGATCTCCACTCAATTCGTCTTATCATTTCTAAATGACTCAATGTACTTGACATTATATATATATATATATATATATATATATATATATATATATATATATGCAAATCTGAGGTAAGCTAGAAGGAAGACACAGAATCAGAGTGAAACAGGAAAATATACAACAGAGGGGCCCATCAGCTGCAATGGACATTGATGAAAATAAACTAAGCAACTCAAGGGCAGCCATGGGAGGGAGCGAAGGAGAAAGAAAGAGGGAACAGCTTACACTAAGCAAAAGGAAAGAAATGTACATATCACCCAATGTGGAAGAAATAGTTGTATTGTCAAAACTCATAGAATTCAAACATTATAGACCATGATAACGACCATTTGCCTTGTGAAGGTTAAAGTATGTTTGTGATTTTAATTATCACTATTTCACAATACTGTGAAATTTGTGAAATATATGAAATCACTTAATCACAATAAAGGCATTTCCAACATCTAATGTGTATCACTGCTGAATTAGTTCACCCTTTCTCTCATCGTTTCTGTAGTTCCCCTTCCCCTCCACAAATCAGATAAACTTTCATACAGGACAAAATGTACAGATATCAAAAACAGAGGCAAAAGGTGTGGGGGGAACCAGAAAAACACAAGAATTGCAAAAATTAAAATAAAGAGCTTCTTGTTTCTACTTCTTGGAGTTCACATCGGTAAGCTGTTTATTTCATCTCAAGTAAAATGTCTGATATGACTTAAAAAGAAGAATAAAAAAGCCAGGAGTGGTGGCACAAGCCTATAACCTCAGCAAATAGGAGCACTATGAATTAAAAGCAAACCTGGGCAATACACTGGATGGTAATGCCTTATCTCAAAAATTCAAGAACAAGCTTGAAAACCCCATGCCAAGTGAAAGAGCCATACTGCTATATGTTTTACCCATTTAAGATGGAGTAGCAAGTCACAGAGACAGAAAGCAGAGCAGTGGCTACAAGGGGCAGAGGGGAAAAGGAATGATGAATGCCTTTCCTGGTTAACCTGCCTAACCTGGTTAACAACAGTCCCTGTGTACAATCTTCTGGATACACTAAATGCTGCTAAAGCATACATATTGAAACTATTCATTTCATAGAAGATAAATTACATTTCAATAGTAACACTCAAGAAAATGAAAAGGCAAACCACAGACTGGCTGGCACTGTTGCCATTAGAAATTTCTTAATGAAAGACTTGTCTCTGAAAGGAAGATAGTGGAAAAATCAACACCAATAAAGATAACAACTCAATAAAAGTATGCAGAGCACCGAGAACAGACAATTCATTTAAGAAATGAGACAAATAAAATGCCTTTTGCAGGAGAAACTTACACACTGTCCAGGAAGCATGCCCTCCAATGACAATCCAGCTGTGCTAGTCCCCTAGTAAGTCTACCTGCAGAAGGGCTCCTCTGGATGTCCCAGTGGGCAGACGCCTTAGAGGCAGAGTTGCAACTCTGACCACTTCAGGAGAACCTTAGCAAAATGGAGTGTGGAAACAGCATAGATGATCCTAGTACCTAGACAAGTCCAGGCAAGGGACCAAGGGCCTGCAAGATCCTCAGAGAAGCACAAAGCCAGAAGCTGTGTGCCAGAACAGGTCTACCTATGACGTCCTGAGAGCAAGACAATCCATAGAGGCACAGTGAAAGTTGAACAAAAGAAGTTAGTTTACACTATTTACACCAGAAAGGGGTCCTGAGTCTACCTTGTCCTCGGCTAGATACCCAGAACCAAGAGCCGCCTCAACCACCAAACCTCCAAGCCTCCAGTGGGCAGCCCCAACCCTCCCACCTTTATTAGTTGCTCTGCAAACCACCAATTAGTAGGTCTGCAAACCTCCAAACCTCAGACCTCCAAAGCTCCAAAGCTCTGAACCTCCAAAGGGGAAGGCTTTTCCAGTCTTCCTCCACTGCAGGCCTCTCCATTCTCCACAGGCCTGCCCTGCTCTGCTCTAGGAGGTGCCTCTCCACAAGCCTCTCTAGAGTGAGGTCCCACATGGCCTCCAGAAAAGGCACTAAATGACCTTCAGAGGAGGCCCCGAATGAGCTCCAGAGGAGGTCCCAAATGACCTCCAGAGGAGGCCCCAAATGGCCTCCACAGGCCTGCCCTGCTGTGTTGCAACAAGCTTTCCCCTACTCCCTCCTCTACTCCCTTCAAAACTCAGGGTTTTCCTTTACACTCCTCCCCTCAGGACTCCAGGTCTGCTCCAGACTCCTCCCCTTGGGACTCCCAATCTGCTCCGGACTGCTCTCCTCAGTACTCCTGATATCCTCAAGTCTCTGTCTGCACTGGACTCCCCTCCCCCAGAAGTCCTGGTCTCCTCCCTATGGACTGTTTACCCCCTAAGTTCCCATGACCTCAGAGCACTCAGCCTATATATACCCAAATAGGCTGCTGCCTTCCCCCAATAATGGTTTCAAGCCACCATTCATGCTCATCCCCCAAGCTGCCCCCTGTCCAATCCCAATAGGCAGCTCGCCATGTGAGCCTCCACACCCTCTTTTGGCGGCCTGACATGCACCTTTTAGCTGCATGTCCCTCCTGCAGCACCAGGTGGGGCAGTGACGTCAGAACCTCAATATCCAGCTCTGTCCAGTGGCCAGGTGTGCTGAGCGCGGGTGTGCGAAGATCAGTCTGTGAGGCCCCAGTCTGTAGATCATTGATGCTTGCCTCTTGATGCCTGCCCCTTCCAGCAGGCTTGACCAGGGGTTGCGCTAACTATCAGGCCCCTGCTGACTATCAGGGCCTATGGGTTATGACAGTCTCGGGGTCCACCAGGCAGAGGGGCCGGGCCATCTGTGGCTGGGTCCCAGGGCAGTGCAGGACCAGGGTCTGTGGCCTGAATGGCCAGTGTAAAGACCTAGACAAGGCTCAGATGAGGCCTCGGGACAAGCAGGACAGCCTGACCCCTTTCTGAATGGCCTTGGGGCCCAGGGTGAAGGCATCCAGGACAGACTAGCTCTGTGCTGAGGCTAGGCTACATCCAGGATTCAGGGGCACAGAGGCCAGCGGGCTTCCAAGTTCTGAGGGTGTGGAGGCCAAAAGAGGCAGCAGTAAAGGTGCCCATCCCTGCACGGCAGTCCCAGTCCTCCCCGAAGTACTCCAGGGGTCTCCAGGATGCTCCAGGGGTGCTCCAGGGATCCCAGGATGCTCGAGGGCTCCTCCCCAATGGCCCGGTTGTTGGAGGGTGGGACCAGGCTCAGGCCACTCCCCTCCAACCTCTGCTGCTGCCACGCAGTATCCATGACACCTCCCGCCTCTCATGAAGCTCCAGAAAATCTCCAGTGGCACTGTGGATCAAAAGGTAGAGTGCTCACCTGGAGCAGAAAAGCTCAGGGACAGTTCCCAGGCCCTGGGTTTAAGCCCCACAGCTAGCAGGAAACAAGGCGGGCGGGGGGGGGGTGAGGGGTAAAAACAGGCAGTGTGACTATTGTCCAACATAAAAATGGACACTTGAAGGCACGTGCCACGATGGAGTATGGTACACTCATCTGTGTCATCTCATTTGGCAGGCATTTTCCTGATCATTTGTAGTGTATGGCAACAACCAAACAGGAATGAGGTAAAGGGTCTGGGTACAGTATAAAGAACTTCAAAGCATTTTTCGTCCATTCTCATGCATAATCAGAAAGTACACCGAATGTCCACCGCTCTCCCCAGGACCTTCCCACAGTGTCCCTTCTGTCTGCAGCCCTAAGACTGAAGCACCACGCAGCCAAAGGCACGGCTCTTGACAAACAGCTGAAACAAGGAATGAGAGAGCCCAAGAGTTGTCTGTTCAGGTTTTATTTTGATATTGAGAAGGTACAAATTTTTCTACAGAAAGGACCACAAGCTCCGAGTAGGAATCACTTTCTAGTTGTGAGTCTCTGTGTAAGAGTTACATTCCATGCAGCCAAATTCTTTCAGGATGAGTATGTACCCAGATTTGAAGAATGACATCATTCTGTACAAGTCCATAGTGAGCCCCCCCAATCTGTGATCCTTGGTCATCAGTTACAGATGACCTGAAAGAGATTTCCCCTAGCTCTAGCAAACCCATGCAGATCAAGGATGACAACTTCATTCTGATAGATTATCTTCAAGTGTGGGTGGAATCCATCAATGTCACCTTCCCTAAAGACAGAATTTTATGCCTGATGACTTCCCTGTTGATATTCAGTATTACAAGTGTGTCATATATAGTCCAGTTTAGCTACTATGAGATCAGTAAGCCCTCTTGTGCCCTCACCAACTTCGAAGAAGGATTGACAGGATCACACTGGTCTAGGAAACAATGGGGTGATAAGATCGGAACTTTTGTTACACTTTTTTCTCCTCTTCAGGATTTTGTCACTCTAAGACACCTTTTATACATTCACCCTTTATTTGCCCTGTGTGGCATTCTGACACCTAACAGCTTGTATTTTCTTTTTCTCTAAGCAATGGTATGAGTCCAAGCACACTGAAGAAAACCACATCTCTTGCATGTTTGGAAATAGATCTTCATGCAAGATCAAATAATGCTCCTAAGAGTCAACACCACTCACAGACAGAGTTGTCACCCCTGGAAAAGCAGCTCATTAATAACATGGGTGCCTTGATGCCACTGCTTTGTCCTCTCATTGAGCAGGCAGAAAACTATCTCGTGGAGAGGTAAGTTCAGCCACTTTGTTCCAAAATCCAGTATTGAAGGGTCATTCTAGAAACCAGTGAAAGACACCAAGGCTATGAAAACTGGGTAATGGGTTGGAGCAGGAGATGAGTCAGTCAGAAATCATGTTTTCAGCATGGCAAAGGACATAGCTAGCAAGATCAATAGAAAGCCCACGGATTGGGAGAAGATCTTCACTAGCCATACAACAGACAAGGGTCTCATATCTAAAATATACCTGGAACTCAAAAAATTAAATCCGCCAACAACAAATCTTCAAAGAAACAACTGCCCAATAAATAAGTGGGCTAAAGAATTAAAGAGAAACTTCTCTGAAGAGGAAAGAAGGATGGCCAATAGACACATGAAGAAATGGTCAATCTCTCTAGCCATAAAAGTAATGCAAATCAAAACAACATTGAGATACCAGCTCACCCTCGTTAGAACGGCTATAATCAAGAACTCTAATAACAACAGATGTTGGAGGGGATGTGGACAGAAGTGGTTGGTGGGAGTGTGAACTTCTTCAACCACTTTGGAAAGCAGGATGGAGGTTCCTAAGAAGACTCCACATATAGCTCCCCTATTACCCAGCAATCCCACTTTTGGGCATTTACCCAAATGTTCACAAACATGACCACACTAAAGCTACCAGCATGACTTGGTTTATTGCAGCCTTATTTACCATAGCTAAGATATGAAACCAACCCAGATGCCCATCAGTAGATGAATGGATCAAGAAAATATGGTATATATATACACAATGGAATTCTATGCCTCCATCAGAAAGAATGACATTGCCCCATTTTTTAGGAAATGGAAAGACTTGGAAAAATTATATTAAGTGAAGTAAGCCAGGACAAAAGAAACATAGGTCCCATGGTTTCACTTATTTGCAATAACTAGTATATGTCTGAGTCAAATAGAAAAGTTCAGATAAGTTGATGTTAGGGAAATGAACCCTAAGATATGTATCCAAATGTTTTTACTTTCATGCGATTGTTTCTAACACATTTATAAGATTATTTCTTTGTTGCTTTGTATGTTCCTCTCAAACGGTATAACCCATGCTTTCACTGTACTTGATGATGTTATAATTTGTGGCGGGGAATGGAAAAAACAAATCGTTTAAATGGGGATACAGGTGGACCCATTGCAACAATGAGACATACAAGTCGTTTTGTTGAAAACGAACTTTACAACTTTGCTGGGGCAGGAGGGTTGGTTGCAGGGAGAGGATGGGATGGGAAGGGGAAACAAAGGAGGAGGCTACAATGCTTGATAAGAAATGTAGTCATTATCTTGTCCATGTAATTGTAACCCCTCTGTACAATATTTTCACAAAAAAAGAAAAAAAAGAAATCATCTTTTCAATAAATAAGCTGTTTGCATCTTGAAAGCTGTGAAATATTGGTAGTTCTATCATTTCCCTATCAAGAGTGTTTATTAACAAAATATTTTTAGAATTGCAGTTGGCAAAAGCAATGGTTTTTATAACTACAGTTTACAATGTGTAAACTACTAGTTCTGGGTAGCTAAATAAGTTCACATCCCTCAAGATTAAAATCCACTTGCTTAGTCACACTAGCCAGATTTTCTGTGCCCAGTAGGCCAAGTGTGGCTGAGGATGGCCATCCTGGAATCTAAACCTGAAAACACGTCCATCATTGCAGGAAGTCCTAATGGAAGGTAATCGATTCAAAATATGATCACAACAAGCACATCAGTGTCTCTACATTGCTCACTCCTTTTTTGGCCTCCATGTTTACTCAGCCTCTTCTTTGCTTTTTCATAGGTATTTTCCTGTGATTCTATCACAAATACACAGTGTGCCCTTTAACTAAAACCCTCTTAATTTTCTAAAAGGGCTGTTTGTTTGAATTTGAGGTCTTATTATGCAGCTCAGGCTAGCCTTAAACTTTCATTTCTCCTACCTTAATTGCTATAGTGCTGGGTCATACAGATATATGGCACTACATCCGGTATCACATTTTGTTTTATTTTTTTAATTTTAATTGTTATTTTTTTGTGAACATACTGTACAGAGGGGTTACAATTACATGGGCAAGACAATGAGTACATTTCTTATCAAGCATTGCAGTCTCCTCCTTAATTTACCCTTCACATGCCTTTCCAGGTTCCCCCTCGCCCCCCCTCCCAATCCCTCCCCCCCCCCGCACCAAACTTGTAAAGTTTGTTTTTGACATGACAACTTGTACTTCTGATAGTTGCATCAGGTCCACCCCATCTCCTTCACAAATTATACAAACATCAAATATAGTGAAAGCAGGGGTTATAATGTTGGGGAGGGACATACAAAGCTACAAAGAAATAATCTTATAAATGAGTTAGAAACAAATGCATGAAAGAAAAAAAACATTTAAATACATATCAAGGTTTCATTTTCCTAACATCACATTATCTGACCTTTCCTGCTTGACTCATACATATAGTAGATATTGCAAATAAGGGAAACCATGGTACCTATGTTCTTTAGGCTTGGCTTACTTCACTTAATATAATTTTTTCCAAGCCTTTCCATTTCCTAACAAATGGGGAAATGTCATTCTTTCTGATGGAGGCATAGAATTCCATGGTGTATATATATCACATTTTCTTGATCCATTCATCTACTGAGGGGTATCTGGGTTGGTTCCCTATCTTAGCTATGGTAAATAATGCTGCAATAAACATAGTTGTGCTGGAAGCTTTAGTGTGGTCTTGTTTGTAAACATTTGGGTAAATTCCCAAAAGTGGGATTGCTGGGTCATAGGGGAGCTCTATGTGAAGTCTTTTCAGGGACCTCCATCCTGCTTTCCAAAGTGGTTGAACAAGTTTACACTCCCACCAACAATGAAGTAAGGATCCCTTCTGTCTACATCCCCTCCAACATCTGTTGTTGTTAGAATTCTTAATTATAGACATTCTAACCTGGGTGAGGTGGTATCTCAATGTTGTTTTGATTTGCATTTCTTTTATGGCTAGGGAGGTTGAGCATTTCTTCATGTGTCTATTGGCCATCCTTATTTCTTCTTCAGAGAAGTTTCTCTTCAAGACTTTAGCCCACTTATTTATTGGGCAGTTGTTTCTTTGAGAATTTGTTGTTGGGGGATTTAATTTTTTGAGTTCCAAGTATATTTTTGATATGAGACCCTTGTCCATTGTATGGCTAGTGAAGATCTTCTCCCAATCTGTGGGCTTTCTATTGATCTTGCTAGCTATGTCCTTTGCCATGCAGAAGCTCTGCAACTTCATGCAATCCCATTTGTCCAACCTTTCTTTGATTTGTTGTGTTTCCGGGTCTCTATTAAGAAAATTTCGGCTTTAGCCAAGGAGGCCTAGGGTTTCTCCTATTCCGTCCTGTAATATTTTCAGAGTGTCTGCTTTGACTCCGAGGTCTTTGAACCATTTGGAGTTGATTCTGGTGCAGGGTGATATATAAGGATCTAGTTTTAGTTTTCTACAAGTACTTAACCAATTTTTCCAGCACCATTTACTGAAGAGGCTGTCTTTCTTCCATTCTATTATTTAAGCTCCCTTATCGAAGATTACTTGGCTATAGGTCTGTAGTTTCATTTCAAGGTTTTCAATTCTATTCCATTGGTCCTGAGGTCTGTTCTTACGCCAGTACAAAGCTCTTTTGATTACTATGGCTTTATAGTAGAGTTTGAAATTTGGTATTGATATTCCACCAGCAGTGTTCTTTCCATTGAGGAGCATTTTTGCTACTCGGGGTCTTTTAATGTTCCATATGAATTTTTGGATTGCATCTTCTATTTCCTTGAAGAATGAGGTTGGAATTTTGATAGGTATCACATTGAATTTGTAGATAGCCTTGAGAAGTATTGCCATTTTCACGATGTTAATCTTGCCAATCCATGAGCATGGGAGGTTTTGCCATTTTCTAAGTTCTGTTTTGATTTCCTTTTTCAAGATTTTAAAGTTTTCAGCATAGAGGTCCTTCACTTCTTTGGTTAAATTAATTCTTAGGTATTTTATTTTTTGAGGTGCTATTACAAATGGAGTTACTTCCTAATTTCAGCCATACTTTTCTCATTGTTGGCATACAGAAAAGCCATTGATTTTGGGGGAGTTAATTTTATACCCTGCTACTTTGCCAAAGTTTTGAATAAGCTTGAGTAATTTGGGAGTCGAGTCTATGGGATTGTTTAAATACAAGATCAAGTCATCTGCAAAGAGGGAAAAGTTTATTTCTTCTTTCCCTATTTGGTTCCCCTTTATGTTTGCATCTTGTCTTATTGCTGTAGCTAGGCATTCTAATACTAGATTGAAGAGAAGTGGAGAGAGTGGACAGCCTTTTCTTGTTCCTGAGTTAAGAGGAAATGGCTTTAGTTTTTCACCATTAAGTATAATGCTGGCTGTAGGTTTGTCATATTCAGCCTTTATTGTAGTGAGCAATGTTCCAAGGATTCCTAATTTTTGCAAAACCTTCATTATAAACGGGTGTTGGATCTTGTCGAATGCCTTTTCTGCATCTATTGAGATAACCATGTGGTTCTTATCCTTGCTCATGTTGATGTGATGAATAATATTAATTGATTTGCGTATATTGAACCAGCTTTGCATCCCTGAAATGAATCCTGTTTGATCGTGGTGTATGATTTTTTTGGATGAATTGTTGCAGTCGATTGGCCAAAATTTTGTTGAGAAGTTTTGCATCAATGTTCATCAAAGAAATGGGTCTATAGTTCTTTTTCTTTAATGAGTCCCTGCCTGGTTTTGGGATGAGGGTTATGATGGCTTCATAGAATGTGTTTGGTAATGAACTTTCTCTTTGAATATCATTGAAGAGTTGGAGGAGTATTAGTGTGAGCTCTGCTTTGAAGGCCTTGTAGAATTCCTCTGTAAAACCATCTCGTCCTCAACTTTTCTTAGCTTGGAGGTCTCTCCTTGCTTTTTCTATTTCAGTGCTTGATATGGGCCTGCTAAGCTGGTTTAACTCATCTTGGTTTAGTTTTGGCATGTCAATATTTGCTAGGAAAAGGTCCATTTCTGTCAAGTTCTCAAATTTATTAGCATAAAGTTTTGAGAAGTATTCCCTTATAATGTTCTGAATCTTGGTTGTTCCCGTGGGGATGTTTCCATTCTCATCTTTGAGTTTATTTATTTGGGTATGTTCTCTTCTTTTTCTGATAAGATTTGCTAAGGGTCTGTCAATTTTGTTAATTTTTTTGAAGAACCAACTCTGTGTTTTGTTGATTCTTTCTATAGTTTTTTTGGATTCTAATTCATTTAATTCTGATTTAATTTTGATTATTTCTTTCCGTCTACTGGATTGTGGTTTATGTTGCTGCTCTTTTTCAAGGAGGTTCAGATGTCTCATTAAATTGTTGGTTTCAGATCTCTCCAATTTGTTGATGTAGGAGCTCAGAACTATAAACTTGCCTCTGAGTACTGCCTAGGTATCACATTTTAAAGATAATGTCATATATGCTTATGAGCTTTATCTTTCTTTTGGTATCTTACTTATGTGTGGAAAAAGTCGTCACTATATTTACTTGGACCTATGATGCATCAAACCCTATACTATTAAGAAAATGCATTTTTTGGCTTTGACTGATCACTGATAATCTGGATACTAGGAAGATTCAAAAAGAAAGTATTTCCTGTCCCTTAAAGATCATCTCCAATTCAGTTTCGAGTTTAGAAATGTCTCTCCAGAAGAAAACTTTTGGTACAAGTTAGGACTCATCTTGGAGTACTGTCTTCAGAGGTAGCAGAAGCCAGTCACACCAAAGTGGAAAGAATTTTAGCAAATCTTTTCCTGAAGGGATGCCTTGGTGCTCAGCAGAGAAAAACACACCCAGGTGCCAGAAATTTCCTGGGTAAAGGAAAAGTGTACAAAACATGGAGCATGGAGGTCAGAAGATACTAAGAAATGTTTTATCTAGCTCTTCCTACCCATTATGCATACATCTCTTCTGAAATACATGATGGTCCATTTAGTTTCCATCTGAGGCCCAGATGACACACAGAGGACTGGGCAGTGGATTCCTATGAAGCTGAAAATGGAGGCAACGCTGATGTGTACATTTTCCCACCATTCTTATCTCCATTCACTTCCCCTCCAATTAGCAACCACATCCTCTAGTCAAGACAAATTTCAGTTTCCAGATACTCACTTTTATTCAACTGTTAGCTTTTAGATGGGGTTATGCCATGGAATCTCAATATACTCATACCTATCCCAACTGGGATAGGTGGAGGAAGGGAAATGATTGTACAAGATGTGCTGTGCACATAAATGGACTTGTTAAGTCAAAACTCTTCTCTAAAACTATTTGAAAGTAACAATAACTAACATGATAAAAATTGGGCAAAATGCTTCTGACAGGTCACAAAAGGCCCTGTGGATATCATGAGAGGTACAGGGAGAAGATACCCAATACCAGTAATTAGGGAACTGTGGATCAAAATCACTAGTTATTAAAGTGACAAAAACAAACAGGGCTGATTGTGCTAGGTTCTAAGAAGTGATGTGCTTAGCATGTCCCTAAAGTTTGCAGAGTGGCAGTGTGGGGAGATGGTGTGCACCGCTAGATCCCAGTGCATGCCAACAGGTGAAGGCAGGGGTAGACACACCCATGTCGGTAGAACATTGTCCACCACAGTCAAAGAAACCAGAAGCGGCCTAATGGCCCCTTGGCGGGTGACTGTTCACATCCTTCAAACCCTCCAACCTGCTCTGGTCCCCAGGACCCCAGGTGGCTCCTACCTCCTATCAGCCCCGGGCCCTGGCCGCCCTCTGACCATCCTTTCTCCTTGCCTCCCCAGAGCATCTGGCGGGAGCACCCAAGGCAGGGCCTCAGGGCCCAGGGTTTGTCTTAGGTTCATGGGCCCACCCTGGCAGACCTCGTTCATCTGGTGGCTGGAGAGGCTTTGCCATACTACTGTAGAACAGAGAATCCATCTTTTCTGGCCATTTGTTTGAGTCTGGGGCACAAGAATGAATCCTGAGACCCATGGATGGGGCCCCGGGGTATCCGCATGTACTGAGGTGAGCCCAGCCAGAATCCTGGAGCCCAGAGTGGCTGCTGAGGTGAGCACTGCCCAGAGCTGGGAGCCGGGATCGCGGCCAGGGATTGGCCTCTGAGGTGAGGGCTGCAGGGAGCCATGAGTATGAGGGCCCCCAGCTGGGAGCAGCCACGGAGGTGAGCTCTTTCCAGAGGTGCCAAGCCAGGAGTGGCCTCAGAGGTGAGCTTTGACAGGAGGGGCGGTGCCCAGAGAGGCCAGGGAGGGAGGCGTCAGCCCTGGAGCAGCCATGGTGAGCCCTGCCAGGAGGTGCCAGGGGCCAGCCCAAGGACCGCCCCAGGCGGTCCCTGGCCTGATCCGGGTCTGGATCCCAGCCCTTGGTCCTAGGCTGCTCTGAGATCCCGGACAGACTCAGCCCCTAGTCCGACTTTGGCCCTGGTTCCGACTTGTTTCTGGACCCAGTCTGCTTCTAACACTCTAACACTTCGAGTCCGGTCTGGGGGCGCCCCAGGGTCTCTGGATCAAGCCAGGGTGGCCAGCACCGGGTGCTTCCTTCTGTTCAAGTCCTGCTCCCTCCAGACCTCAGCTGGCCAGCAAGCTGGCAGCAAGGCCAGAGATCCACGGCGACCTTTGATGGAGCAGGGTGGATGGGACGGCCAAGGGAGGAAGGGTCAGGGGTTGCCGGGGAGGGGGATGAAGGAAGGGGAGGGGAGCAGGTGGGACGCTAGGGGGACTGTACGGGGACAGGAGGGGATGAGGAGGGGACAGGAGGGGGACAGGAGGGGAGACGAGGGGGAGTGTAGGGGGAAAGGTAGGGAGGCAGAGGGGAATGGGGGGACAGGAAGGGGACAAGTGGGGGATGGGGAGATGGGACGTGAAGAGGACGAGGACATGAGGGGTCGTGGAGGATGGCAGGGGGCTGGAGGGGGACAGGTAGGCCAGAGAGAGAGGGCAGGGGGGTGGGGAAAATGGTAGAGGGCAGGCGGGGGAGAGGAGGACTCAATGATATCAAAGTGCACTGGGCTGGCCTGAGGTCAGCCCAACTGAATCCTTGCCCTGGGCTGCCCAGAAACCCGGTCTGCATCATAGCCAATTGGCCCGGGATTCTGTGAGAATTGGCCAGCTGGCCTTCAGCCACTCATTTTCCCTAGGGATTGGATTATGGGGTGCCCCGATCACTTATTTTAAATTTATTTTTTGGCAGTACTGGGGTTTGAACCCGGGGCATTACTCTTGGTATATAGGCACTCCAAACTCTGAGTCTTGTTCTTGTCCTTGTCCTTGTCCTTGTCCTTGCCCTTGCCCTTGTCTTTGTCCTTGTCCCTGTCCTTGTCTTTGCCCTTGTCCTTGTCCCTTTCCCTGTCCTTGTCCCTGTCCATGTCCTTGCCCTTGTTTTCCCTTGTGCTTGCCCTAGTCCTCGCCCATGCTTGCCCTTATCCTTGTCCTTGCCCTTGTCCTTGTCCTTGCCCTTATACTTGTCCTTGTCCCTGTCCTTGTCCTTGCCCTCGTCCTTCTCCTTGTCCCTGTATTTGTCCTTGTTCTTGTCTTTGTCCTTGCCCTTGTCCTTGCCCTTGCCCTTGTCTTTGTCCTTGTCCCTGTCCTTGTCTTTGCCCTTGTCCTTGTCCCTATCCTTGTCGCTGTCCATATCCTTGCCCTTGTTTCCCCTTGTGCTTGCCCTAGTCCTTGCCCATGCTTGCCTTTATCCTTGTCCTTTCCCTTGTCCTTGTCCTTGCCCTTGTCCTTGCCTTTATACTTGTCCTTGTCCCTGTCCTTGTCCTTGCCCTTGTCCTTCTCCTTGTCCCTGTCCTTGTCCTTGTTCTTGTTTTTGTCCTTGTCCTTGTCCTTGCCCTTGCCCTTGTCCTTGTCCTTGCCCTCTCCTTGCCCTTGCCATTGTCCTTGTCCTTGTCCTGGCCCTTGTCCTTGTCCCTGTCCCTGTTCTTGCCCTTGCCCTTGCCTTGCCCTTGCCCTTATCCTTGCCCGTGCCCTTGTCCTTGCTCTTGTCCTTACCTTGTCCTTGTATTTGCCTTGGCATTGACCTTGCCCTTGTCCTTGCCCATGCCCTTGCCCTTGTCTGGCCTTGCCTTCCTTTTTTCTTATGTTCCTTCTTGAATCCAGGGCTTCATATGCTAGCTAGGGCCTATTATTTCATTATAATCCTAGACCTGACTTATAACTTATTACTGGGCTGAATTAACACCATCAAATTATAAATGGAACTTTTAATTTCATACGATTGTTCTTTTGTCTTATTAAGTTCTGTATCTCTGGGTCCAAAGAATGCAATTCAGAGTTATTCCAAAAAGTTGCTTGGAACTGTGCTGATATGTACAGACCTTTTTCTGTGGTTGTTGTTATGATCCCTTACAAAATAATGTTTGGTATATGTAAACTACAGATGTTTTAAAGCATATAGGAGAATATATGTGGTCTATATGAAAGCAATAGTTCATTTTATGTCAATGATTGGCATATTGGAATTGAGTATAATTAAGAATGGTGGTCCCCTGTAGACTTAGAAGGAATTTACCCTGTTGGAGTCGGATGTGGAGAAGGTCTGGGTTATGGATCACAACTGTTGCAGGGATGTTCATGGGACCTAACTGGTCCCTGGCATATGATTTTTATGCATACTGGGGATAGGGAGGACTTTCTATTTTCCCGGTGGCTTTTATCTTGGACCAGAAGAGACATGATGTCAGAAGGAGAACAAAACAAGCGTCTGTTTGGACAGGAAGGGTGCCACCAGTTGAAGAGTATCTGATTAGAAAGTGTAATTTCTAACCTTATTACGGCAAAAAGAGAAACAATTATTTTTGAGGTTGCAAGTGTATTTTCTTTCTGAAGCTTCGTAATTTTACTTCTTATGTACAGATTTATGATCCATCATACATGTTTCATGAGGGTAGGATGAAGGGCCATCTTGTCCCCCCAAATTTGTTGTGTTAGTATTCTTGAAAAGTTCAATCCTTTGAATAGCTTAAATATGTTTGTCGCTTTTGTCAAATAAATCTGCTGTATACATATTGGTCTGTTTCTTTTTCTGTTTTTAAATATCTAGCTTTGAGCTAGTCTTCCATATTCTTTTGGTGCTAACTGGTAGAGATGCAATTGCGTGTGTGTATGTGTGTGTGTGTGTGTGTGTGTGTGTGTGTGTGTGTGTGTGTGTGTGTGTGTGTGTGTAACTGGGGTTTTAACTTATCCCCATCCTGTTAGGCAAGCATATTACCACTTGAGACACATCCCCTAACACTACATTGACTTTAAAAATGGTAATAGTGACAGTGTCCTAAATATGTTTTTAAGATTGTCCTGCTGTTAAAGATTCCTTTGCTTTTTAAAATATATTTTAGAAATAGGTCATTGATGTCTACAAAATGCCTTGTGATGTTTACTCGAATTATATTCAATTTATAGGTCAGTTTGGGGATAATTGTCATTTTAACCATAAACCTTCCAGTTCCTGACAATGCACTCTCTACCATCATTTCATTATTTTTCAGGAATCCTTCGTAATTTTCAATGGGCTGGCTTTGCAAGTTGTGTTTCCTTGGTCAGAGCTGCCAAGTGTTATTTTTTATTGTGAGAATATCATACAGAGGGGTTACAATTACATGGGCAAGATAATGAGTACATTTATTATCAAGCATTGTTGCTTCCTCCTTTGTGTTCCCTTCCCATCCCTTTCTTTCTCCTCCCACCGGCCCCTATCCACACCATCACCACCACCACCACCACCACCAACCCCAGTCAAAGTTGTAAAGTTTGTTTTTCGACATAACATCTTGTACATCTCATTGTTGTAATGGATCCCCCTGTATCCATATTAAAAATTTTTGTTTTTTTCCTTCCCCTCCACAAATTATAACAAGATCAAATACAGTGAAAGCAGGGGTTATACCATGGGGGAGGGACATAGAAAGCAACAACAAAGAAGGATGGCCAATAGACACATGAAGAAATGCTCAAACTCACTAGCCATAAAAGAAATGCAAATCAACACAACATTGAGATACCATCTCACCCCAGTTAGAAGCTAGAAGCAAGATGCTGGAGGGGATGTAGACAGAAGGGAACCTTACTCCATTGTTGGTGAGAGTGTAAACTTGTTCAACCACTTTGGAAAGTAGTATGGAGGTTCCTCAAAAGACTCCACATAGAGCTCCCTTTGACCCAGCAATCCCACTCTTGGGCATTTACCAAAATGATCAAAAGCAAGACCATACGAAAGCTACCAGCACAACTATGTTTATTGCAGAATAATTTACCATCGCTAAGATATACCAAGTCTCATTAATTGGTGAGAATTAATCATTGTGGTCTCATAGCTGGCCCAGAGGAGAATTTAAAGTATAGTGTGTTCATAATAAGATAGGGGACCCTGACATAAATTTTCAAGTAGGTTCTACCCTGGGAAGCTGCAGTGCCCTGACGTCTGTGTGAAGCTGCATTCCATAAGACAAATTTCTGAAGTAGGAGTCATTTCTCTTAGTCTCACTTTCTTTCAACTCCTCATATTGTGAATAGCTTGGTGATGATGAATTTTAGCAGTCCTCAGTATAAGGTAGATGCGATACCAATCATTTGCCCTTCCTCATAATGATATGTGTTTGTGTTTGTTTTTTGTCATTTGTGTTTGTGCTCAAGGGTTTTGAAGCCCAACTACTTCTATTTTGTACTTGTGAAGTGCTGGTTTCAAGGTGGACACTGCTAATATTTGTAGTCTGTAATGGCACTTGGTATTACTCTGTCTAAACCCTGCAGTGTCCTGGGTAAGCATCTCTGAGTAGCTTTATCCACACTCAGGTCAGTAGGCATTGAGAAAGTAAACCCTCTTCTTCCCTTTTGGAGGAATGCTGGACCCAGGTCTGTGGTTTGCATTGTGGTTTGGGTTATGATTGTGTATTCATCTTCCAGGATTATCAGCAACTAAGGAATCCCCTGTTCTCCAGCAGAGCTCAGTGTTTAGGATGGACCACTGAAAGCTGAGTGTTGTGCTCTCTTTGGCAGAGCTGAACCTAATTTATGACTACCAGGGATTCTTGAACTTTACCCCCTATTCCTTTTCTATATGTCCTTTTCCTTGTGTTCTGCTGTCCAGATTTGTGCTGGCCTGAGAAGTGTGTGGTGAGTGCATTAACTTTCCAAAGCGCACATTACCTTCCTGGCCTCACACCTACCCTACTCACCTCAAAAACCCTCCTACAGAGTTAGTGCTTCCGCATAGGAATTAGAAGAGGCCAGAGTGGCTCCACAGCAGCATGAATCTGACAGTGGGTTGGGGTGGCTCCTTTGTATCAGTGCTGGCAAGGGCCCTGCCCATGGGAACCTAGAGCTCCTTAGAAAAATGAATGGTCTTTCAGTTGTATGCTAGTATTGCCTACCTGAGATCATCCTGGGGTGCTTGCTGTCATCCTAAAGACATCAGCAGAGTCCACAGGCAGGTAGGAGGATTAGGAGGATGGCCTCAGTGCAGTCCTATAGTGTGATTTAGGACTCTCCTTGCAGAGTGACAAGTGCAAAGCTTGCTTCCACCCAGTCAGTGCTGCCATGGGTGCCTTAACAGGGACAGGGCTGAGGCTGTGGGCAGCTCACACTACATAGCTCTGCCTGCACATTCCTTTTGTGTGCCCTGTGCTCACTGCTTTGACAGGTGATGACGAGCAGAATTCATCCTCAGCCTCAAACTTGTGTGCCACCCACCAGTACCATGCCACAAGCCCACAGGTATGTCTGGGATGCTCGCACCATTCTTCAATGTATGATGCTCTGGGTACATGTCTTCCTGCAGCAGTAGTCAGAAGGTGAGGTCTGCACTGAGTGTGCTTACATTCATGGATGGAGGGGATGTTACATCACCAAACATATCTTGAAGCCCCAGTTTCCTCATAGCTGGATGGAAATAATGAGGAAGATGTGAGTGGTTTTCATGGAGCAGCTCATTCACAGGCTTCTTTGTACTATTCCTCCCTGTGCTATTGCACAGAATGTTTTGTTAAATCTAGGAAGGAACTAAGTTCTGCCCAGTACTGCCTCATGACTGGTATGTTTTTGGGCAAGTGACACTATTTGCTATGTGCTGTCTCTTGGTTTTCCAGGTGGATAAACTGACTTCATGAAAGTAACCTTGTGTAGTTGAGGAACTGGGTTGGAACCAGTGTGTAGCTTGTGGAGGCTGTGTTTTGACCCTACTGTTGTAAAAGCTCGATGTGTGACTTGTCCTGGTCTCTTGAGTAGTCAGTGGCTGGTATGATTTTTGCCCTGTATCTTGGGTGCAGGATTAATTCCATTTCCAGGGGTACATGGGACTGTGTTCAGTCTTCTTCCTCTCTCAGGACTCCAGAAGACCTTTGTGGATTTGTGGTGGAGCTTCAACTATGGGAGCTGTCACTGAGGGAGCACACGGGCACTGTGATATCACTACCAGGTAGATGTTCACTCAGGGCATCCATGGGGACTCATTGGGCCATTGAGAGGAAACTGTGTAACCCTCAGGATCTCTTAGTATATCATTAACAGGATAAGGTATTAGAGGCTGGGTACTTCTTAAAGAAGAGGTTGCTTTAGCTAACAGTTCTGGAGATAAAAAGAGCCTGTTGCTGAAATCACCTTAGCTATGGTTGGGACTTCCTGGGGTTGGAAAGAGCCTCATGTGGGCAGAGATATCACCTCACCTCACAGGAAGCTGGAGGAGGAAAAAGGCCGGTCATCTATATTAGCTCTTGCAAGAACTAATGAAAGGGTCTGAGATCCAACTCAGTCCTTTGGAAATATTACTCTTTTGGACCTTAGGGCCTATCTAGTCTCACCTCCGTATGCGTGTGTACCGTGATAACACTTGCAAGTCTTGGGGGATGGCTGTGCTTCACTGGCTCTGGTCTGAGCCAGTGGTTGGGGGCTGGAGTCTGGTGGAAATGACCCATGTTTCTATCACAAGTGGTAAGTGGCACTTGAGGGCTCCGGAGAGTTTCATCTCTAGTACCTGCTTGTTGGCTTCCTGGTTCTTGTGTCCCTGCTTGCTCTGATCATTCAGCCTCTTTTTTTTTCTGGACAGGAAGTACTTTGCCAATACTGCGTTTTAACCTTTGACACTCATGGGGTGCCTCACATTTATTCCTGACTCGTTGGAGGACCTGGTGTGGAGGATCACTCTGTATGATCAGGCTCCTTCAGAGCCATAGAGTAAATGCTCCCTGACCACGGTGAGGAGGAGAGCCCTGCACAGACCGACCTGTGGACAGGCAGGTCTGTGAAGAGAGCTCAGACCCACCCTTCTTGCCATTGCTTGTCAGGCCACGGGCTCTTTCTCATGTGGAGATAGTGGTTTAATAATTTATTTTATTATTTGTTGTTGTTGTTATGACAAAGGTGATACACAGAGAGGTTACTGTTTCCTAAGTCAAGTAATGAGTACATTTCTTGGTTTTAAGTATTAAAGACTTTTAAAAATTGAGGCGCATTACAGTGGCTATGCCTGTCATCCTAGCTGCTCAGCAGGCTGAGAGTGAATTATGTTTCAAAGCCGTCTCAGGTAAGAAAGTCTGTGAGACTCTTATCTTCAACTAACCACCAGCAAACTGGAAGGGGCACAGTGGTTCAAAGTTGTAGAGCCACTTGCATTCAGGAACAAAGCTCCTGGACAGTGGTCAGGCCCTGATTTCAAGCCTCATGAATAAAATTAAAAAAAAAGTATATAAAGTTGATGTTCAGAGGGTTTATACTTACAGAAATCAGGGAATCATTTCTTTTTGGACAGTGTTACCCTTTCTTTGCTCTCTTATATCACTTGGCTCTTAGAATTAGCTGGTTATGAGGAAATGTTCATCATCCCTGGCTGTAAAGGAAATGCAAATAAAAACAACACTGAGACACCGCCTTACCCCAGTCAGAATGGTCCACATCCTAATGTCAGCCAACGACAAATGCTGGAGGGGATGTGGAAGAAAAAGGAACCCTACTGCATTGCTGGTTGGAATGTATACTAATACAATCACTTTGGAAAATAGTCTGGAGGTACCTCAGAAAGCTAAATATAGACCTCCCCTATAACCCAGCTATACCACTCCTAGGCATCTACCCTGAGCAACAGGAACCAGTATACAAAGACACATCCACCTCCATGTTTATTGCAGCACTGATCACAACAGCCAAGATTTGGAAACAACTCAGATTCCCCATTACTGATAAGTGCACCCAAAAATTGTGGTACTTATATACAATGGAATATTATTCAGTCATTAGAAAGGACAAAATAATGACATTTGCAGGGAAATGGATGGAACTAGAGCAGATTATTTTGAGCAAAGTAAGCCAAGAACAAAGAGAGAAATGGTACATGGTCTCCCTGATATGTTGATGATAAAGCCAAATGCAAGAAGATATGGCAAAGTAACAGGACTCAAGAAACAAAGGACAGCCAACCATTTTGTCATGTCATTGCTAAATGACTCCATTTTCTTGACTATATATATGATAGATATACACACACACAGAGGGAAGCCAGGAAGAGGAACAGAATAAGTGGAAACATCCTACAATAAGCAAAAAGAAAGAAATGTAAACATCACCAGATGTGGAAAAAATAACTTGTATTGTCAAAGCTCATAGAAATCACAAACTATATAAACCATGATAATGACAATTTGCCTTGTGAAAGTTAAAATGTGATCATGACTCTAAGTATCACTATTTCACCATACTGTAAATATGTGAAATTTATGTAATCACCTAATCTCAATTAAATAAAAAAAGTGAGAGAAGGGATGGGTTAAGAGAGTGACAATGTTGTCAGACACTTTGTACTCATATACTATTTTGTAGAATGGGAACTTCTTTGTACAACTACTTAAAGATAATTATAAAAAATAAACTAAATAATTAGCTGGGGCTGGGAAGGTGGCTCAGTGGTAGAGCTCTTGCCTTGCATGCCTGAGGCCCTGGGTTCGATTTCTCAGCTCCACTTAAGCAGAAAGAAAAAAGCTGGAAATGGCGCTGTGGCTCAAGTGGTAGAGCGCTAGCCTTGAGCTGAAGAGCTGAGGGACAGCGCCCAGGCCCAGAGTTCAGTCCCCACGACTGGACCCCTCCCCCAAAAAAGAATTAGCTGGTTATGTTGGACATAATAACATCAGTTTGCTTTAAAAAATGATAAAGATTGCTTTTTTCACTTTCAACATACTGTTGGATGGAATGGCATGAGAAGTGATTTGGTAGGAGAGCCTGGCGTTGCTCTTCATTTTACTGTATGAAACAGAATGCACCACCAAGAGAAAGGAAAAGTGTGTGCTTAAAGTGAGGTACTTTCTGTACTAACTGCTGTGACAAGTAACAGATCACTGTCTGACCAGAGATCCCCGTGGACCAGAGATCTGCATGATATGCATGGTTGTATAGCCTCTGCGGGGTCACAAGTGTAGATTCAATAGCTCATGCTTTTTCTTTAGGGAGAAGTTGGGGAGTGAAGGCTCCAGCAGCAGGCTTGTCCCTGTCACTCCTTTTCTCTGCCCTGTCTCAGGACTCCTGGGCACCCAGATTTGATGCAACCACCCTGGGAGGAAACGTGAGCTCAGTGTGTCCTGTGGACATACCCAATGTTTTACTCTCTGTGGGCAAGCAGTCACCATGAGCTCTATTTACTGGCATCTCTGGTGTCTAAAGTGAGGTCCCCAGAACCTCCCCTGCCTGAATCTGTGTGTTTTTCCAAGGTGGGTTTTATTTTATACTCTGTGTGCTGGTCATTTAAGTTCTGACTTCACATGGCTGTGGCTCATTGCTCTGTGTGGCTCCTGGTGCACATGGACTCTGTGACCAATGAGCATGAGGTACCCAGCAGCTGTCAGACACTGAAGTGGAACTAGCCAGGCATCCATGATGAGGATCCTTGCTCTTAGTAGTTGGATTCATTACATTGCTCTTGGCCCTAGTGTCCTGGGTTGGCTGTGCTGGTCTTGGGTGGCAGGTCAGTATCCCATTCATGGGGCTAGGAGACCTGGTAAGGCCAAAGAGCTATGTTCCTAGGGAATCTTATTTATTTATTTATATACTTATTTATTTATTTACTTATTATTGTAGGTCATGGGGCTTGAACTCTGGTCCTATGCCTGTCCCTGTAATATTCAGCTCAAGGCGAGTGATCTATCATTTGAGCCACTGTGCCACTTCTAGTTTTCTAGTAGCTAATTGGAGATAGGTGTCTCACGGACTTTCCTGCCCAGGCTGGCTTTGAACTGTGATCCTCAGATCTTACCCTCCTAAGTAGCTAGGATTACAGGCATGAGCCACCAGCACCCAGCCCTAGGGATCTTATAAGGGCATCTGAGCAGAAATTTGGGTGAAATGGATTAGAGGCTGAAGGGTAGAATGCACAGTATGGTGTCAGGCTGGCTGGCAGGCAGTGCTGGCAGCTGCAAAGGGTTTTCCTTTGGGAGCAGATTATGGTTCTATGGCAGTGTGGGCCAGCTGCCTGACTCCTGCCAATTGGGTGTCTTTTTCTCCTGCTCCTGATAAGCTGTTGATTTTGCCTTCTCATTTCATTGTTTGTTCATGTCATTGTAAATAGGCCTCTGCTATTCTTTCTTGGCTCCCCTGTAGTTCACATGCCACCTGCTGGCTGTTCCTCTTCTTCCTCTTCAGTATTTTTCAGTTTTAATCAGGGCTACAAGAAGATTTGCAGCACAATCTTAGCACAGTGATCCCTCAACATAGAGGGGAGGGGTGCAGACAGTATCCTGAAGATTTTAGGAAGTTGATGTTTGGAAGGCAAATGTTGCCCACTGCCCATTGTACTCTGGTCCCATAGAATATCAGTGGTCTTGGGGCACACTCTTTCAGATGTTACCATTTTCCTTCTTTGAGACCCAGTTTGCTGAATGCCTGCTGCTTGCTGGGCTTGCTGACTCAGTGACTTGGTGTCTGTCCCAGATGCAGTGGGTGTGGGTCTTGAAAGGTCTCTTCCATAGAATTTGTATGGTGCCTGTGTAATCTGGGCTCCCAGCTGTCTTTGTGTAGTCACTGCACTACACACACTGAGCTGTGGGTGAACAAGGGAGGGGAAGTACACCATGCATCCTGTATCAAGCATTGATGGAGCTTCATCCAAAGGCCATTAAGTCTTTTGTAAGAGCAGTTCTTTTACCAGAGCATTACCAACAGCCATAAGTGGATGTTGGTGAGTTTTCTGCCATTGTGATCTCTATGGCTTGACCTGTGTTACCGATGAAACACATCCTGAAGTAGTGTTGACTGAATTGACTGTCTTGCATAATGTTCTTGGTTCTGTGGAGCTAGAGGTTGGGCCTGCTGATGAAGCTTGTGCTGCTTCTGCTTGGGCTGGTGTCCTAGAAACAGCAAACTTCCTGAGTCATTCTCAATAGCAGGAGAGGGGATGGGCCATATTAATATTCAATTAAATGTCCTTATCTCAGAACAAACCGAATGTTTTCTTTATGGCTGTTTGTAAGATTGTGGATCTGGTTTTTGACAGCCCTTGATCAGGATCATGTGTCACAATATAGTGGTGGTGTTTCTGTGTGTGAAAAATGCTGGGGCTTGGACCCAGTGCCTTCTGCACTCTAAGCACTCTACGACTGAGCCTTAGTGGATGGATAAGAAGGTCTTTGGCTGGCTAGGCAGCAAGGTAACTTTTTCCATGATAAGCAAAGTGATTGCAGAGTGTCAGTAGGAAGTTATTGAGAAGGAGCATGTATTTGCATGCATTTCCCTTATAGGGTTATCAGGGAAGGCTGTTACTCCTTATCTTCCCCATCTTTTGATTCTTTTAAGGTTTTATAGAGGCAGGTTACCATCTATCAGTATTTGTAGATGAATGTGTCTCCCTCCGGTTCACTTCTGAGTGGAATTTGATTATAGTGTTCAGAAACTTTGTTCTTTTGCAACTCTGAGCCTGTGTGTTTTGGCTGAGTCTGATAACAGTCCCCCTGGTTCTGTGGCTGAAGATAAGGCAGTTGTTCAGCTGCTGTTCTGCATGGGGCTCAGGAGGCCTGACCACAGGATTTCTGCTCTTAGTTCTCACTAATGTTTGGAGGCCCAGGCACTAGGCACCCTGTGCATACCCCGAAAGCTGCCTTTACCTCTGGCATTGGCTGAGCCTTCAGCCACACTCAGTCAACATAGTGACCATGAGGGATGGGCACTACGCTTATAGAGATTGTGAAGAACCAGGATTAAGAAGTTTGTGCTGGAATTCCAGAGACTCTGCAATTTGTGGTTCCTCTGCTTTGCTGGAAATACAGGTCTCACTTTGCCAAGTTGGTGAAGGGATTAGGGTCTCTTATGACCAGTCTGGGTTCTGGGGTTCAGCATTGTCACCTGTGTCCAGATTGGAAATGAGTGAATGAGAGCTATCTGTGTCTGTGGACATGTGCTTCCTTTACCACTGAGCTTGGAGTATGACAAGCAACATGTGACTTCTCCCTAACAGACAAGGATATTATCACAGCTTTGTACCAGAAGAACTTGAGCTCTGGCTTAATCTGCTCCAATGTGTTAGAAATAGGACTTGAACACAGGCCTGTATGTCTTCAGAGTTTTTGTGCTTCACCCAATGGGAGAGTCCAGGTTACTGAGGAGCTGAGCCTGTTCTGCTCATTTCTGTTCCTCAGCAATAACCTTTGGTCAGTGTATCCTGAGCACTTGGTTATGCAGCCTTCCTCTGTGCACTGTCAGGTAGTCTGTAGAACCACCTAGTGATAAGCTACTGAGTGATGTGGGCACAGGTACTGTGGTGTGTCAATCTGCTTGGCCACTTTATTTAACCCTGCAGGGTTCTTCAGAAGACCCATCAAGTCAGCCTCCAATTCCTACTACCCAAGCCACAAAGTAAACTCACTCTGACCTCCTAATGGTGGCAGTTGGTTGGCAAATCTATTGTTGCCACTGAGTCACTTGAAACCTGGTTTTCTTTGGATGCTTACAGAACCTCCTTAGGTCCATACTGGGCCATTCTTCTGGGGATGCTTTTAGGGAGGAGATGCATTCTTGTCTAGCAAAGGGGCCTTAGGATGTGGATAGGAGGTGGTAGCTCATGACCTTTCACATTTCAGAGATTGTGCACTTGCTTCCCCTGCTGCCTCACAAAAAGTGATACAGTCACAATTTAGTGCTCCTTGTCCAAAGTATTGAATCCAGAGTATAAAATACCTTGTAGCATAATGAAACTTTGTCACTTTTATTACCCCATTAGTGTGTGAGTTAAAGTATTCCTTAGCTGTCCTCAGATCAGCTAGACCAGTCACAGGTACCCATAATTAATAATGCTAGGAGGTACCTGTGCCTCTGAATGGCTGTCCATCTGTGCCCACAGTGATGATTGTGGTGAGCAACTGCTCACGATGGTGTCTAAGCACGCACTGCCCATGTTTGAATCTCAGCTTTGTCCTTGAAAAATTTAGACTCTGAGCAACCTTCACCTTTTTCTGATTTTGTCACCTCGTGCAGTCCGGTAAAATGTTCTGGAACATGGCTCACAACTCCATGGTCAGAACACAGAAATACAACCTAACTGAAATGTGAGCAAAAGACTTGTACGGTCAGCTTTGACCACCATCAAATATAGATGACAAACACATGGCAGGGTTTTGGATGCCATTACCTATTTGAAGCACACTGGAGGTGTAACCTCAGACCTCACAAAAATTTGCACTAACAATGTTTGTTATAGTGATATTAGTTAAGATCAGAGAGATTCAGACATTTCATCCAATGGCAGCAGAGTGCAAATGGTACACCCACTCTAGAAAAATAGCCTATAAGTGCAGCTTCTCTTTGGCCCAGTGGTTGTTTTCCTACCCCTTGCTGGGGTAGTACTAGGAAAAACGAAGGAACAAGATACAGTGAAATCAGCAGTCCCTGAAGTGCTGTCCCTCACAGTCATGCACAGTGTGATTGCATGTGTATGGCAGTATTGAATGGGTGACTTTATGAAAAGTAAGTGCACGTTGGCATGAGTTAAAGCAGTAGGAATGGGAGGTTTTCCTTTCAGCAGCATGGCTTCTCTGCGTCATGACTGTCTGGTTCAGCATGAGATGATGATTGTGCCAACACTTTGTCTGATGCTAACAAGCTGGTAAAGGCTTCGTATGGTCTCCAATGTTTTCCACAGGGGCATGCAGGGCTGTAATTCTTTCAGACTGAAGTTGCCACCAGCAACCACAGAATGGAAACCAACATAGTAATGGGACTGCTAAACTTAGAGCAAGGATCACCTGGCCACAAAGATAAGAAAAGTAGGACTCCACCAAAAAATATTTTCAGAGATATTAACTATCCCAATCACCTGATTTGAGTGGACATCTTATCCAATGGCCACAAATCTGTCATATCTCTGTAGAATTATTACTATTATTATTTCAGTGCCAGTTGTAGAGCTTAAACTCAAGGCCAGGAAACTGTCACGGAGGTTTTGTCCTGAAGGGTGACACTGACTACCTCTTGAGCCATGTCATTTCTTCTGGGTTTTTTATGTTTAATTGGAGGTAATACTCTGAAGGACTTTCCTTCCTGGGATGCCTCTGTCACATTGCATGTGACAGAGTTAGATGTTGTGATAAAACTCAGTATGGGAGTGGAGCATATATAGGTGTGGAACAGACATTTATGGCTCCTTACTAAAGTCACTCTTAATATCCCCCTGTTCTTATTCCTGTGAAATTCTTTCTTTTTTCTAATTAAAGACCTTGTCTTTGCTTCAGTGCCCTGAAGGAAGCCACCTGTCTTTCACTGAGAATGCAGAGGGTAGACATGGCATGTGATGAACCTTCCTCTAGGAAAGCAGGCCCATGAAGAGCACATTGCAGGATGGCATCCATTGGTGAGCAAAACAATGGCTGGCAGAATTCATGCCACAGGAGAACCAGTCAGGTTAGTCAGGTTCAGTCAGGGAGGTCAAGAGTTTTATGTCTGGTGGTGCCAGA
Source organism: Dipodomys merriami (assembly GCF_024711535.1). Lineage (NCBI taxonomy): Eukaryota > Metazoa > Chordata > Mammalia > Rodentia > Heteromyidae > Dipodomys > Dipodomys merriami. Next base: position 86,110 of record NW_027206556.1, on the reverse strand, counting down.
GGTTCCTTGCTCTGTTTCTGCTCACACGTGAATGTCTAAGCCAGATGCAGTGCTTTCCACAATGAAATATCCATACCTGTTTTGTTGAGTAAAAGGAAGGTTTTTGCTAGGGTTCTTGCAGTCTCTCTGACAGAGATTGGGACTGTCCAACCGCTTCCCCCTCACCTCCCTTCCAAAATCTAATGTTCCCCTCCCTCACACACTATTTCCTGCTAGCCATGGACTGGAAATATACATTGGTGCTGCCTGCAAGGACATTCTAGAGCCTTCTAACCCCTTGGACTTCCCAGTGCTGTTAGGTGTAAGTAGTCTTGCCAAGATATCCTGATGAATTGTGCAAAAGTCCCTGTGGCAGGAAACCCCAGCATTGACGCTGTTATTAATTCAAGTGACCTATTTCTTCAGAGCTTGGATGGGTTCTCCAAGCTAGCACAGATTCATCTAGGGAGAGTTCTCCCAGTGGTCCGTCTACAACATTCTACATTCTCTTCAGTGCTAGCCAACAGCTTCTTCCAACCTACCTGCCAGGATGCTGGCCAGAAATGCTATCTGAAGACTGTGTGCATTGGTTTGCACACATGCTAGTTGTTTTGTAGGGGCTTGTGTGTGTGTTAGTTCCAACTGTTCATGTGAGGTCATCAGCAGAAGATAAGACATGGGCTGGCCATATCTTTAGACAAACAGGCTCTCCCTTCCTCTTTCCCCCTCATAAATCCCTGTGTGACAGAACTGCTGATAGCACTTTATGTGAACTTTGGGCCCCAGGATGTCTCCCCAACATGTACCCTCCAGAGTAGTTCTCCTTGCATTGGACTGGGCAACAACTGGAGTAGGCCCTTCCCTCCGTGTTTTCCTTTGCACTCCTGTCCTCCAAAATTCCCTGCCACCTTAGGAAGATGCCCTGTGAGTTCGGTTCTGAGTTCCATTTACTGTTGGGACACAGAGGCCTGTGACCTAAATCAGAGGTACTACTCCGACAATTATGGGCAGATAACAGGCTATCAGCAAAAAGGTAAGGAATCCAGAATAAGGAAGGTGGATAGCTTCTTGACTGCCAAAAACAAGGAGGCAAAGAGTGGGGACGTCCTCTGAAGGGTAACTGTTCAAGGATTGTGTTTCCTAGTAGACAGTGCCAGGGGCGGCACCAACTCAAACATGATTTGGGGCCACGGATTGGAACTTTTTTCCACCAGAGAGAAGTCATTGTGTACCAGTTTTTTCTTGAAATTAACAATAAGAACAGTAGAAAGAAAGGAAACAGTAGGTCATATGGGAAAGAAGGCAGAGAATTAATGAGTAAGAGGGCAGTCAGGTGTGTGGCAGGGGCTGGTGCAAGGTGGGGCTTAGTTCTGGAGCTGTCTGAAGAGCCCTTAGGCAAGATTCCCTGCATGCAGAAGCTTGTGGTGATGGCTGTTGCTCTGGTGTCAGTGGAGCTGGAAGATGGTGCAAGCCAGTGCTAACAGCAGTGCCGGCAGAGCTCAGGAGATCAGTCCCCAAAGGATCCACATCAGGTCTTCCACGATGCTGCCTCCCTCCACACACACACATTCTCCTTCTGGTGTCTCTGCCATACACAACAGACAGTATTCTGCCCTTGAATGGCTTTCACCTGTGTGTGTGTGTGTGTGTGTGTGTGTGTGTGTGTGTGTGTGTGTGTGTGTGTGTGTGTGTGTGTGTGTTTGTACCTAAGGCTGGCTATCCCTTCTTTGGAAGGAACAGCACCAAGCCAGTCGCCTTCACCTGCAGCCTCACCTCCAGATGTTTCCACTGATATGGGAGGACAGAGACTAGGAACTCCATGGGAGATCCTCATACAGGAAGATGCAGCCAGCCCTTCCTTGCATGTGTTTATATAACTGCTAGGTCTGAAAAGACAGGGAGTGGCATAAGGCCAGAAAGAAGCATTGGTTGGGAGGGGATGGAAAATGCTGTGTGGTAACTGTTGAGGCTATTTGTGGTTACATGGTAGTTTGTGGGCCTGGCACCTTCCCAGGCAGCTTCAAGTCCCACAGACTTGCAGGGTTGATGGCTGGAAGTTGAGTGAGTGGGTGCACCTGGGGGCTTGTAAGAGGAGAGATGACAGAGAGGCCAGTGAAGGGGTGAATAGGAGTGAAAGCTGGTTCTGCAAAGACCTACATGTCCACTTGGGTGAGACCTGGATGTGTTCCAGCTGACCAAATCAGTGAGAGCATTGCAGGACAAGGATCACCTGGTCACTCACAAGGCCTGTTTGCTGGAGCACCGTGCCTCCATGGGGCCAAAAGGGTTGTGGATACCCCCTGGGCATCTGCAACAAGTACCCTTTGTTACTGTCCATATGGTGTACATGTCCTCCATAATCATGAGAACCATCATCCCATTTTCTCTCCAGGTATGGGCAGAATCTCTTGGCAAAGTAAGACCCATTTCCCTGGAGGCTTGCTGGCAGGAGCTCAGAAAAACTCTACCACTTTTAGAAAGGGGAACTGAGGAGGATAATGGGATAAACACACACACACACACACACACACACACACACACACACACACGTGAAAGCCTACAAAAGGTGAGGAAGGTGTTCGGCCCCTGGCAACAGAGCTGATAGGCAGTATTGGGCCTGGGACTGGCTAGGAGGGGAAATGTCAGAATTCAGCCAAAGCATGCCAAGTGAAATGCAGATGGGTAGAGGCAGCTCTTGTGATACCTCATTTCACATGTGGGCATCAAGCTTCTTTCTCCTGTGATGAGTGTCTAAACTGGGGGAGTGTTGGATAGTGGGCATGGAGACAGGGCCAGGATTACATTGGCACAGGGCCCTTTTCAGTGATCTCATTTTCAAGGATGTCTGGGGAAGGAAGGAGCCTAGGGCATTGTGGTAATTGCAGAGAAAGCTCTGTGTGACTGTGTCTAAGCCCGAACCAGTGTTAGTGTGTTATGTGGGAACAAGTGTGCACACACACTCACCCAAGTGAGTGACCAACGCAGGTGCCTAGTGGTCACACTGAGGCAGGTGGAGGGTCAGCTGATGTTTGCCAGCTGGGGTCATCTCCTGTGCACAAGTCTGAAAAGACCGGGGCAGCATGTGGGCAGTAAGGAGAATGAGGGTGGGAGGGAGGGGAATGGGGTGACTGCTGCTGGGGCTGTTTGTGTCCCCGTGGATGCAGATGGGCCTGGCACCTTCCCTGACAGCAACAGAGCCCATAGACTTGTATTGTTGATGGTAGGTTGGCATGGCATGCTTGTGGGCATGTGGGATGAGAGATGACAGTGAGGCCAGAATTGCCTCCCAGTGTCAAGTGACAAGCTAATCCAAGTGAAGGCTCTGGTACAGCAAGGACCCTGTCTTTTGCTGTCTGTCCCTATGAGGCCTCCCACCTGTCCCAGAGGGGGAAGGATGATGGGCCTGTATGGGACTCACAGTACTGGGCTGGCCAGTACAAACTTCCATGGAGCTGAGTGATGGGAGCAGTAACTCACCAGCTAATGCCTCCTATACTGTGTCTAAAATGAAACCTTGATTCTTGTCGATAAAGATTACTGCCCAGCTTAACTCAATTTCACACTCTCAAAAGCTACCACTGAGAGATCATATCCTATGTACCTTGACAGCAGTGCCTTGTCCTGCTGTGTCTGATACCTCAGGCTTTGGAAAAGGAGGATAAGGATAGTGCGGATTTTCCATGGACCGAGCTTCCAGTTGTGCTTCTGCCACTCTGCTGGTCCTCAGAGCTGACCTATGGGCAAAGGATGTCTATATTCCTGCTTAGTGACCTGGGCCAATTCAACCTGACCACACACAATGGGACCACAGATCTCTACACAGATCAAATGCCTGAATGTATGTAGGTGCAACCTGGAAAAGGCTCATCTTCTGTGTGTCTGCTTTCCAAGGGTGTAGGCATCACTCAGAGACTACGAGCACATCTGGTTCAGTGGCCCAATACAAGGGCCTAGCCCCAGACTCCAGTGAGCCCTCAGACGTCCTTGCCCTGTACCTTCCCTCTTCACTCATGCCATGTGCACAGGCCAGAATGCCACCACTCCCTCATGTCCCAACCCTCATGCTCCTGCATCCACAACCCCATACAGCCAAGCCCAATCCTACCTCTGCTACCTCAACCTCAGGGCCCTCACGATTCTCAAAACCCCTTTCAGTCTTAGCCTTGAACACTAATCTCTCTGCCTTTGGTCTCGCCCACTGAGCTCACTTAAACCTCAACCTACTCAAGGCTCCTTGTAAACTGTTTACATCCTCCTGTTCCTCATTCTGCAGTGCAGCTTTCACCACTCGCTACCAGCTATCTTGCTTGTACCCTGCTTATGCAATCTGTCCCCCAAACTCCCTTCCCACTAATGACAAAATGATATTTCCTAGTGGAAAGAATGCCCTTCAGCACTTGGTAGGGGTAGGTGAAGTTGCCCACCCCCACTCAAGAGTCTGACCCTGGAGAACATCTCCATGGCAAACCCACCTGGCGTTTACTACACCATATCTTCCCATGACATAAGTGTTCTGCCTGCAGGGCAGGTCTTGATGGCATTGGACTAGAATAATTGCATGTCTGAGGTCCAGAATGCCTGACAGCCTACACCTTGGGCTACCTTTTGCCACTAGTGACAAGCAAGTTTGTCAGGACTTACTTTGTCATTTCTCTGCTTCTGGACTCTGAGCTCCTCCAGGACCAGAGACATTTAAGCAATGCCCAGAGGTAGGGACAAACCACATCTCCTCCTTGGGCTGCCAGAAGGAAAGGACCTTCCTCACCTGCACCATGGCCTCCACATCCACTAAGCCAAAAGAGCCAGAGCTGGGTAGCAGCTACCAGGCCATCAGACAGGGCCAAGTCGTCCCTCCAGATAACTCAGGGCTCTGTTTAGAGAAGGTCTCTGATCTGTCAGCTCACAACCTAACCACCTCAAGTCCAGCTGTAACCATGGGCAGGATCACAGGTAAGCAGGAAGTCCTCAAGAGGGATTTGACAGCACTCCCTATGAACTGCCCTCACCTGTGCCAACACACATCACATCATGAAAGCCCCCCCCCCCCAACTCCAGAGGACATTCTTCAGCAATCCTTACCAATTCCCAATGGCTATGCTTTGGCATAGATCAGAATCCACAGATGCACAGTGTGATCCCCTATTGCTAGCGATCTCCAGTATCAGAGCAGCAGAGGACATGGCTGGGTGTAATCCAGAGATAAGTGCAAATGGGGAAGGAGCCTTGCAACCCTGGCCCCATCTCTGTCCTCAGCTGTGGCTTTGTCAGTCCCTACACATCCACATCGACTGAGGCAGTTCCTCCACTAGGTGTCCTCCGTTGTCCCGACAGAGCTGGTCCTCGGCACACATTTGAACAGCAGATTCCTTGAGGTCCACGGCCTGACTAACAGGTCCAAGGAACGGCCAAAAATACTCTGGTTCTACCTGAGAAGCATGGCTTGTGTTCCTTCTGAGAAGGAACAGACAGGGAAGGGTCCCCTGGCCTAGTGGTGGGGAAACAGAAGTCATGACTTGGTCCATATCAGTGGACAGACAGATTAAGAAGGCTCAATGGCAGTGCAAGACTGAGGTACTATTGGTGTCTTTCTCATTGTAAAGCACCCTGATCAAGTGGCTAGGTCCTTTACCTCTGAAAGGAGGTCAGGAAACAGAGCTTGTGTCTATGCTGTCCTCAGAATGCTGGGAATTGAACTCAGACACTTTCACACAGTAGAAAACTGCTTTAACCACTGGTCTACCTCCTCAGTCGTTGGCTTTCTTTTGAGACAATCTCACTATGAAGTTAAACCCTGGCCTCCAGCTGCTCTCTACCTGTCTCTTCCACCTAAGTACTAGAATTATAGATGTGGCCCAGCCAATCTACTCTTGTTTTCCCCTTGAGATCTGCTTAGAGCCAGGCCATCTTCTAAGTAAGAATTCATCAAGGCAACTTGGATGCAGAAGCATTTCCCTGTCCATCCATGGCTGGCTCAGTCATCTAAGTCTCTACATGAAAGTCAGGCACACATCCATGCTGCGCATCTCCTGGATCTGCCTATGATGCCACTCCTGTGAATAAAGCAAGGCCTGGTCATTCCCAGAGAGGAAGAAGCCACAGAGAGTACACTATTGATCCCCTAGTGAGGACGTGGCTAGTAACACAAGCCCTGAACATGTAGACTTTGCACCAAGACCTCAGGTGAGCTTCTTTTATCCTGAAGTGTGAAGTGGTGGCCTGATTATCTAGCACTTATACCAGTGGGTTGCGAGCCCAAGATGTGGCAGGTAGAAGTGCTCATGTACAGCAACAAAGTCCCATTAGGGACTGGCCTAGCCACCCATTCCTTGGTCTAGCACATATAGGTTTTTTGACAGTGTGACAAAAAGGAAGAGGGAACAGAGCCAACATTCCAAGAGAGGTTTTCTAGGTCTCTGAGGCTCAGCTGTGCTCTCTGCTGGGCAGTGGCCCTCAGGATGTTGGCATAGATGCATTAGAGTCTCTGGTGTGCATGGTACATGAAACACTTTCAGCTTTTGCTGGCTGCAGAGCAGGCCAACCTGCAAGCAGGCAGCAGGCAGCAGGCACAGCCTGGTACTCAACCAAAGACCCTGATGTAGGCTACCCAAGGTAGAAGGTGAAAGGTAAGAGTGGGTTTTACAGACACACACTGAGTCAGAGATCCTGAGGGAGGAACCCCACCAGCTGTTGCTCCAACCAGCCCTGCAGTGGATGGTGCTCAATTCTGAGACTCAATTTAAAGTCGCATGAGCAGAGTACAAATCCATACATTCCAGCCGTGTGACCTTCAACCAATGCCAGTCTTCGCACTTAAGAATAGTAATTCCTCTCTATAAAATGGGCTTATTCACCACTGGCAGCAAGTATGGCAGCCTTTCGGTCATCACGGTCAGCAAAGGCAGCCTGGAAGGTGGTCACCCAATGGTGGTGGTGCCCTATGATGACAGGCCACAGTCTCCTTGTCACCATTGGCGAGCACCTGGAAGCCCACTTGAGTACAGTACCCCAGCTCAGTAACAGCCACTGGCCCAGCACACAAGAATTTTCCTTGGGGGATGGGGGATGGCGGCGGCGGCCGGCGATGAGCAGCGGGAGCGCATGAGGAGCCGGCAGGCAAGGCTGGGGGCCCGGGAGCGCGAGCCGCAGGGCGGAGGGCGGGGGCGCGAGCACAGTGGGCAGCGGCAAGGCAGTAGCCAAGAAGATAGTGGACAGCAACAGCGGCAGCTAGCACGGCGGCGGTGGTGGCGGCAGCGGTGGCGGTGGCGGCAGCGGTGGCGGGAAGGGAGGCTTCCAGGCCGCACCCCGCGGTGGCGGCCAGCAGGAGAAGCAGGAGCTGGCCTCGAAGCGGCTGGACATCCAGAACAAGCGCTTCTACCTGGATGTGAAGCAGAATGCCAAGGGCGGTTTCCTGAAGATCGCAGAGGTGGGCACGGGCGGCTCCAAGAGCCGCCTCACGCTGTCGATTGTGGTGGCGGCCAATTTCCGTGACTCGCTGGGCGACTTCATCGATCACTATGCGCAGCTGGGCCCCAGCAGCCCCGAGCAGCTGGCAGCGGGCGCTGAGGAGGGCGGCAGGCCGGCGCACCTCAAGAGCGAGTTCCTGGTGCGTGAGAACTGCAAGTACTACCTGGATCTCAAGGAGAACCAGCACGGCCCCTTCCTGCACATCCGCCAGACCATCAACCGCGGCAGCGGCTTTGGCGCAGGCCCAGGGCCTGGCGGCCTCCAGAGCGGCCAGACCATCGTGCTGCCTGCGCAAGGTCTCATCGAATTCCAACACGCTCGCCAAGCTCCTCGATGACTACGGAGGCGAAGACCACGAGCTGGCCGGAGGCCCAAGAGGCGGTGCCGGTGGCCGGGGGGGGGGGGGGTGGGCTGTACGGGGAACTCCTGGAGAGCACCTCTATTACGGTGGACTCCAAATGTTTCTTCTTCGATGTGGGCTGCAACAAGTACGGAGTTTTTCTACTGTGTGAGTGAGGTGAAGCCGTCCTACCGCAATGCCATCACCGTGCCCTTCAAGGCCTGGGGCAAGTTTGGTGGCGCCTTCTGCCGGTATGCGGATGAGATGAAAGAAATCCAGGAGTGGCAGAGGGATAAGCTTTACAAGCGTCATGCTGGGGGGGGGGTGGTGAGGAGTCCTAAGGCGAGGAGGTGGATGAGGATTGAAATGGCAGCTTTCCCCCCTGGCCTCCCCCACCCTGTTACCCGCGCCCCCCACTCCCCATCCCCCTGGCTAGTTCCCATTCTTGCTCATTCCCCTGTGAGCTAGTGGAGAGGGAGCCCGGGAGGCCACCAAGGGAGAAAAAAAACCAACAAAATTAAAAAAATTAATATAGTTAAGAGAAATAACCATAAGACAACAGTCTTGAACAGTGAGTAAAGCAGTAAAGTTCCAGAAATTGACAGCAACCTGCAGAGGACAACAGCATCTCCTCACCTGCAAGTGTCTCAGCTTCTATTTCCCACCCGAGGTTCCTAAGCTCATCTAGATAATCCTGAAGGGGATAGATTTCGAGTCTGGGCCCCTAAACACATCTGACTTACCCAGATCCATCTGTGTATAACAGTTGAATTTGTGTTGTACCTGGGTAAATCTAAAGTATCTCTCCTGGCCGAGCCGCCGTTGCAGTGTCTATCCTTCACCTTTATTCTAATCAGCCTTTTGGATCGAGATCTTCACGGAAATTCTTGAGACAGAGAGACCTTTGCAGTTACCCAGTCCTGAGAGTCCAGGTTTATGAAAAGGAATGCAACTTTACACAATCATGGACAAGGCAAAAAAGAATTCAAGAAGCCATCAGTGAATCAAAACAAATTGGATTTTTTTAAATGATTTTGCATGGAACCTGGCCCCATGTCTTTTCTTTGCAGAATTGTTTTCCGGGATGCAAAAATTCAAAAGCCAATGCTTGAACTAGAGAATTCATTACTAAAATAGTTTAAAAGTTGGGCAAAAGGATTTTTTTTTCAAAAAATAAAAGCAGTTTTACATTGGGGGTTGCTGAGGTAGGCACAATACGTCAGGCATAAAGCACAAGGCAAACTCGTTGAGTGGATGGGTTGCTGCTCACTAAAGTTCTTCCCTTGATCTCTAAAGGTGGAGGTCATTACCAAGAAGTGGCATTGGTGTGAATGAGAGCCAGATCCCTTGGCTCTAGCATATGAGCAAGTAAATTATGGCTAATTTGGCTGTTACAGCCACTGATTGGCTGCATTTTTAACTGTAAAACTTGATGATTTTCTGCAAAAGGGACAGTATGGCTACAAGCCTGAGCTTTAATGGAATATGCATCCTCACAGAGAAGTTGGAAATAACTAAAACTGAAGTCTTAATTCACCTTCAGTTTAATCTGTGGATTTGTTCAAATAGTAAAGATCCTCAGGTTCAGAATTCCAGCATCATTTATTCTTTAAAACAAATTTTTAAGAAATTGATCCATCTTATTAGTACCTCACAATCAAAGTTGGCAAATGATGAATGAATGATTAAAGCAGTGCACCCGGTGGAAGCTGAAATCCATCTGTGAATGGAATTGATGTGAACGTGAATATGCTGACTATATCCTGGAAGCATTTTTACACCATCTTGAAATTGCAACATACTGGCATTGGCCAGTTTATCCAGCTGTCTTTCAAGAATAAAAGTTGGGGTTTTCATGGATCACCTCTTCTATATTTTAAGTGGATTTTCAGTAGAAATGATTTTTATTAATCAAGTTAATCTCACCCCATCAAAAGGTATTTCTAGAAATGTCACAGGCCTAGGAAACTTTGAATTGAATGGGAGCTAAGGTTCTTTCCAAAGTTTTCAGGTATTCTTTGTGTGACACCTTCTCAACCAGGAGGCAAGTAACCCCATCTCCACAATCTTAGTATTTTTTAACTGCATGCCTGCCCTTTATTTGAGCTGCCTTTTAAATTTATTGCATATCTTTTTATTATCTTATTTTGGTATTCAATCTATACAATCGTTTTCTATTTATTGGGAAATAAGTAATATACAAAACGGTCATTTTCATGTATTTGTGGCTGAGAGGGAGGGAGATACTTATGTATATAAAATTAGGCCTTTTTAAAAAAAACTAGACTATGACTCAGAATAATGTTGATCTTAGGTTCAAAGAAATAGAAGAGTCACAAACATTGGTGCCCTTTTCAGACTATTTCTCTACTCACATCATTCACAGTAGAATTTTTAAACATTTTTATAGCTTTTCTTTTCAAATTTTCTCCTTTGCCAAGAATGTTTACTAAATTGTATGGGAGCAATAGTATTTTTGATGTTTTAATGACATCCGTATACTTGTACTGTATTTTGTACCACAAGGCAGCTGCTTTCAATAATGTCTTGCTGTATTTACCTATGTGTTTTGAGTGTTTTGTTTCTTTGCTGCGGAGAACAAATTCCTAGTTTTAGTAAAGGAGATGAGAAGCTAACATTAGGCTTGCAGAAACTGTTTAAGTTTCAACTCTGAGGCAGCAATGGAAATTAAGGTTGCAGCTATTAGTTGATCGCTATAACTTTTGCATTTTCAAATCATGTACAATTCCTGTATAGACCAACTTATTTTCTTGCTTCAGTGGTGATTCTGTTGCTCAGCTGCAGTGAGCCAGTTCAATTTTGCAAAGGTGCAGTACCTCTCCTTTTCAAGGGAGTGGTTTATTAATCTTTTTTCTTTTCTTTTTATTTGGCTGAATTGCAGTAACTAGCCTTGCCTTTCTATTCTGTAGAAATGACAGGGTCTTCACAATCCTTTACCAGTGGCTACTAAGCTATAATTAGCTGAATAGAAAGAATGTAGAAGTGGTCTGAGGCGTATAGAGTATATGCCAAGAACACTACCATATATGGCATCAGCTTTGGTTACCAGAGAAATTTTCTTAGTCATAAGACCATATAACAGTTATATATCATATGTAAGTCTTTAGATATCAATTTGAGAATCCTCCAAAAAAAGGAGCAAAGAATGCATAAGCTATGTGTTGGCAAAAGTAATTTATATTAAAATTTTGACCTGCCTGTGTAAGATTAAGTGGTGAATGTCCTAGTGGTGGGTTTTTTAGTCTTAAACCAATCTCTGAGGTTTATTTTTCCTGCAGGGGTGTTTCCTCGCCTCTCTTCCACTGTAGGAAGATTGCAGAAGGATGTGGATTAATTGTAGCATTTCACTGATCCTCATTCCTGTGACTAGGGACAATAGAAATCTGCAGAGCATGGAGATTCATTCATTAATACTAGCTTATTAAAGGAAATAGTCTTTGTTCCAGTTAGATAATGGCATTATACAAACTCTGGGAAGCAACTAACTTTTTTGTTTTGTTTTTAGCTGCTTACTACAAACGCTTTAGAAGTTGTTTTTAAAATTTGGCAAACATCCCAGCTAATGAAAATAGTTACATTCCTTAGAAATAGGGAACTAAAATTCCTTTTCAAAAAATTGAGTTTTATTTCAAACTAGCTACAGAGATAAGCCTTTTTTTTCAAACAGTCAAAAGAGTCGGTCTCTGTGAAGAGATGTAACTCTAGGTTTCTATTGTCCCTTCTCATCATTTCAGCAAGTGAAATGGCAAATCTGGTGAGCAGATCTTTCAGTGCATATGTTGCACCAAACAAAATGTCAGTCTGTATAGCACCAAAAATCAATCTGAAAAGTAAACCCAAAACCCCCAAATACCCTATGGAACTGTTTGAGGCATATAGGTGGTACAACTGGCTGTAGCTGTGGTACACACATGGCTACTTGTAATGTCACTTTCCATAATTATGTACTGCAGAATGATTGAGAGACTTTTGGTGCAGGCAGCCATTAACCTCCTGCTTCCTTTGTTACCTCTGGGTCACATTGCAGTAAATTGCAGGTCTTTTAAGAGTTTCAAGCTTCGGTTTTCTCAAAACAAAACAATTATCTTGTCTTATCTGAAAATGCACGGTTGTGGGCAAAAGAGGCTGGTTACAATAATGCCCTCATATTGAGTGGTCTGTAAATGGCTGCACACTTCAGGCACTGTTGTTGATGAAGATGCTTAAATATGACCTTGACTGGCTTTACAGGGGTGTAGAATGTAATCTACACAAGGTGACTGTGCATCTACCTTGCTCTTGAGGTGGATAAAATTAAGAAGCTGGAGTGTGTAAACCATGCACATAAGTATTCTTCACTGTAAATTTTGTTTTCATTTTTAAGCCAATTATGTAATTTTTCCAATGCACAACTGATCTCTCAGTAGATATTCATTTGAAAATCGTGTGGCCTTGATCAGTGAGAAGGGAAAGGAAAGAAGTGACTTTTTGCTTATATGAAAATGACTTGTTTCCTGAGAGTTGTTCTATAACACTCTAGGTATGTTTTTGATTGTATCCTTTTTGATTGGGGAAAGTTAATGTTTTGATCCTGCAGCTAATTCAATTGAGTTTTCTAAGTATCAGAATTTCTCTGATGAATAACATAGTTGACAGCTTTGATGTCCAATCTCAGGTTTTTTTAAAATATAGTGGAGTGAAATCCCCACTATTATGAATTCTTTAAATCAATATTAATTTAGGACACTTTAAAAGTCTTGTGCATAAGTAAGGCCTGTTCAGAGAGCAGACTATTTTGCTCCTTATCCACAATTGTGAAAAAGTGTCAAGTGATTTTTGCATTGTATATTTCCATTTTATCCCTGACATATTTCTCAGAGATAAAGCACTTTTTGATCATGAAATGCATAGGATCTTTGTGTGATGTGGATCATGGTTTCTCAGGCTCCCCTAGATATTCTGTTTATGAATATTATTCTAACTTTATGTCAGGAAAGTAGAAATCTTTGCTAACGTTAGAAAGTTTGTATTGTTGATTTAGAATGCATTTTGATAGTTTCCAATGGATGGGAGAGTAAAAAATGCTGCATTAACAATTTAATAAGTTACTTTCCCTTAAGCCTTAAGGTAACTTTTTCTTTTCTGTCAACAACAGCACTGAAGTTACAGTAAATGAATGAGATTATCAGTTTTCAGGGTTGTTTTTAGAGTACTGTAAATCAATTAGCTGTCTTCTGAAAGAGTTACAATTCCCATTCAGTATACTGGATAATGGGTGTAAGGGTGGGGGTAGGGCAGGGTGGGGGGAGATAGTTTGTAGAAAAGAAAAAAGAAAAAAAGAACCATGTTTACCTTAAAATACAGACAAGAAAAAAGTCCATATGTCCCATTTGAAATTCCAAACTCAAGGTGGAAATGACAAATTACAGCCTCATTTCTTCTGCTTTTAATTTAGAAAAAAAGTATTCATTTTTAATATTAGCTTTAGAAGTTTCTTGAGATAACTGGACTCTTGAGTATCAATTTCCATTGCCATATCTGACTTGACTGTGTAAGTCATCCTCAGACCTTATTCTTAAAACCTAGTTTCATTACTGGAACATGTGCAATCCACTTTTCAGTACTGAAAGTTAAATTCAGCAAATGGAAAAATAAAATTGCATCAGCATTGTAAAGATTTCTTGTCCTGGGGATTCCCAAATGCAATGTGTCCCCCTGAATCAAGCAAGGCCTTTGTGAATGCATTTTGTATTTCCTAATGCAGTATGGAATATACTGTCCACGTCTGTTCACAGTCTTACTCTCGTTTGAGAATCTAACTCATACTTTCTTGGAATTAGACATTCCAATTGGGACAGATAGAACCATGTTAAAGCGAGCAGATGCCATATTGTTAGCTTTACCACAGGAAACTAGTAAAAGGAAGAGCACAACTGTATTAGAAGCTAAACTAGCATGATAGTGAAATTTTTTAACTCAACTTTTCTAATTGATTTTTGCATCCGGGAGCAATTTTTATTTTCCCCATGCTATATCTTCTATCCACTGACAGATAAGAAAGGGCACTGTAGGGAGCCAGGGTAAACGCCATTACAAGATGGCGCCCACTCCCTTGCAGCTTTGAGGTAACCACTCCATTTCGGGCAGTGCTTGGCGGGACGGTGGGTCCTGGGCTTTGTGCATGCGCAAGCCACGTAGAGTCCCCAGCCAATCCCGTGGCACCTGGTGACGGTGAAAGGCAGACGACCAATGATAGAAAGACCCGTGTTCCTATTCCCTATATAAGCGGCCATGTTTTGGGTGCACGCTCTCTTGCGTTCAAGCTCTCCCATCAACTAAAAGGCTCTCCAATAAAGCGTGATCTGAGAAGACTCCTGGTGTGGTGGTCATTTTTTCTCGCTGGCCGAGAAGGCGTTCGCCGCAAGTGGTGCCGAAACCCGGGACCCGCGCGAGAGGCCGAGCAGGAGCCAGAACTCAACACCTGGAGAGGGGACGTCGGTAAGTATCCCCCGGTATGCTGTTCACTGTAGATTTAGATATTTATTGGTTGCTTGCATTTCTTCTTCCTTTGTGGCTTGTCTTTTAGATGGTGCGCACTTGCCTCGAGGAGGGAGGGTTTGATTTAATCCAGGAAGGATGCAAAGTACTAACATGGCATCAGGATAGTCTATCAGAGTCAGCATCCAGTAATGGGGAGGAAAATAGGCCTAAAAGAAAAAGGGAAAAAAGACAAAAGGATCCTAAAGAATTAAAGCAGGAGGGACTGCAGCCCTCACAAAAGGAGAAAGGTCTTAGGGAGGAGGGGGTCTCAAGGAGACCCCTATGCCCTTCTTTAAAAGCAAACCGGTTCTCAGCCCTACATGTGGAAGGGCGGGACCAAGAATGCAGTGATCTTGTGAGTGACTCAGAGGAAGAAATGTTAGAGGAGGAGGGAGAGCAGCTCAATCCAGCTGATAGTGAAGACTTAGAAGAGGCTGCGGCTGAGTATGAGGCAGACAGATATGGGGGGTGGCGCCCTCTAGGGGTGGGAGTACCGCAGCAGCCAGGAAGAGGAAACGGAGCTGGCCCTCACCCGTCGGCCCCCCCGCCCTGCCCGCCGGCGGGGCGGAGTCACTTTATAAAAGGAAGCACCTGGTCGCGGCTGGCGGCCACTTTTCCAGTTTTTGAAAATCCAATTACTAATGAAAGAAATTTTGAGCCAGTTTCCTACTTCCAGCTTAAGGATTTAGTTGAGGCAGTCCGGACTTATGGAGTGACGGCTAATTATACCACTGCCCTGCTCCGAAGACTGACCGTCAATGCTATGACGCCCACGGACTGGTTTGAGGTAGCCCGTACCTGTCTCAATCATGGGCAGTTCCTCGATTTCCGGTCTATTGTTCAAGACAAGGCTCAAGCCCAATACAGACAAAATGTCCGTGACGGGCACCCGGACTGGACCATAGATATGCTTCTCGGGCAGGGACCCTACACGGTAGATCAGACAGGATATCCCTTTGAAGTATACCGCCAGGTAAACGAGATCTTTTACAAGTCCTGGCGGGCCCTCCCAAACAAGGGAGAGATGGCTGGCAATCTAACAAAAATCATGCAGGCCCCTAATGAGCCATTTTCTGATTTTGTTGCCTGTATGCTAGAGACAGCCGAGCGGGTGTTAGGAAATCTGGAAACAGCCATGCCATTTGTACAGCAAATCATTTTTTAACAAAGCACCAAGGAATGTCAGAGGGCAATTACCCCAGTAAGAACTCAAAGCCTAGAAGCTTGGTTAAAAGCCTGCAGAGAAGTAGGTGGCCCCCTGACCAATGCGGGGCTGGCGGCTGCTGTCTTGTCGGCTGCCGGGGCCGCAAAAGATAGTAAAGGAAAAGGGTGTTTCCGGTGTGGTCAGTTGGGACATTTTAGACAACAGTGCCCACAAAATGGTGGTCCTGCGCAAAACATACCCAGGCCGCCAAGGACTCCAGGAGTGTGTCTTCATTGTAAAAAGGGAAAACATTGGGTCAACGAGTGCAGGTCAGTTAGAGACATCAATGGACATTTTATCCCCCAAATTACTCCAAACGCTGATTCGGAACCAGAGCCAAAAAACGGGAAGGAGGGCCCTCGTCCCCAGGGCCCGAAAATTTACGGGGCATTTCAGACTCTGGCTCCCGGACAGCACCCGCAACAACCCCCCAGCCAAAGAGAGCAACCTCAGGCTCCGCAGGGTTGGACCTCTGTGCCACCTCCGGACAGGTATTAACACAGCAGATGGGTGTCCAGATTGTGGAGACAGACATGACAGGACCCCTAGATGGAGGCACTGTAGGAATAGTTTTAGGTTGCTCCTCCTCCACAATGAGAGGATTAATAATTTTCCCGGGAGTGATTGACCCTGACTATACGGGAACTATCAAGGTCCTCTGCCATGTCCCCCATGGAGTGGTGTCCATTTCTCCCGGGGATAGAATCGCACAGCTCCTGCTTTTGCCTTCTCTTCATGGCAACTTCCCTGCTAAGGAGATAGAGAGAGGAGATAAAGGGCTAGGCTCCACTGGAGTCGACCTTACATGCCTGTCCATAACTTTAGACCAAAGGCCCATGCTAACTCTCCAAGTGGAAGGGAGAAGATTTGAGGGACTGGTGGATACAGGGGCGGATCAAAGCATCATCCAAAGAGGGGAGTGGCCAAAGCAATGGCCAACTCAGAAATCCTCCCAGACCTTACAAGGGCTGGGCTATGCCGATGCCCCACAGTTAAGTGCAAAAGAATTGACTTGGAGAACAGACGAAGGCCAAGTTGGAAAAATGGAGCCATTTGTGGTAGACGTCCCTGTCAATCTTTGGGGAAGAGATGTGCAGCAACAGCTAAAGCTAACTTTAACCAATGATTATTCTGAGGCCAGTCAGAATATGATGAAACAGCAAGGATTTGTGCCAGCCTTGGGGCTTGGTCGGCGTCTCCAGGGACGCAAGGAGCCGATAGAGCCACTTCCTAAACAGGACAGGAAGGGTTTGGGTTTTTCTTAGGGGCCTCTGAAAACAAAGCTTCCACTGAAGGTGCGGTACCCATACCTTGGTTAACACAAAAGGCGGTGTGGGTTCCTCAGTGGCCCCTCTCTTGAGAAAAATTGGAAGCGGCTCAAACTCTTGTCCAGGAACAGCTGCAGCTGGGGCATGTTGAGCTTTCAGTGTCATCTTGGAATACCCCAATTTTTGTGATTAGAAAGGCCTCCGGAAAATGGAGATTATTACATGACTTTAGAGCAGTAAATGCCCAGATGCAAATTATGGGACCCATCCAAAGGGGACTTCCATGGCTCTCTGCGTTACCTCGAGAGTGGCCTATTTTAGCTTTAGATATTAAGGATTGCTTTTTTTCCATACCTCTTTATGAAAAGGATAGGGAGCACTTTGCCTTTACTTTGCCCTCTGTTAATCATGAAACCCCGGATGCTCGCTATCAGTGGAAAGTTCTCCCCCAAGGGATGGCTAATAGCCCAACAATTTGTCAATTGTTCATAGGGGCTGCATTAACCCCTGTCAGGAAAAAATTTCCAAAAGTACGGATTGTCCATTATATGGATGATATCTTGTTGGCTGCTCCCTCGGTAGAGACTCTTCATAAAGTGGGCAGGTAACGGAGACCTTAGATGATAAAGGACTGATTATTGCCCCTGAAAAGGTTCAACAGACTAGTGTTGTTCAATTTCTGGGAACCATAGTTTCTCCTACTGAGATTAAACCACAAAAACTTTCCATTCGAACTGGTCATCTCAAAACACTTAATGATTTTCAGCAATTGGCAGGAGATATTAATTGGATAAGGGGGTTTCTTAATCTCCCTCGGTCAGAGTTGTTACCTTTATTTGCCATTTTGGAGGGCGACCCTGAAGTCACCTCCTCTAGATCCCTGACACCTTTAGCACTAAATTCCCTACAAAAGGTTGAGGCAGCTTTGTCTAGGGCTCAACTTTCACGGGTTGAGTTAAAATTACCTATCGATTTATGTATATTAAAAACAAAAAATTATCCCACGGGGGTTCTTTGGCAACATGGCCCCTTATGGTGGCTCCACGGCAATTCTGTGGGAGCAAAAACTGTTCAATATTTTCCTGAATTAGTGGCTAAGCAGGCAATTTTGGGTATAAAGTATTGTTTGATGCACTTTGCAAAAATTCCAGATAAATTAATTATTCCATACACCCGTGAGCAAGTTGAAATTTTAGCAGCCACAGTGGATATGTGGGCAATTCTTGATTGCTCATTTCCAAATGTAATTGATAACCATTATCCTAAGCATCCTCTGCTTGCCATAGTTAACAAAAATTTAGTGTATTTTCCTGTTGTCACTTCAAAGGAGCCCTTGGTTGATGCTCTGACCATCTTTACGGATGGATCAAAATCTGGACAAGGTGCCCTTTTTGTTCAAGGACACAAACAGCCGGTAGTCTTTAATTTTCGGCCGAATGTCCCACAGGCTGTTGAATGTTTAATTGTGCTTGAAGTTTTTAAAAGATTTGATCAACCTTTTAATTTATTTTCTGATTCATTATATGTTGTAAATGCCGTTGCTTCTCTTGAAGTTGCTGCTTCAATTAAGCAGGCCAGTACAATTTCTAATGTTTTGTTACAGATTCAGTCCCTTATCTTAAACAGAAAACACTCTTTTTATATTGGACATATTCGCGCTCACTCTATGTTGCCGGGCCTGATGGCAAGGTGTAATGATTTGGTGGACCAGGCAACTCGGGCTGTGGCTCTGGTCGCTGCTGATCCTGTAGAATTGGCAAAAGACTTTCATAAATTGTATCATGTACCTGCTAATACCCTTAGGAAAAGATATAATTTGTCCAGGCATGTGGCAAGAGATATTGTTAAAGCCTGTAAATCCTGTGTTACCTTTCTTCATCCTCCCCATGTGGGGGTAAACCCCAGGGGGTTGAGACCAAACGCCCTATGGCAAATGCATGTTACTCATTTGACAGAATTTGGTAAGTTAAAATATTTACATGTGTCTGTGGACACCTTTTCTGGTGTCATTCATGCCACACCTTTGGCAGGTGAAAAGGTGTATCACGTCAAAATACACTGCTTAGAAGCTTGGGCAGCTTGGGGAAAGCCCCTTAGACTTAAGACGGATAATGACCCTGCATAGCCTTAGCACCCCGAGGGATTAGGGGATCCCATTGCACCGGGACAGGTATGCAATTTGCAATTTGGGACAGGGTGCGAGGCAAGTGCACTGCACTTGAGGGTACCATCTCCTCAAGAAGAGCATGCTGGGTTGCAAGTGGGTTGATGCCCAAGATCCCACCTCTGCAAAAAAGGCATCGGATGGGCCTGGTCATCACTGGGGAAGGCGCCCATCAGGCAAAGGCCAGTGCAAGGTCCTAATGTTTTAGACAGAGGCCCAACCTCTACTCTTACCTGTTGCCAAAAAACAAAAAGGGGGAACTGTAGGGAGCCAGGGTAAACGCCATTACAAGATGGCGCCCACTCCCTTGCAGCTTTGAGGTAACCACTCCATTTCAGGCAGTGCTTGGCGGGAAGGTGAGTCCTGGGCTTTGCGCATGCGCGAGCCACGTAGAGTCCCCAGCCAATCCCGTGGCACCTGGTGACGGTGAAAGGCAGACGACCAATGATAGAAAGACCCGTGTTCCTATTCCCTATATAAGCGGCCATGTTTTGGGTGCACGCTCTCTTGCGTTCAAGCTCTCCCATCAACTAAAAGGCTCTCCAATAAAGCCTGATCTGAGAAGACTCCTGGTGTGGTGGTCGTTTTTTCTCGCTGGCCGAGAAGGCGTTCGCCGCAGGCACACAGTGAAATGAAGGTCCAGAGTTGTGAAGAGAAAGTGATAGATACATTAAGTAGCCACTAGCATTTTGCAGAAGGCATGAGTTTGTTCTTTTTCCTACCTTCAGCATCTCTTCAATGGCTAACTTTTTCAAGACTCACTGAGACCATCTCTTAAAGGCAAAATGTTTTGTCCTGTGTTGCTGGATCAGGATGGTCAGAAAAATCTGTGCTTGGAAATAGAAGGGCAAGTGGATTGTTTCTTCCCTTTTAACATTTCTTCTTGGGAGAAAAAAGTACAAGAGGCTCAAAGAAAATGAAAAAAACAGGATTTTATCACTAAACACATTTGGAGGTTTTGTTTTAAATTGATAATAAGCATAAATCCTTTTCTTCTACCATGTCACTCTTCTGTGTAAAAAAGCTCTCTGGAGCTGGGCATGGTGGAATATGCCTGCAATCCCAGGTATTTGTGAAACAGAGATAGGAGATCGTGGCCCAAGGCCAGCCCTGGGCTATAAACAAAAGACCCTATCTGAAAAATAAAGCAAAAAATAATACCAATAATAGGACTGGGCGTGTGGCTTAAGTGGTAGAGCATTTGCCAAGCAAACACAAGGCCTTGAGTTCAAAACCCAAAGTTCTACCTAGGGGAAAAAAACTTGGATTCTTAAAACGCTATAGATTGGACAAAAAGTCTAGAAACTGACTTTCAGTAAGTGTAGACACATTTTTTACAGTCTATTGTTTTGCACATTCCAATAGGAGGCAAGTAGTATTTGAGTTATTTTTCAGTGGCATCAGTATCAAGACTACATCAGTGTATCTGAACTTTTTTCTGAAGTCCTACAACATCTATATTATTAAGCATTTTGTTTTCCTTTTGGACTTTCATACAGATGTCTTTCTAAAATCATTTGTTAAGATCACCTGTTCTGATACAGTGCTACATAGCATGTTTTTGTTCTGTGGGAATCTTCAGAGACAGTTCCATCTATTGGTAGCTTTGTTAGACTTGGCTCTTCACTCCAAAGCGGGGGACTCATGTCCTTCCAGTAGAGAATCTACAAAGTTATTTCAATTAAAACCAAAACTTGATAGCAGGAGACAGCTTCCTGATCTAAACGTACAATTAGAGTTTAGGTTGGCCATTACTTTAAAAGGTTGTTTTATGTTCTTTTTTTTTTTGGAGAGGGTTGTCTTTGATCTCTGTAAATACCAACAAGCTTATACATTGTAAGCCAAGTGCGTATGCCTATGTATGAATTTGTAGAGCTGATTTCTGTTTCAAGTGAAGCTGCACCTTTCATTTTATAATGTTCCCTCCACCCAGAATCCTATAAATGTTGTAAATAGAACATGGAAATTGCAGTAGTAGGATCAATTTGAGAATATCTGCTGAGAGACCAAAAAGTTCATTTTTTAAGTACCTTGGTTAATTAAAAAGTAAAAAGATTATTTCTCCTGCTTATTTTTGAAAAGAAGAATGCACTTTAACATAGAGCTGCATGGGCAATTCAAACAAATCCGTGAAGTGCAGTACCCATCCAGAAATCACACTTCCTGAAAACCGTTCAAAAAGCAGAGTCCAGACGGGCTGTTGATCTCACTGCCTGTAGGTTGAAGCTCAGATTCTGAACAATTTTGATACATGCAGGGCTGCTTCAAAAGAGCAATGTGAATACAGCCAGAAGCTTCGGACAGGCCTGTAAAACAGCAGGTCCCGTATTTACCACTAACTAGCAAAACTGACAGACAACTCATAGAAAAAGTTAAGAAGCCTTCCTGCTGGTGTACACTCCTTACAATAGCAGACTTTTGCAAATGGAATTTTACAGTCTATATTTAAAGAATTGTATGTTTGTAACAAATAAAGTATGCGGAAAAGTGAAAAAAAAAGAATTCTCCTTGGGGCAACAGCTCCCTGTTAGGACTACCTTAGCCTGTCATGAGGAATTTCTGGTCAATAGGGACTGTCACCCAACTCTACTGCTAGCCCCTATATCCCATGCCCATCGAGGGCCCAACTACCCACCCTGCCTGCGTGAGCAGGTGACCTGGTTCCTACCTGCCAGAGGAGCCAAAGCCAAAGGAAGTAAGAAGGTCATGGCCACACAAAGGCCACCCATGCGTGTGAGCACATGGGTTGCAGCCAAACCTATCCAAGGAGCTCTCATCTCAAGGTGCATTTCTGAACCCATACAGGTGAGACACCTTACCTTACCACTGTGACTGGGATGGCTTTGGGTAGAAGTTTGCCCACTCTGATGAACTGACCAGGCAACACTAGTCGTGCTGCCATTCCTGTGCCACAAGTTCAACAGCCTTGTCCAGGTTGGTCTCCTGGCTTGACCCATAGAGAGAGTCTTATCCAGATAGGTCCCCTGGCCTGAAACATAGAGACTGCCTTGTCCAGGTGAGTCTCCTGGCTTGACTCACAGAGACGGCCTTGTCCAGGTGGGCTCACCTGGACTGACACATAGACGGCCTTGTCCAGGTGGGTCTCATCGCTTGGTGCATACAGATTGCCTTGTCTAGATGAGTCTCCTGTCCTGATGCATAGAGACAGCCTTGTCCAGGTGGGTCCCCTGGCCCGATGCACAGAGACACTGTTAAATCCCTGACTGTGGATACAGAGTCACATACTGCCAGTAGAAAATCCTTCATACTGTCTTCCCATGTGAGAGAGCTCATGTTGGCAAAGCACTACAACCATGGGAAAGTTTCCAATATCTCTTGGGAATGGATAATCAAGAGAAAGGAGGAATCCAAAGGCAAAATTAAAAAAACAAAATTGAACAGATGGGTCTGAGCTTGTATCAGCTATCATTCCAATTCTAAATCAACTTGAGTATTCCTGGATTTACAAGACACCACCATGGGATTACTGGAAGCTGTGGATAATAGGGTGCAAATTAGATCCATCAGTTGGGGTGGGGTGAGGGAGAGGGAAGACCAGAATTCCCTTGAATTTGTAATGATCTCAGAGGAGGGAAAATCCATGGCCAAAGGTGACAAAGGAGTTTTACTAGCTGGTCTATAACTGCCTTGTCCTGGGCTACCTCAGAACTAAGAGCAGCTGCAGCCTCCAGGTGGCAGGTTTCTCTCTTTTTCCAGCAGGCCTCTCTATACCACAGGGCTCTCCTCTCCACAGGCCTGGCCTCTGCTCTGCTCCAGGAGGCCTGCCTCTTGTGGCATTGTGGTGGTGTTAGTCTCACTCTACACCCCTTCCCCACTCTGCTTCTCACAGATTGTCTCAGATGCAATATAAATATAAAGAACACCTTGTATTCCCTTTGCCTTCTAAAAGCTATTATTTAGTTAGAAGAAGAGGAAGAGATTTCAGTACAGAATATGTGTTCTAATAGCCTAAATGATGGTGCTTGATGAGTCTTGGTTCTAAAGGTACAAAAGAGGAAGCCAAAGTTCTCAAACTGCTGTATGCTTTGACAAGGACTATATATATATATATATATATATATATATATATATATATATATATATATATATATATATATATATATATATGTTTGGGGGGGGGTCTGGTCATGGGGCCTGAACTCTGGGTCGGGGCACTGTCCCTCAGCTTTTCAGCTCAAGGCTTGCATTCTACCACTTGAGCCACAGTGCCACTTCCAGCTTTTTTCTTTTTGCTTATGTGGTGCTGAGGAATCGAACCCAGGGCCTCAGGCATGCAAGGCAAGCGCTCTACCACTGAGCCACCTTCCCAGCCCTGACAAGGACTATATATTTGTCTTCTGATCTATATGTATGACTAAGTTATACTTGGTTTACTTCTTTAACATTTTTTACGGAGACAGTCTGTTATGCAATGTGGTTTCAAAGGCACAATAATTTGTACAATCGTTTATTCCTAAGTATGCCTTAAGCAGAGCTAACATGTTACATAGTTCTTCACCTTAATAAATATGTAATATAAATTTAACCAAACTTCTATTTTGTATATTTGCAAAGTACAAAGTAAAAAAATTGAACATTTTTTTGGAAGTTGTATTTTGCATACTCAGGATGAGAATTAAGTTTTTAACAAGCCTATAATATTTTATGTGAATAAAATAAAATGGGCTCATTTTACATTCCATCTCCCATGGCTGTGGTGCCAATTGCCCATTCCCACGGGGGATATGGAGAATCCGCCTTCCCCCTGTAGGGCAGGATTAACAAATCACTCCAGGACCCTCCTGCTGACCTGACCATAAGGGTCTCTTGGTCCACTGGAGGCAAAGAAGTCTTCCATTTCACACTGAGGCTGCAGTCCAACTAAAAGCTCACATGTAGAAGCCACCTTGACTCCAGCGTTCATTCCAGTTCTCTTCTCTTCCAATTAACTCTGAACCCACTTCAATGTTTCTAGGTCTTCCAAGGTACTGTACCCTGCTTTATTAACTGCAATCTTTTCAATTTCTTTACACAGGACACATCAGTTAGCAGCAATATTCATGAGCAAAAACTCCACTAGGAAGAGACAGTGCTATCTGAGCTGCATGAAATAGGAAGGTGTTGGTAGAAAGGTCTAGGTTTTGTGCCATGCCACCTCCTTCAGAGTCTGCATGAGAGATCACGCCAGATAAAGCATAATCTTCAAGGAGCATGCCTGCGGGAAGGGGGTGTTGGTTCAAGGCTTCCCATACACTTGGCTGCACCTTTATAGCCTCTACTTTTATTCTTACTATATTCTTCTTGGCTGTACATTCATTGCCTTTATTCTCGTTTTGGCTATTTTTCTATTGATCCATGAATAGAGCATGTTGTTTCTTTCCAATCCAATGGAGACGGCTTCTCTGAATAATAAAGACAAAAGATTAAATGTGGGCAATGCCACAATCAATCTATCATTTGATGTGACACTGCCTCCAGGAACTCCTACAATTTCACAAGCAGTTTTGTGGCTCATTCATAGTAAATATAGAAATTTAAAATCTCTAGATATGTTACAACAGGCAGAATTAATGAATTAAACTAAGCCAGAAGGAGTTATCCCAAAAGCACAGAGAGTTCTAAAAAAAGGGACCCCTGATAATTAAAGGAAAAGAAAAATTCCCCAACAGTTATGACTACTTTTAGTCCATCTTACATTATAGGGAATAGATGGTGATTTCCCACAAAATATAAAGTTAGTGACATCACATTTCCTGAGCTGACCCATGAACCATTGCCTTATACAGGAGTTTACAAAGATGAAAATAGATGGATTAATGTGAAAGGAAAAAGGGTGTTTTGGAACTCATTAGATTTTATGCAAAGATTAAGTAGATCTGGACCATTATGGTGTTTATTATCAAAACAACAAAATAGTTTAAAATAATAATTAGAAATTTATGTGAATAAACATTGGGATTAAAATTATAGAAAACGGAGAATGCCTGATTCAACCTGAAAGTGGTTTTTAGGATGGTTTCAAAGGGGCTTGAAAATATATGAAAAAAATAAAAAGAGTACAATATAAGTACAGCCCTATCTTAGGTTTGTTCATTATTAAACATAAAAAGGCTGACTAGATGACGCATTGTTTCGCACCATTTAGCTTAAACAGTTGGTGAGATAGTCATCAATTTTTATGTAATCCATCAATGTTTTTCTTTTCCTAAAAATTGATTACTTGCTTAAATAAAAAAAGAATCTATGTCACAATCACACACTGTATGAAAATGTTAATTCTCCTCCATAAAGATACACTCAGATGCAACTCTTTTGAGTCTGTGTCTGTCATTTCGCCTACTCCTTGCCCACCTATCCCCAGATCCCTGTCCCATCAGTCCCAGTGCTCCGGCGGAGCTGGTCCGTCGCAGTTTTGTAAGCTGAAGTCAGAAGTTTCCTATAACTACTGCAGTGTAGCTAGCAGCATTGTCAAGTTTTAATTAAATAAACTGAAATCAAATTGGGCCCATGTATAATATCAAGGTGCCACAAGCTCATATTTTAGTTCCTTCAGTAGGATTCAAGACATCTGCTACCAACTTCCACAGCCACTATATTAAATGGACTAAATAAAATCTGTGCATGATGGCTCAAACCTCACCAGGAACAGGCCAGCGGAATTTCTCCCAGCCATGTCTCTAGTTTTTACTCCCCTTGCTCTGCTTTCCCACATTAGAGCTGATAGAGAAAGTTAAACAGGGAGAAGAGATGACACTGGGAGACAGAAGGAATTCCAATCAGCTGCAGCCTATACCTTCCCAGCCATGAGGATGTTCTTCTTCCCCCTGCACACAAACTCTCAGGAGAATTCTGCCTACCTGAGAAGGGAAAGAAAAAGAACTTGAGGTTAAGGGTAGTGGAGAGAGGACAGAGGAAAGCAATCCAGAGACAAGAAGGGAAAACAGAGAGAAAGAAGACTAGAAATAACAAATAGCTTAATACAGGAAGTGGGGGGAGCAATCTACAATTCTGCAAACACCCCAAGTCCCACTGGCAAGCAGTGTTCATCCTTCCACTATTGCTCCAGAATCCTCCTTTGAGACCAGAATTGAAGGACACTCAGTCAGTCATGTAAGGGCCACAAAAATCACTTGACATGTGACAGGCCAGCACACATGTTTTTCACTGGCTGCTCACAGCTGTCTGTTCAGCCCCAGAACAATGTCATAAAAATCCAGATGGCCCTTTGCTGAGAAAAAGGTTCTTGGCCCTTGTGTAGACCATAATAAAAGTGGAGAGGAGTATATGCTATTGATGTCAGAGGCCAGTGCACTTTCAAACCCTGCATGGTGGACCGTCTACCCAACTCCACTCACCTCACCACACTGGGCACCTCTGTTGCACAGCAGGAGCTGCTGGAACCTGGATGACGCTTGCATCATGGTCACAAGAAATGCTTCCCATGGATGGGAAGCACAAAAGGACCTTGAAAAATGCTGTGTGTTACTGTCTTAATAAAAGATAATCTGGCAAACATCATAAAGTAGCTTTTACAGATCTCCAAGTGTGCATAGTTAAGGGAACATCTGATCGGTGAAATATTACTCTTAAATAAGCATTAGAAAACCCATTGTGAAACCCTGTGGAGGCACACTCTTCTGCACCCCATGCTCCACCATGTCTGGATGCTGGCCTGCATGGAAGGCACTAGATCAGAGCCCTTGGAATGTTTCTCCCTGGAGAAGATCTCAACACCTAGCATCGAGACCCCAGCCAGAGCAGGGGTTCCTCACAAACTACAGCAGACACACTGCTGGCTTTCTTCTCAGTCAGAAGTACACCCCACTAGATAAAGGGGGATCACAGCTGCCAAAAAGAAAGCAAGGCTTTGCTCTGGCTTAAACCACATGGGCAGCCCTGTACTCTACTGTTATGTTCTGGCCCTCGAGCCAAACAGATTCATCTGTTTTGGAAAAACCCAAGGTGGTTTATTTCCAATAGTGGGGATGAAATCCAGATCCTCCCACATTCCAGGTAGTATGCATCCCCAACCCACAGACACAACCCTTTCCACTCACTCCCACATGGTTATCCCACTGGCATAACCATGGTCCTGTTTTGCACCCAGCTGCCTGGTTTTAGGGTAGACAGTCTCCTCAGCTCCACTCTGCACTACTGTGACAGAAACTTGAAAGCCCACACAGACTTGAAATGTTACTTCCTGGCCAGCCACAACCCTAAATGCACTCATGACAACATTGATATTCCAATGCTTGCTTACAAAAATGCAAAAAGAAACTGAACTGACTAAATGGATGAAACAAGCAAGACAAAGTACATTTCAAGTCTCAGCATCCAAAACACCAAGCTTCCATTACTTGTAGATGACTTAGTAGCAACTCCTACTGGAATATCTACAGAAATGCAGCTAGACTGCAGAAAATACAAATGTCCAAACTACAGAAACACAGCGCAGTGAGTGACTCTCTTAACTTCAATTTTTAATAAGTCAAAAAATACATAAAATCTGATTTAAATGAAACTAATACTAAAATTAACATTACAAAACTTGTCTAGTCTAAAAGATGACTGGGGCATGATAATCCAAAATTGAACAGCTAGCAAGATGGAAAAAAAACTAAAAGCCAGAGGGAGCAAATGGGAATACAGAGAACTTTACATCTGAATGTCTTCCACAAAGACTCTTAAACAATTCCTGTCAGGTAAAAAGCAGATGAACAGCAGTGCACTGACAACCAAGGTGGTAGCCTGATCTTCCTCCCTCACTCTGGGAGGGCTATTTGGTACCCAGAACTAAAAAGGAGTTTGCACATGTCAAAAATTTATTGCTAATCTTCCTCAGCCATCTCCACAGTGAGACAGTATTGTGTTGCCACCTCAGAAGTTAAATGCTTCCTCTCCAAGCGATGACTGCCTCTTGCTCTACCTTGATGCCTCTGGTGCCAAGGAGCAAACCCAGATGCAGGTCAGCTGACAGTGTTGGGCACATCTCAAAAGCCTAAGAGGTTCAGGTTCCTCAAGGCCTTTGACAACTCAAGGGATGAGCTCCTCCCCCAAGTATTCTGGCTTAACCCTATCTCTCCCTAAACCAATCCAAGTCACTGCAGTGGTCTTTCTGTTCTTTCTGGGTAACGTCTCTTTTGGAGGTATACTTCACCCTTGATAAAAACACTTTTCAATGAAGCCCGTTTTAAAGCTGTACCTCATGCCTCTACTGACAGCAGTACCAACAACCCAGAAGATTCCCAGCATGGACTCAAGGAACTTTGATTTCCTGTCACTCTAGGTTGGTGTGACCTTTTATAACACTTCAGGTTTATGGAATCACAACCCTTTTGAATTCAAGCTAGACCATTCAGCACAAGTTGCTTTTCACTGCTCTGTATGTTACCCCATAGTGTAGATGTACCATGCACTCATTTCCTGTCGCCTGCAGGCACACATCTGAGTATTCCATGCTTTGGCTGATTCTACAAATAAAGCTCCTATAAACATCTTCAAACAAGTCCTCATGAGGCCAAACTGTAGTGTGGACAAATAGTTAGGAGCAAAATAGCTGTTACATTCTACATGCACAAAAAGCTGTCTATTTCCAGAGTGACTGTCTGTACCATTTTCTATTGCTCAACAGCAATCTGCATGTTCTGTATTATTCTCTGCCAACAGAGAGATGATCACTCATTCATGGTGTCAGTCTGTGTCAGTTGGCACCTCTCCTCTGGGGCCTGTGACTACACATTACAACCTGGCAGAAGTGAGATGGCTCAATTCCCAGAAGCTGCATGGTAAAGACAGAGAGGAGAGCCTCAGTATCCCCTACATGGGCACACCCCAATAATGTAACATCCATTCACCAAGCCCTACATCTCAATGATCCCACCCCTTCCACTACCACCATGAGTCTTTGAGGGACACTCATCCCAGTTGAGCACCCTGTGATCTTAACACGTGACTTCTCTAATGAATACTGCTGTTATAGCTTTTTGTGTCCTCGTTTAACATTCATATACCACATCTCATATAGAAACTGTTTAAAAAAAGCTTTTGTCCTTTATTGGCAGTGCTAGGGCTCAAAATCCAGACCATGTACAATCTAGGCAGGTGCTCCACCACTGAGCCCCATCTTCTGCCTTTTCTAATCTGGCCTCAGAAAGTGCTGAGGACTTGAGTTCAATCCTCAATACTAGGAAAAAGAAATTATTATATGGTTTTTGTATACTTCTTCAGGCAGATAAATATGTAGATATAGACACATTGATAACAGGTTCTCTATAGTCTGTCCTTTTGCTAGCTCTCTGAAAGCAAACTAAAGTCCAATGCATCTTATTTTTTCCGAAGTATAATTAATTCATGTTCTGTATGTCCTTCTTGTCAAACATTAGTTTTCAGAGTTCTGGCTTCCCTCCATAGTCTCACTTGCCACGTGGAGTTATATTTGGTGTAGAGGCCACAGTTCAGGCTCTTCTCCTTCCACACAAGTTGTGATTTGGATTAACCATCTCTCTCATCAAGACATTTTCATTTTTTAAAAAAATCAATGAACATTATATTCTTCAATTACTTCTCAATTTTCCATTCTGTTCTATTCATTTACCTGTCTGTCAATGTCCCAAACTTTCATTGTCCTAAGCACTTTGTAACATTTTTTGAACTTGATCCTTTTCAAAATTATCCTGCCCATTCCAGATCCTATGCACATCTATAGAAACTTTAGAAATTGGTTTGTTCATTTCTATTCCAAAAAGCCAGCTAGGAAATAGTTTAATAAACTGCCACTCTGGCAGCTCTGAACATCCACTACATAAATATAGACTCTTATGATACGATAAGGCAGAGCCGTTCTGTGATCAGCTGCTACAACCCTTGAGATCCCAGTGATGACACTTGCTGTGTTTTGCTAAGCTGGCTGATGGTTGATAGTTCATAGAAGACTCAGATTGGGGCTGGTCCCCAGACAGCAAAAGGCGGCATCAAAAGGCTGGGGCTTTTCACCAGGAGAAACAGAGGCCAAGGCAGAGTTGATCATCAGTGGCTCACATCACTGCTCATGCCTACATGATGAAGCCACCATGAAAACCAAAAGTCCGGGGTTCCGCCTGACTCTGAATTTAGCTAGCTAGAAATTCCTTGTGGGAAAGAGATGAGGCTGAGGAAGGCTTGTAAGAGGCAATCCCAGTCTTCCTAAGAAAGCTGCATTGGCCAGGAACTGGTGGCTGAAACCTGTAATCCTAACTAGCTACTCAGGAGACTGAGATCTGAGGATCAGGATTCAATGCCAGCCTGGGCCAGTAGTCTGTGAGACTCGTGTCTCCAAATAACCACTCAAAACCTGAAGTGGTGTTTTAGTTAAAATGGTAGCTCTTGAGCAAAAGAGCTCAGGGACAGAGTTCAGGCCCCACAACCAACAGTAACAAAGCCAGATCACAAAGTCAGCAGGACCACCTATTGGTAGTAATACCTCAGAACCCACAATGCTGGGCAGACTACTCCAAAAGAGGGAAAGACCTAAAAACACCTAATAATAGGTGCTGTACTCAAAACGAATGGTGACCCTTGACAACTAAAAATAAAAAAAAAAAACATAAGTAGAATGAAAGAGAGCCAGGTGCCAGCGGCCCACGCCTGTAGTCCTAACTACTCAGGAGACTAGATGTAAGAATCATGGCTCAAAGCCAGCCCAGGAAAGAAAGTCTGTGAGACTCCTATATACAATTTCCCACCACAAAAGCTAAAAGGGGAGCTGTGGCTCAAGTGATAGAGTGCTAACCTTGAGCAACAAATCTAAGGGAGATTGCCCAGGCCCAGAGTTCAAGACATAGTACTGGCACACATAAGCATGCACGCACGCGCGCGTGCGCACACACACACACACACACACACACACACACACACACACACACACACACACACACACACACACACAAAGACACATAAACACATCACAAGGCCACATTCCCAGGCCCCTCATGAAGCTTCTCTGAGGTAGCTTTAGGAGTGGGTACCTGAACTAGCAGTCACTCATACCTGTGTGTGACTTGCAAACCTGCTAATGTGTAAGCTTTCTTGCAGGGACACAAGCCAGAGCAGAGGGACCAACTTTTCCCTGCTTCTACTCCTTCCACCCAGTCCCAGAACCATGCTCAATCTCATTAGTACAGGTTTCTCCTTGCAAGAAGGTTCTATTAGGTGTCCTCAAACTGCCAACCTTCCACCTCCAAGGAAAGGAAGAAGAAAAATCTGCTCTTTCTCCAAACTCCAAGGGATTTGTTTGTTTGGGGAGTACCTAGGACTCAATACTGTATCACCCCAGCTGGCAGGGAAGAGATGGGCTCAAGCAGTCCTCCTGACTCAGCGTCCCAAGTAGCTGGTAAATTCAGGTACACTACCTAAAAGTGGAAATCTTTTTCATTTCCCTTCTTGGTGCTGTGAAAGAAGCACATAATTTGAACTCAGGGCCTCCCACATGCTATGCACATATCCTGGCTTCCCTCAAGCTCAAAGTGATTCTGGTGAGACTAAAATTAGTAGATCTGCCTCCACCATGAAAAGAGTATAACATGGGAGTGGAGCCCAATTCTACTGAGTTCAAGGCTGACCTATAACAAGTATGACATGGTGGGGTTACACAAGGAGATGAGCACACAGCACGGAAGCTTCCAAGATACTAGCTCCCCACAGTGAGCCGGAATGCTTCAGTACAACAGGTGAAGCACAGGAGAATCTTCCCTACATAGAATCCTCTCCCCAAGGAGCTTCCAGAGACAAGGACCACCCCAGATTTACTCCTTCTGCCTCCCTGAAAGACCAGTCAACCAGGAGAAACTTCCTTAGTACAGGGTGTAATCCTGCCAGGTCATCACAGCAGAATCAATACTGTGCTCTCGTGTTCATCCTGCCACTGAAGCAGGGAAGCCATCCAAGGAGGGGGTGTCTCATCTCATCTGAGGGAACCTGATTAAGTGGGAGAGGTCTCATCGCCTGGGGAGGGTCTTGACACCTGGGAGTCTCCATTTGAGGATGAAACCTTTGTCTTGTTTTTGATGCCAGTACCAAAAGATTTGATAGTTCATTGGAGACAGGGCTTCCCTGACTTTTCTGTCCTGATTGGCTTTAAAACACAATCATAAAAACATAAAAACATATCTCAGTCTCCTGGGATTACAGGGAGGTGTTACCAGAACATAAAAGACACCCTTTTCTTAATGAAGACAAGAAGTGCAGTACAAAATCCAGCTCCTCTCTCCTGCTCAGTCCTGGAGGACACACAGGCAATTCCACTCAGAGCCTAGAACAGGACTGAGGGGAGAACATAAGACTTGATGCTACACATGGCCACCTAAGGACCAGCTATGCTTATAACAGGGCTCTTGGGCATAGAAATAGTTGCAAAGGACTCAAGAAGAAAGTGGAAATTCCAGCTAGTTTTGGAAGCCTATGTTACTTTGGCCAGAGCGGCAGCTCGAACTGCCTGCTGCACATTGCCATGTGGCAGACACTGGGCACACTAGCATGCCATTTATTCAACATGGCTGGTCCAGATGGGCACAAAGGGTCTGTGCTCTTCCTAACAGGAAACAAGACTCAGAGGTTTCTCACCAGACCAGAGTGGCCCCAGGAGCAGAAGGAACACCTGTGGGTAGTTGACTTTCACAGAGAAGAGGAAGGCCCCAGCAACAGCCTGCTGGGACAGCATCCACGAGCCTGTTCCACAGGTGGAGTTCAAAGGGAATGCTGGCCCAGCCTGTATCCTCTGAGCTTTCAAGGCAAAAAGAAAATCAAGAGGTATAGCTATGAGACAGAGAACTGAAGGAAGCTCTGCCATGGGGCAGAGGCAGATATCTGAGCCAGTGGTGAACACCATAAATAAAGACTGCACATCTCTATAAGAATCTCAATTTCCCAGAACAGCAGGAAAGAGAGCCAGGAATCTGGGGGTTCTATAACCATGAACACAGACAAACTCATTGGGCCTGGGCCCTGCTCAAGGGCTCATCTGGAATGGTGAGTCCTCCACCTCGCTGAGACCAGGGTAGTCATGATGGGCAGAGCACAGCAGAAGGGAAAGCAGAACTTAAGCTGGAGAACATAAAGTGTGTCCCCCAAAAGGATGCAAATGCAGGCAGAAAGGATGGGTAATGAGAACAGCCCTGTGCTGTATCACAATACCAGCACTTACGGGCAAGCCACCCAACAGTTCCAGCCTACATCCCACTGTACATCCCTCTACCTACCTGCTGTCAATCAGCAACAGTCTGCTACAGGGGCCAACGTGGGTCAAGAATCTTCACTGTGATAAGATTCTTTCATCCTAAATCATAGTTCTATCCACAGTGATTATCATTGCTAAAAGGAACGACTGTCTCCCAGAGTGGTAGCTTCCTCAGCAAACACAGTCCTGAGCAGCACAGGCCAGACACTGCTCACCACTGTGGGAGTTTTCAACAAAGTTGTTAAGACTTGAACAAATTGCATACCTCAGCTCTACTTCCCTCCCGCTGTCAGAAGAAACCTGGGCAGTGTGGAACAAAAGCCCCTGCCTCATTCAGAGAGAGAAAAAACCTCTAGATGAGGTGCTGAGGCTCTCTGCCAGGGCAGAACTACGGTGGATGCTGGTTGCCAAAAGGCAGAGGTGAGGGCAGCAGCCCACCCACCTGAGGGGAGGGGAGACAAGGGCTGAGGCCCACCCACCTGAGGCCCAACCTCAGGGTCTATTCCAGTGTCTCCCCTATCCACAGCTTCACCAGCAGCTTCTGAAAAGACAACAACTATAGACCCCTCACCACAGACCAAACAAATACAATGTAAAACTGATGGTGACAATGACCAAGCCAAATATCTTGACTTTTGAAGTGGTTCTGTTCCTGCCAAAGCAGCACAGCCACACCAAGCTCCTCGACACAGGCAAACATTCTACTGCAGTGGGTTCAGCTTCCCATACACCCTGTGCTGCCATAGTATCTCAGTCTTCATGTTTCTCATGACAACTGCATCCTGCTCCTTCTAACAGGCATTGCTTCTGCTTCAGGTCCCGTGCAAGGCATGGAAAAAAGGACAGGGACAGTGAGCTCTAGGAGACAGGAAAACCACCTCTACAAATGGAGAAGTCAACAGGCTGAGATCTGAGCATTGCAACTTGCATAAAGTCAAGGGAAGGTATGGCTCAAGTAATAGAGCACTAACCTTGAGCAACAAAGTTAAGCAAGAGCAAGAGGCCTTTAGTTGAAGAATCAGTATTAGTCTGTGCACATGCACACAAGACACACACACACACACACACACACACACACACACACACACACACACACACACACTCACTGACTTGCAGACACAATTACTTTATATTGGGCCTGCAATGGCCACATCATACAGACCTAAGAGCCACAATCCACCATTGAGCTTGGAGAAGCTGGGGAGGAGGGGACAGAAATGTAATCTCTGCTCTCACTCCATGATCCACAGGGACCGGACAGAGTCTCTGTCAGCCACAGAGAAGGAAGGGAGCAAAGGGCAGGTCCTGGATTCCAGGAGAACAAGAGTGGTTGCTGGTCAGCCAAACCCAGTATTGCTGCTCTCTCCCTGAAAGTCTTCATGAAAATTGCCCATTGAAGCTATCCTAGCGTCAGTACTGTTAGAAATGGCTCTGGATATTGGGCTGTCCTGTAGGAATAAGAACATCAACTCCAAAGGAACTCAGCAAGACAAAATTTACTCCTGCAGAAGGGTGTGCCATCAACCAAAAATTTGGCCAGTAAGCACACATAGCAGGCACTGCTCACTCTTATTCCCTAAGCCAAGAGGCCTTGCCCATGTGCTCACACTGGCTGTTCAGATACAGAATATGCAAAAGGATGTGAATTAACAGGATTTCACAAACATTCAAGGAGCTTTGAATAGGATTCTTCAAGTGCAGCAGGCAAAAATATAACCAAAATGTAATCAATAAAGGCCAAGCCACCTGGACAACAAGGAAATTTTCCAGAAAAACTATTCTCACAAGATTGACAGAAAATAATAAACGTACATTTGATAGAAAAGAAGCTTTTCTCACACTAGGAAACATGTTCAAGTCTGACTCAGAGTAAGACCTTATGTCATATCCAAGATGCTCCAGACCCAGACCAATGAAGGTTAATAAGAGCACCCATAGGACTGCAGCCCCATGGAGGATGAATCAGACTTGAAGAGAGTCAAGGTAACAGAGCTGCAAAAGAAGTTACATCCAGTCATTCTCCATTCCCCTCCCACCAAACCACCTCTTGCTTTTTTAAAAAAAAAGATAAGCTCTGGGCTTGGAAGTTGGCTCAGTGGTAAAGTGCTTGCCTTGCATGCATGAGGCCCTGGGTTCGATTCCTCAGCAACACATAAGCAGAAAAAAGCCAGAAGTGGTGCTATGACTCAAGTGATAGAGTGCTAGCCTTGAGCTGAAGAGCTGAGTGACAGTGCCCAGGCCCAGATTTCAGGCCGATGACTGACAAAGAAAAAAAGACAAGCTCTTATTACAAAGTCCAGACTGCATCTTACAGACCCTGCTCGGTCCCAAATGTGAAGATTACAGGTATGCATCACCATACTTAGCTGGACCACAGTTTTTTGGTAATACTAAGATTTTTAAAAACTCAGCCTATTAAGCTTGCTAGGCTTTCACTGCATCAATTGAACAATACACTTAACCCAGGGCCACAATTTTTGAAAGGACTCTGGGGTTCGTTCAGTGTCACCCAGGTACATACACTCCTGGGAAGGCAAACTCACAGAATTTGGACTCTATCACACTTGCTCACTTAACTCAGGACCTCCTAGAGACATTACCAGAAGACTTAGGAGAGCCACTGGGCTACAGTAGCAATTCCCCATAAGAAAGGACACTGGGCACTCTTTAGAGGCACTTCTGTTTGCCACAGAGGAGCAGTAGCCTTTGCCTGTCACTGACACATGGTGGGTAGAAGCTAGGGGTGTTGCTGAACACCCCAGAGTTCACAAGCCAATTCACAGAAGCCCCAGACCAATATAATGGTGGGAGTTGAGGCCTCTGAGGGCCAGCAGCCAACATCTCCTCTATCCCTCCACCTATGCATGATCTTTGTTTCTTTAGTCCTCCTACATCCAACACATCTCAGCCTCCCTCACTGTTATCCAGGGGATCTTAACTTTACCCTTAACCTTCATCAGCCTTCAGCTGCCACTCCATGGCAAGTTTAAGCCTCTGACAGAGTAAGGTAGACCCTACCCCACAGTGATGACAGATATGTCAGGAGCCCAGGCACACCTGCTCCATCTTTCTAGAGCACCAACTATATCCCAAAGAAATTGCACTTTCTTTCTCTTTACACACACCGAAGAATGATAGAGTATATGCGTCCATTTCCAACTCAAAGGGTCTAAAATGAGAAAGAAGGACAAGGAAGAAGGAAGTACAAGGCAAAAGGAAGAAGTCAAGACACCCATTCACACTTGGAGCTCAGCTTCCCCAGACCAGCTCTGTCCTCTGGTTCTTGCTGCCACTCAGGGAGCTCCATGGGAAAAGAAAGAATAACATCCGGGAATGGCACAGCCAAAGCCAGGCATCCAACAGGCCACAGCCAAAGTCAGGAATCCAACAGGACACAGCC
Organism: Dipodomys merriami; assembly: GCF_024711535.1. NCBI lineage: Eukaryota > Metazoa > Chordata > Mammalia > Rodentia > Heteromyidae > Dipodomys > Dipodomys merriami. The sequence goes on along the minus strand of NW_027206556.1, from coordinate 49,542 downwards.
AAAGCCAGGCACCGACCTATGGACATGACAGCCCCTCTCTGGTACTGCACTAGGTCTCTGGTGCCAACCTGCAGAATGCTTGGCAATGAGCAGCGAGGAACACCACAGTCCAATTCAGGTTCCAGGATCCTCTGGCTCTACCAGCTAGGCCACTAATCCCCAGATATTTGCATCAACTAAAGACTTTTTTAAGATAAAGGCTACCAATTAGTTCAGTGACAAGTCATCACACAACTATCAACTATCACTCATAGAAATGTTTTAACACCAAAAAAATATAGAGGACCTCTCATCAGAAGACAGTGCTTGTTGTGAAGGGTAGTATAAAATATAGAGCTCTAAGGAACATTAACTCCATCACTAAGCAGGCAGTGCAAAGAAACCTCCTCTGTTCCTCATCTGCTTTAGGACACCACTGCAGAATGGCTCCATATATGAAGGGGAAGGTGATAAGAAGAGGAGCTGAAGGCAAAGCCAGGGAGAGGAGTCAGTGCAGTGGTACCCAGGACACACAGTACCCCTTCAGTCCCAATGACCTAGTCTCAACTGGGATTGAGCCCACCCACCCCAACCCCATCCCTAGAATCTGGACTCCTCCAGGAGACCTGCCCACTTTGTAAGCATTCCCAAGAACGTGAAGTTAAACAGAACTCAAATCAGGGCCAACCTGTAGTTGGAATCACTGCACAGTACTAAAATGGCCCCCACAGGCTCATGTGGTGAAATGCCCGCTTCTTGGCCCAGTTTTCTCACTGTGCTTACAACCTAGCTTCCTCATGAAAGAGGAAGAACATGCTAGTGGGGTGTTTATAAATAATGTAATTGCAAAGAGAGGGAGTGATTGGCCAGCTTCCTAGAGGTTAACTCTTCTGCTGAAGTTTTGGGCATATAAATCCCTGCACATGTCGCAGCATCGCTGATACCACCTCATGTCTTGACACAGGTTCTTTTCTCAGATCACTCGGCAGTAAACAGGCCATTGATCTCCTAGGCACTTGAAAGTCAGAGCAGCAAGTCTAGGTGATGTTATGTTATTTACATTGATCTTCTCGTTGCAGGGCTGAAGGTGGCATGGCCTATATGCTGCAGGTTTTTCTGAAGAGACACATTCATTTCAATGTCTTCCTGTGATCTTATGCATGCACTGGATAACACGAGACTGCATTCCTTTGCCACAGGTAATTGAGCACTTAGACCAGTTACCCATCTGCCACACATAGCATTTTGAATAATCCTCACAATCTTCAGCCTCCCTCGGTCTGGTGGAGAGGGCACATTTCTTTCTTGGGTTTGTACATCTCACTGTCCGATGATGAACACCTTTGCCACATTAGACTGAGCACTCAGACCAGACTCCTGCCTCCCTCACAGTCATGCAGTCCTGGCCCTCACAGTGCTGGGCGGAGACTGGCTTTGGTCCCACACAGTCCCTCTCCTGGGCTCTAATGCGAGTTCCATTGCTTAGTTGTTGTGTACAGGCCACTTGCCTGTTCTGCATCCCTTTACCACAAGTTCGTGAACATGTGGTCCATTCTGTCATCATCCATCTATACACATATCAGCTGTTGAGTAAATCTTCTTTCCTTCCTTCCTTCCTTCCTTCCTTCCTTCCTTCCTTCCTTCCTTCCTTCCTTCCTTCCTTCCTTCCTTCCTTCCTTCCTTCCTTCCTTCCTTCCTTCCTTCCTTCTTTCTTTCTTTCTTTCTTTCTTTCTTTCTTTCTTTCTTTCTTTCTTTCTTTCTTTCTTTCTTTCTTTCTTTACTTGAGTTTGAATTCAGAGCTCGGGTGCAATCTATTAGTTTTTCACTCGAGCCTCTACCACTTGAGCCACAGCTTCACTTCCAGCTTTTTGCTGGTTATTTAGAGATACATGTTTCAAAGATGTTCCTGCCCAGGCTGGCTTTGAACCATGATCCTTAGATCTCAGCCTCCAGAGTAGCAAGGGTTAAAAGCATTAGCCATTGGCACCTGGCACTAAATGATTTTTTGGGTTTTTTTTTGTGTGTGACATAATTAGTGGAAGCTTTAATCAATTTAAAAATAACCACAAACAATGCAATCACTGGATATTGCTCTATTTCTGAAGACAAAATCGGGTTATAGTAGAAATAATTCTTAATGTTTCAGCAAAGGCTGTTCCACACATTTCACTCCACAGAAAAGACAAACCCCATTTATTGTTCAGAATAAAGTGAATGTGCTTAGATACCCAGGATAATGGAGTTAGTTTTGAAGGAGGAAATCATGCTGAGAAGAGCTTCATGATTCTTGTGTCTCTCCTTGCTTGGTTGAAAGTCTAATGTTGGTGAATAACCACAATGTGAATCTCCAGACTGCTTTTTTGTTTTGTTTTGTTTTTATATTATTAAATTTTTTGGGCATCAGCAAATACAGAGTAATACAATTAACATATGTATACATAACACTTAACCTCCACTCAACTTAAAAGAAGAAATGTTGTTCTCTGAATATAATCTTTGGTCATTCTTCTTTTTTTATTAATTTTAATTTTTATTTTTTGTGAACATATTGTACATAGGGGTTACAATTACATAGGCAAAATAATGAGTACATTTCTTATCAATCATTGCAGCCTCCTCCTTTGTTTACCCTTCACATCCCTTCCCAGCCTCCCCCCGCCCCCCCACCCAATCCTAACCCTCCCCCCCCCGCACCAAAGTTGTAAAGTTTCTTTTTGACATGACAACTTGTACTTCTCATAGTTGCATCGGGTCTACCTGTATCCTTAACCGACTTGTTTTTCCCCATATCCTCCACAAATTATACCGACATCAAATATAGTGGAAGCAGGGGTTGTACTGTGGGGGAGGGACATACAAAGCTACAAAGAAATAATCTTATAAATGAGTTAGAAACAAATGCATGAAAGAAAAAAAAAACATTTAAATACTTATCTAAGGGTTCATTTTCCCAACATCACATTATCTGACCTGTCCTGCTTGACTCATACATATACTAGATATTGCAAATAAGGGAAACCATGGGACCTTTGTTTCTTTGGGCTTGGCTTACTTCACTTAATATAATTTTTTCCAAGCCTTTCCATTTCCTTCAAATGGGGAAATGTCATTCTTTCTGATGGAGGCATAGAATTCCATTGTGTATATATACCACATTTTCTTGATCCATTCATCTACTAAGGGGCATCTAGGTTGGTTCCATATCTTAGCTATGGTAATTTAATCAAATTAATTTATTTTTGCTTGCCAAACATCTAATGTGGTTTTTGTTTATACAAACATTTGATTTATAATATAGGGCTCCGTAAATAATTTTATGTAAGTGAATGAGCTAGGTCCAGGAAACAAATAAGAAAAGAGTTGTAAAGAGATTATTAGACTTAAAATTTTTTGTTATACTATTTATGTTAGGGTTGTTTCTAAGGTGCTATTCTTTCTTCAATACTTTTGAATTATATGCACATATACAGCACAATAGCACATATATTAGCACAATAGTTTAGTTACATATGGAAAAAAATGATGCTTTCTTTCTTTCTTTTTTTTTTTTGTGGTGTCCTGCTACAGAATTAACCTATTTTCTCTCATACGCAGGAGATATACAAACATAACAAACCTCAAGTTGTTGAATAGGATTTTAGAGAACGTATTATGAATTTGGTTCACATTTAGTCAAATTCTACTGGTGCTATAATAATATTTTAAACAAAGACTTTGGTCATGTTCATTAACATCCACTTGTGTTATAAGGTATCTCAGATGCAAATCCAGAGAAGCCACATTTTGAAAGCTCAAATCAGGAATCTTTATTTAAAGGCCGGTGTCTACATGGTAGACTCCTGTCTCATAGACCAGCAGCCTAGACTAGAGCTTACACCAAACTTTTAAAGACCAAAACCTCATGCTTGGGTCGTGACAAAACCCCAACATAAAACAAAAGGCACCAAGAGAGGCAGGATTTCCCAGGGGCTTAATCACAGTATATCTGCATATCCTATCTGTGTTTAACAACAAGGTGAATCTGCAATTCAAAGGGTGGCTTGACTTACCTCTAGGCCTCCTAAGCTGGGCTGACAGCACATCACCTGGTCAGGCTCCAGTATGGCTGTGAAAACAGGTGAGGACTGACTTAGACCTAGTCTTTCCCTTATTTGACTTGAACTCAAGTTCTGTAACAATGAAACACTGTAAGGATTTACACTGAATCATGTATGCACTGTTCATAGAGTGTAGAGAAACTGTTATAGAAATAGGAACATCATACAAATATATGTATTGTAACATGTCATTAGACTTTAATGGTTAAAATATTTTGAACAAAGAAAAGATAGATTCATCCACTTTTGTATATCCTTTTAGCAGAAAAATCATGAGAAAATATATTAAATGTTTTTAGCCTTTTTCCTAAGAAGAAAAATGAAGAAAACACATATAACACTGTGGTAGTTTCACTGTTTTGTCATCTTTTTAAAAATACAAACTTTTGCCGGGCACCGATGTCTCACACCTGTAATACTAGCTACTCAGGAAGCTGAGATCTGAGGATCAGGGTTCAAAGCCAGCTCAATCAGGGCAGAGAAGTTTGTGAGACTCTTACCTCCAATTAATTATAGAAAAAGCCAGAAGTAGTGCTGTGGCTCAAGTGCTAGCTGTGAGCAAAAGGAGCTCAGGGACAGTGCCAAGGCCCAATGTTCAAGCCCCAAAACTGGCAAAAGAAAAATAAGTAAAATGTTTACAGTTTTGTGAAATTTTCAAAAATCAAGTTAAAATTTTTCTTATGGGAAAGTATCATATATGATACACATAATTTATTAGTTTTTTTCAATAAATTATTTGAAACATCTGTTGAGGAGGCAGTTCTTCACATAGCTCTCAATGTCCATGTTTTGCTACAAAAGGCAATGACTGCTTTAGTCCTGAAGTAACTTCTAAAATATTTTTGTATTGTGAACCACTATAGAAGACACTGTCTCTCTTTGGATAAAGAACACCTATACTATTTTGTATTATAAAGTGTTCAGGTTTCCTAAAGTTGAGGTTCCGTTCTCACCATACAACTTACTGCATGAGCAGTGATCACTCAGCTGTCTTCATGTTACCCTGCTGCGTGAATTGGGTCTCAGAGAACCAGGACAAGAAGATGGGGGTTCTTGGGCCACTGCTATTACTGTGACTAATAAAGTCCTTTGTTTCTAAAAAAAAAGAAGAGGAAGACACACTGATGCTCCTCCTCCCAGGCTCTCCAAGAATGTCATCAGCATCCACTAGTCCACAAGTGGGAGTAAAATGGTGAACACTCAACCAGGAGGAGAGCACTCACTAGGAGAACATATACACCAGGAGGAGAGCACATACTCACCAGGAAAAGAGCACTCATGAGGAAAAGAGCACTCATCAGGGTGAGGAAACCTTTATAACAATGGTTTACAGCATTCCCTGGCCTCCTACAATCACCCAAAATATGTCAGTATACCAGGATGAGATCTGGAGGACAGATAGCTGCCTCAATGACATAGTATGGGAACAAGCCCTTCTTAGGCCCAAGTTTCTCCCTAAACATTACCCTTACCAGCCTATCCCTCTGGGCTGCTTACCTGAGCTATTCAGGACTTGCCAGGCCTCTCTATGCCCATGTATCTACCCAGACATCTCACAGGGCATACACAGTTCACCTGCCTGCTCTGCTGCTACTGCATCTGTAGAGAACCTGGAACAGAAGTGGAAAAGTTGTTCCAATGTCTAAGAAATGAAGTTCCAAGTCCTCGTGCTGGAAAAGATGGTAGTGTTTCCCCCCTAAGTCTTCCATGGCTAACATCATTCTGGAAGGCAAAGAAAGGTCAGAGCCAACCTTCCACACCCCATCAACTGTTGCAGACATCAGAGTTTTGGATAACCTCTTCCCCTAAACCCCCTTTGAGCCCACAGGTACAATCTTCACAGTTATTTGAGCCAAAACTGTCTGTTTCCAAAGAGAAATTAGGAAAACAAGCGTGCCACCAAGTCCAAGTACAGAATGGGGCACAGAAGAGGTGGTCAGCAACCCGGTGGCACAACCCCCACAGGAATGCCCACTAAATGTATGGCCTCTGGCAGTCAGAATCAATGCCTGCAAATGCAGGACAAGGGCAGTGGTTAATGTGAACAACAGCCAGTCCACCACTCCTTCTGATTTACAACTACACATCCATGATCAAAAAGCCTCACAAAAACTAAAATTAGGTGTAGATTAAGGAAATTCTAGAACAAAGGGAAGACTTCAAGACTCAACAATATGAACCCCGAAATGTTCCAAATCCAATATAGACAATTAGAACAATGATCAAAGCAAAGGAATCCCTGCTGCTGACACACTGAACGGTATTAACACTTAAGTGATATTACATCCTAAAAATTGCTACAACAAGGAAAAATTGACACAAGTAATCTTTGCAAGAAAAGTGATTTTTGTTATTGCTACTGAAGTCAAAGCAAAACTTGTATGCCTAATTTATAGCTCTGTGTTAACAGAAGTGGAAAAAGCCAATCTGGAACATAATTCAAGCTCAAAGCAGGCTAACTAGAGGTAGAACTAGAGAAGAAAGAGCAGAGGTAAGGTCAGATGTATAAGATCTTGTAGCCATTGTAGGATCTGGTTATTCGTTCCTGCTATCTCTGATAAATTAATGAAAACAATCAGAAGGCAAAAGAAGCTAGGCTAATCAGCAAGCTTAGAGTAAAATACAAAGAATCATATCCTAAAATCTTCTCTCACCAGGATACTTCAAAAGATTTTAAAAATTAGACTCCTTTGAGTATGACAGTTCATTTCTGTAATCTCAGCTCCCTGGGAGACATAGGTAGAAGGAAGGGGGAAGTGAGAACCTATAAGAAAAATAATGGAAAAAGGGCCAAGGTGGGAAGTGTGGTTCTAAGGTTGAAATGCCTATATACCAAAGGCAATGCCCTGGGTTCAAACCCCAGTACTGCCAAAAAAATTAAAATAAATGAGCCAGGCACCCCATAATCCAAGCACTTGGGAAGAAGAGGCATGAGGAAAGCTACACCAAAGTCCAGCCTAAGGCACACAGCAAGCCCTGTTCTCAAGAGAGTTAAGAGAAGAATGATTGTTTACCTCTGAATTCCACATTTAACAAGAGCTTTAGCATCAGTTCCCCATACACAGCACAAAGAAAAAATGGGGTGGGCAGAGAGGATAGACACATGAGCACATGTATGTGGTCATAGGCAACTGAACTCTGTCACCCCTCCCCCCTTCTAATCCTAAATCCATTCAGTTGTCAAGACCGGATGAAAACCACATTTAAAGTCCTCCTATCCTACACATCACTGACACCTGCCTGGGCTAACTTACCAGAACAAAACACTGTGCATGTTCAACTTCCAGGAATCTGATCCCTCTAGTCTTGCAACAAGGTGCCAGGCCAGGCTGCACATCCACTTCATCAATTCAGAGACCTTGTGGCTTCTCCTGCCCACTGCCAACTGCCCAAGGCATTTCCTCAGCAGCACACTGGGAGTTAGGCACACTGCCCCTATAATGTGGCAAAGAAATGAGCACAGTGTGGTGGTTTCCTCAGTAGGAATGTAAGTTCAAGGATGGCCTGGGCTTGATTGAGACACTGTCTCATTTCTCACAAAATAAAACAAAATGTCTTTCATAGAAGACATCTACACATGGCCAGGAAGCCTGCCAGCCACAGCCTGGCCACACCAGTACCTTCATGAGTCTACATACTTGAGAGAAGCTCCCAGTGGGCTACCTTGAGCCCCAAGGTAACCCTTTCAATGTGGAGTGCACAGCTCAGAGCATGCTGAGCCTCTAATAGGAGGAATGCAAATGGCAGGGTGTCTGGGCAGACCAGGTCTAGGGGCTGAGGGCTGGACATGTTCTTGGCAAGAGGCCAAGAGCCAGCTGGCTGAGACTGGGAAAACTCCAGGGCAAGGGGTCAAAGGTCTTCCAGCTCTGGTGTTAGGGAGGTCATGGGCTAAGGACCAGACAGCATCTCAAGACAACCTGGGCAGAGGATCTGGGGTCCAGATAGGGTGTTGGGCCACCCAGGGAAAGTGGCCCAAGGCTGGCCAGTGGGATCTGCAGGCACCACGAGATGAGTGACCAGGGCCAACAGGGGTCCCCTGGCAGCTGGGATGAGGGGCTGAGGGCCGGAATGAGGTTTCAGGCAGCCGGATTGAGGAGACAGGATTTCCGAGAAGTCCAGGAGGTCCTCAGTGCCAACCATTCTCAGGAACGGCCATTGTAGGCCCAACAGTCAGCCTCTTACCTTTCTTTCCAGAATCAATACTCCACTGCATGTTTGTATTGTGTTTTCCATGTAGTCCACTATGTGTGAATACTCTACTGCAATCACACGTCATGTTCTGTGGGTATAGTCCACTGTTTGTAAATACTCCACTGCATGCACAAATCATGTTCCCTGTGTATAGTCCATTGTATGTAAATACTCCACTATATGTATATGTAATGTTCTCCGTGTACAGTCCACTGTGTGTCAATACTCCCCTGGGTGTACATGCTGTGTTCTCTGTGTGCAGTTCACTGTGTGTCAGTATTCCCCTGTGTGCCCACACTGTGTCCTCCATGTACAGCCCACTGTGTGTCAGTACTCCACTGCATGGACACACCACGCTCTCTGTGTACAGTGCACTGTGTGTAAATACTCCACTGCATGCACAGGCCGTGTTCTACATGTACACCCCATGGTGTATCAATACCCCTCTGTGTGTACACACCCTGTTCTCTGTGTATAGTCCACAGTTTGTAATTCCACTGTGTGAACAGGTCATGTCTCCATGTACAGTCCACTGTGTATAAGTTCTCCGCTGTGGGCACATGCTGTGTTCTCCATGTACAGTCCACTGTGTGTCAATATTCCACTTGTGCGCACTCTGTGCTCTCTGTGTGCAGCCCACTGTGTGTCAATACTCCATTGTGTGCACATGCCATGTCTCTGTGTACAGCCCACTGTTTGTCAATACTCCACTGTGTGCATATACCATGTTCTCCGAGTCTCATGATGTGTAAATAATCCACTGTGTGTGCATGCCATGTTCTCTGTATAGCCCACTATGTGTCAATACTCCAGTGTGGGCACATATTCTGTGTACAGCCCATGGCGTTTAAATACTCCACTGTTCATACATGTGATGTTCTCTGTGTACAGTCACCTGCCAAGGGGTCCTTAGGGTGCTTCTGGCTTCTTTGACTATGGTGAGCAATGTAGTATGCACATAGGTGTGTGTCACTGCCTTCTGCTGTTGGCATGCACTTGGGAGCTAGAGGTGCATACCATCTCCCTGCACCGCCATTTGGAAAACAAGCCTCTGCTCTGTAAACCTCCAGGAAACTCTAAGCACATCACCTCTTAGAATCTAGCACAATCAGTCCTCTCTGATTTTGTCACTTTAATGAATTTAATGTTAATTTGGATCCACATTTCCCTAATCACTGGTGTTGGGCATGTTCTCCCTGTACCTCTCATAATATCCACAGGGTCTTTTTTGACCTGTTGGATGAATTTTGCCTAATTTTTACCATGTTTCTTATTGCTACCTTCAAATAGTTTTACAGAAGAGTTTTGATTTATGTGCATAGCGCTTCTTCAACAATCATTCTCCCTCCATCAGTTTCTGTTCCTGCACCTATCCCAAACCCAAACTCACCTATCTCATTCAGTTTCCAAGTTCCATTTTCACCTACATCTATTGAGACTGATATGTACATTCTCCCACCATTCTTCTCTCTATTCATTTCCACTCCCATTAGCATCCACCTGCTCTAGTCAAGACACATTTCAGTTTCTTGATAGTCATTTTTGTTAAACTATTAGCTTTTTGATGGGGTTATGGTATGGAATCTCACTACAGCTTATACCATACTCTAGTCAATTTGGTATGACATATATATATATATATATATGTAGATATATACATATATATCTACATATATATGTTTATGTTTTAGATATATGTCATGCCAGCTTATACCATAGTAAGTTTGGTAAGACCTGTATGTATTTATATATATTTGTTTTAGGTGTAAGACCCACATGTCTTCCAGGCACTAGTGGCTTATGGCCATAATTCTAGTCACTTGGAAGGCTGAGGTCTGATTGTAGTTCAAAGCCAGTCAGGCAAGAAAGTCTGTGATATTATTATCTCCAATTAACCAGCCAAAACTTAAGAATGGAGTTGTAGCTCAAGTGGTAGAGGGCTAGCATTGAGTGAAAAAAATTAGGGACAGCACCCTGAATTCAAGGTCCTGTATTGGCAACAAAAAAGAAGTTTAAAAAGATTTGCATATGAGAGAAGACATGAGCTCCTTATCTTTCTGAGCCTGGTTGCTGCACATCAGATCCATCCATTGCCCAGCCAAAAAATTCTTCTGTTTGTGTGTGTGTGTGTGTGTGCGTGTGTGTGTATGTGTGTGTGTGTGTGTGTGTGTGTGTGTGTGTGTGTGTGTGTGTGTGTGTGTATGCATGTACGTAATGGTCCTGGGGTTTGAACTCAGGGCTTGGGTTCTATCCCTGAGCTTTTATACTCAAGGTTATCATTCTACCACTTGACTCTTCTCTGCTTCTGGCTTTTTGGCGGTTAATTGAAGAGAAGAGTCTCACTGACTTTCCTGCTCAGGCTACCTTTAAACCACAAGCAGCATCAGATCTCAGCCTCCTGATTAGCTAAGATTACAGATGTGAGCACCAGAATCCAGAAGAAGTATTTATGATTTTACTGTTTTTTTTTACAGGAGTCTAAAGTTCCCTGAGTCTTATAAAAGACTTTATATTTAGACTCTTGACCATTGTTGGAACTGTTAAGACTTTGGAGAGTCTTGGAGAATTTGCCTTGTGAGAGGAACATGAGCCTGCAGGGCCCAGGGTCAGAATGTTATACCTTAATATGAAATGTCCCCCACCAGCTCATATTTTCAAGGCATACTGCTCAACTAGTGCTGCTGTTTTGTGAGACCATGGAAACTTTGGGAGGGAGGACTGCCTGGAGGAAGTAGGTTACAGGGGAAGTTGGGCAGCTTGGAGGCTTTGAGGTTATACAGGGTCTCCAGTTTCCTCTCCTTTCTCTGCATCGTGGCCTTCGTGACGTGGGCTGCTCTACTCTATCCCACCCTCAACCATGATGAACTAACATCTCTAATACCATGGATATAACTACACAAAAATGACCAACGCAAATATCTCAGCCGTACATGATGATTGGGCTCCCAAAAGATGGTTCTGAGAGATCCAAATGCTGACTTTGTATTTTTTTGCTCTAGCTAAAAGCTTCTCAAGTTTTACAGAGCACTGGAATTTCCTAGGGATGTTATAAAGTATAAATTCATATTTGGCAGCTCTTAAGGTAAGCCTGAAATTCTGCCGGTCAACAAATCATCCTTGGAGGAGAAAGGTATTAGCTTACTTCTGAACACAAATTTGAAATAGATGTAGAATGGCAGCTATATTTCAGCATCTTAGACAATCCAGCATTAGCAATGACCTGGTATAGTTTTCAGATAGCAAAACAGTATTTTGGAGGATCTAAGTATCTTGTCTGTACCCACTAGCTCCTTTATATAATTTGGATTAATGATAGAATTATGGATCTATACAGAAGTCTGCTTTTAAGGTGTTTCTGAAAAACAGTACCTCCAGCTAACAATATTGTTTGTTCCTTGCTTACATAGGCCTTCCTCCTCCTCTTCCTGCTCTTGCCCCTCCTTCTCCTCCTCCTCCTCCTCCTTCATTTCTATTTTTATTTTTGGTTGGTTGTGAGGCTTTAGCTTTTTTGTTCAAGGCAGTGTTCTACCACTTGAGCCATACTTCTTTTTCTGGTTAATTGGAGATAAGAGTTTCATGGACTTGTCTGCACAAGCAATCCTCAGATCTCAGCCTCCTAAGTAGCTAGGATTACAGGCTTGAGCACTGGTTCCCATTATTATTGTAAATAGGTCTTTAAGAAGAGCTTGCCCTACTAAAACCCCAACTTTTAGCTCAGTGCTTATCACTAAAACACCAGGTCAGGAGAGAAGACTCAGTGCACTCTCCCTGGACTGACAAACCTAGCTCTTCTTCTTAGAACACTCATGCCACAGAACATGGGGAAATGAAGGCATCCATGTCATTAAGGAGATACATGGATTCCACGAGCAGTTCAGAAGTATGACTGGCACTTAGTAGGCACTGTATAAGATTCAGCTGCAATTGCCAGCAAAAATAAACAATATCACATCCACTTGATCCTGTGATGTATCTTGTTTGTCATATATTAATTTGTTGAATTTTTATGCTTTTTTTCTTTTTGCCTGTCCTGGGGCTTGAACTCAGGATCTGGGTGCTGTCCCTGAGATTTTGTGCTCAAGACTAGTGCTCTACCACTTGAGCCACAACTCCACTTTGGGCTTTTGGTGGTTAGTCGAAGATAAGAATCTCATGGCCATTCCTACCTGGGCTAGCTTTGAACCTTAAACTTCAGATCTTAGCCTCCTGAGTAACTAGGATACAGGAATACATCACAGGCACCTAGCCCTTTATATAATTGTAACACATTAAAAATATTTGCCTTGAGCAAAGACACACAAACAAGAAATTCATTCATCCAGAGAATAAATAATTACAGAAAGAAAGGTGACTTTCAAGGCGCTTGAAGCTGCCCTTCCTTGGCTTCACCAAAATGTAATTGCAAGGAGTAACTATTGAGAGTTGAACTCTCAATTGAATTAAATTCTAAGTGTATCTGAAGATTTTGGCACCAAGGCTTTCATGTAAGGGTTGGGCACTGTCTCTAAGCTTTTCAGCTTAAGATTTGAGCCATGGCTCCCCTTGGGGCCTTTTTTGTGGTTGATTGGAAATGAGAGTCTCATAGACTTTCTGCCATGGGCTGGCTTTGAACTACAATCCTTAGATCTCAGCCTCCTGATTAGCTACGACTATAGGCATGAGCCACTGGTACTTGGCAATTTTATATTATATATAATGAAACTTTTGAAACTCAAAGCATTTTACATTTTGTGTACAGTTTACCTTAACTGTGTATCCATTGATTGTAATAACCACTGGGATATATATAATATTATATATATTTTTTCTACTTCATGGGGATGTGTGTATTTATTTATAATTACTACAGATCATTTTCACATCTTGAGTTATTTGATGTTTGCAAAATTGATCACATCAAACACAGTGTTGTAAATAACTCATGCTAATGCAGTCTGATTGTATTTCATGAATGTATTTAAGATTGCAATCTCCCAGCAGAAAAATGATCAGTAAAATAGGTGAGACCTATTATTATAAGGTCTACAGTAAATTCAGAAACCAGTGACCAGATAATATCAGCAAGAGACAACTTATCTCCATTTCAGCCATCTTAAAGCAGTTCTTAGTACTGAAGCAAATAGGATTGGTTTACTTACAGTTATTATGGTCCTTTGTGATTTGGACATTAAGATTCAATGCTCATAGGACAAGCCCTAAGAACTTGTATGCTAACCTTGCTGGAAGGAAAATAGGAATAACTGGGGGACGTTGTCTGATTCCAGAAGTCGAATAGTAAAACAATAACCCCTTCTCTCAAGTGGATGGTTTTATGGTGGTATAGTGACAGCTTAAAGGTACCAGAGACAACATTGGCTTGCTACCGTTCTTCACAAAGTATGGTCTCTTGTACAGGTATTAATGTTGTTGCATAAAGAATCTTCAGGATGGGATGTAGCTCAGTGGCAAAGTGATTGTCTAGCAAGCACAGTGTCCTGGGTTCAATTCTCACAATCAAAAAAGAACAGACCAAAAAATTAATCTTCTGGTAGTTCACACCTGTGTTCACACCTGTGGTCCTAGCTACTTAGGAGGCTGAGATCGGAGATCAAGGTTAGAAGCCAGCCTCTGTAGAAAATCGTGAGACTATTATATCTAATTAACCAGGAAAAAGCCAAAAGTAGAGCTGTGGTTCAAGTGGTAGAATGTCAAACTTCACAAAAAAAAGCAAAGCAAGAATGAGAGGACCTGAATTGAAGACCCAGTATCAGCACAATTCAAAAAAGAAAACTTCAGAATTTGGGTGCTGGTGGCTCACACCTCTAATCTTAGCTACTCATGAGGCTGACGTCTGAGGATTGAGATTTGATGCTGGATGGGCAGAAAAGTCCCCATGAGATTTTTATCTCCAATTAGACACTCAAAAACTGGGAATAGAGTTGTGTCTCAAGTGGTAGAACACTAATCTTGAGCACAAAGAGCGCTCGGGCTCTATGATCAAGCCCCAAAACAGAAACAAAAACAAATCTTAAGAAAATTTAAGATGACTCTATCTGCTATTAAGTCTGACTGTAAATTATGTGATCGATGATGATTGACACTAATAACATTTAATAAAAAGACTTCTCATGATGAGTTATTATGTGATGGCACTGTGCTGATCACTGTATATGAATGATCTCATTCCAACTTCAAAGTAGCCCTTGGAGGTAGGGACTGTGAGGTCTCCATTTTATGGATGAGAAAACAAGGCCCAGAAATACGTGTCCAAAATCACAGAGTTAATGGGTGGCAGGACAGGGTTCAAATCTTGATCTGGGTACAAAGTACATTTTCTCCTTAAGTTGTGGTTAAAAATTATTATATTCACAATGTGAAATGTGTAAATCAGTGACATTTAGCAATTCACAATTTTGTGTTACTGTTGCATTATTTCTGGAGTATTTTTATTACCTTACAGAAGACCTATTAAGGAGTAATTCTCCAACATTACATTGCTCCTAATTCCTGTTAGCACCAATCTACTCTGTCTCTATGGATTTGCCTGTTCTACACATATTTTATATCAGTGGAATCATACAATAAATGGCCTTTTACCTCTGGCTTCTTTTAGTTAATACGGTGTTTGGGAGGTTAACTATGTCACTGCATTTATCAAAACCTTTTGTCCAACCAGAAGGCAGTGGCTCACTTCTGTAATACTAATCATAAGGCTGAAATATGAGATTCTTTTTTTTTTTGGTGCGGTCATGGGGCCTGAACTCTGGGCCTGAGCACTGTCCCTCAGCTCTTCAGCTCAAGGCTAGTGCTCTACCACTTAAGCCACAGTGCCACTTCCTGCTTTTGTCTTTTTGCTTATGTGGTGCTGAGGAATTGAACCCAGGGCCTCAGGCATGCAAGGCAAGTGCTCTACCACTGAGCCACCTTCCCAACCCCAGTCTATGAGATTCTTATCTCCGATTAACCACCAGAAAGCTAGGAGTGCCAGTATGTCTCAAACTGGTAGAGCACTAACCATGAGAGAAAAAAGCTCAGGGCAGCAAGCAGGCCCTACATTCAAGTCCCATGACCACAAAAACGTAAAAAATGAAACACACCTTCTGTCCATATTATCTTTTTTCCACTTTATTTTATTGGTGAACTTATTTAATGACAAGTAGGGAAGTAGGGAGGTTCCCAAGTGGGTTAAGTTGGAAGTACCAAAAAATTCAGGATCTAGGCTTTCTCCATATGTGTAGTTGCAATGAAGGGTTAGTTGGAGAGAAGAGTTTTTTCCAGACTTGTCTGCCCAGGATGGTTTTGAACCACGATCCTGACATATTAGTCTTCTCAGTAGTTAGGATGCTAGGCATACCACCCGTACCCAGCTTCAATTTCTTTTTACGTATAAGAAAAGCTTGCTCTTAATTTTCCCCCTCCAATCTGCTCTGCCAGATATTCAAGGCAACCTATTCCTCAGCAGTTGCTGGCAAAGAAATGGAATTACAATGAATGATGTAAGATTAATGAAGGTTGAGGCTGGAAGGGGCCCTGTTTCCCCTGTGGTCCACAGTTACCTGATACCTGAACAAAATCCAAAATGTAAGAGAAAGTGATGTCTGTAAGATGGGGCAGCCACTAATATGTGGGAAAGATTTCCTGAAAGAAACCCATATGTTCTGAGCTCCAGGCCTTAACTGAATGTCTGAAATGACAAACAAAACTATCCAATCACCAACCTCAACATGCCCAAGATGAAACTCATGGTCCCTTCCCAGTGTTGTATTTAGTTGTGACAAGCATTCCCATTTCAGATGCCCATCCCAGCAAAAGAATCGTCACATCAGCTTTATCATCCATAGCAAACGAAGTCCCAAGTCCTGCTGATCTAGTCACTCTTACTTATATCCACTGCTACCATCCTAAGTCCAAGTGACCTCATCAGTTCTTCCCTGGATAATCCACTCTAGTTTCTTCACAGCACAGTTAGAGTGGTCCTTTCAAATATAAATTGGTTGTGTTTAAGGCACTGCTCCTGGAAGAAAGACTAAAATTAGGTCTTTGTCTAATCCTTCTAGTCCCAGTCACACTGCTTTCCTTTGAGCTTAATAAGGTTTGCACTCCATCCCACCTCAAGACGTCTTCATCTGCCCCTTATCACTTTTCCCTTTCACCTTAACCTTCATTTCCAAAGGAAAGCTTTCCCATGCACCCTCATGGTAAGACCCTTGCACTAGGAATCACATCCTGATGGTCAGATTCTTGTACTAGAAGTCATGTCCTCATGCTCAGACCCTTGCACTAGGAGTCACGTCCTCATGGCTAGACACTAGCACTTGGAGTCACATCCTCATGGTCACATTCGTGCATTAGGAGTCACATTCTCATGGTCAGACCCTTTCACTAGAAGTCACATCCTCATGGTCAGACACTTGCACTGGGAATCACATCCTCATGGTCAAATCCTTGCACTGGGAGTCACGACCTCATGGTTAGATCCTTGCACTTGTGCTGGGAGTCATGTCCTCATGGCTATTTCCTTGCACTAGGAATCACGTCTTCAAGGTAGAACCTTGGACTGGAAGTTAGAAAGGATTCCTTCTTTTTTCTCAGTATGCAGACTAAGGTCTAAGGTCCATAACAAGAAGCAGCTGGTGCTTCTTCAACAACACACTAAATGCTAATTACATGGCTGTTGAATGGCTAAGTTAATGTGTAACCTTAACAGAAGTGTGGCAGACATGGAAAGTACCCCAATTCCATGCGGTTACAGGATAGCCAAGACTGACCCCCTGGTTGGCAGTGCAAGTCACCTGCGTCCATCTGTTGTGGTTTCACCTCTGGCCCCGTCTCTCCGCAATGGGCCGGGGGTGGGGTGAAGAGGTCAAGTGAAGTAACAGCCACCGGCCTGTGATTGGGCTCTCTGGCTCGCCGGTTGGGAAAGGGGAATGTCTCTGGGTGCTGATTGGCTGTCTCACGGCGGTTGGGTAGGCAGCGGTAGCAGCAGTGGCAGGGGCAGGTGCTTGGAGGGACTGGACAGGGCCCAGCAGAGAGGGAGGAGGCAGGCGGAATGGGTCATTGCCACAGGATGTGCTGAGCGTTGCTTGTGTGGGCTGCCCGCCTAGACCTTCAGTGACCAAAGCTGGATAAGGGTGCTCTGGTGCCCTGTGACAACCACCAGCGATTCTATGCAGGAGAGCTTTTGCTGGGTCGTGGCCAACCGCTTCTACCAGCTGCTGGAAGGTGAGTAGGACCAGTTCCACATCCTGTGCGATGCCAATCGCTCTCGCCAGCAGCAGCAGCTGCATAGCCGCAAGCAAGACAAGACCGCCATGGTGGCTGCAGCTCCGGTGGAGCTACGCAGGAACTTAGGTTCCCAGGCCGCAAGCTGGCGGCAGCCACAGGGAGTCTCAGAAGGAGCTCAAGAGCCTCCCGGTGCCCGGTGAGCCTTGGCAGGACAGCCCAGGCCCTCAGCCATCAGGTACATGGGTAGGAGAGGAGAGGAAGGGCACCGGGTGCAGGACAACCAGGCCAGCTGCCTAGATCCTCGGCATGAGACCAAGGCACTGTGTGCAGCAAGGGTGAGCGCCCTGGAGGCATTTCATGTGCCAAGAGTGCTCTTGGCCAGGAAGGGGGGAGCCTATGAAACGGGGAGCCTGGCTGGCGCCCCAGGTGGTCCTGGGGTGCCACCGAGCCAGCAAGCAAGTCTGGAGCAGGCTGGTGCTACCAGCATGAAGGGAAGGGGGTTGCCGGTGGGGGGCCACAGAGGACGGGGGGTGGGGTTGCCTTTCTCTAACTGGCGCTGGCCTGGCTGCACTTGCATTCCTGAATCACCCCTGACTTCTCTAAGACAGGCGTTCCTAACCCTGGCACCTCCAAGCTTCTAGATGTCTCCTGCCTCATCAGACCATGCCCTGGTGCAGGAAGAGGAAGGGCACCTCAGAAAACACTTCCACCTGACCCGCCCTGGCCTGAGGCATCTGCACCTGCCTCCCACTTCTTCCCTGAGTGCTGAGTGAGGCGAGTGGTTGTCATGAGGTGAGGTGTGTGGTTGTCACTCTTCTGATTGTTAAGGTTAGCTGTGTGGTTGTCAATGTTCTAGGTGTTGAGGTTAGATGTGCAATTGTAACTGTTCTGAGTATTGAGGTTAGGTATGTGGTTGTCACTTTTCTTTTTTTTTTTTTTTAGGTTACAATTTATTTATTGATTTTTATTTTATTTTATTTTTTTTAATTGCATTTTATTTTATTTGAGAACATACTGTACAGAGGGGCTACAATTACATGGGCAGGATAATGCATACATTTCTTACCAAGCATTGCAGCCTCCTCCTTTGTTTACCCTTCACTTCCCTTCCCCGCCTCCCCCCTCTACCCCACCCAATTTTACCCCCCTCCCCCCACCCAATTTTACCCCCCTCCCCCCACCCAATTATACCCCCCTCCCCCCCACACACCGACATTGTAAAGCTGCTTTTGACATGACATTTTGTACTTCTCATTGTTGCAACAGGTCCATCTGAATCCTTAAATGACTTGTTTGTCCCCATCTCCTCCACGTGTTATACTGACATCAAATATAGTGAAAGCGGGGGTTACACTGTAGGGGAGGGACATACAAAGCAACAAAGAAATAATCTTATAAATGCGTTAGAAACACATGCATGAAAGAAACGAAGACATTAAAATACATATTTAAGGGTTCATTTTCCTAACATCACATTATCTGACCTTTTCCGCTTGACTCATACCTATACTAGATATTGCAAATAAGGGAAACCATGGGACCTATGCTTCTTTGGGCCTGGCTTACTTCACTTAATATAATTTTTTCCAAACCTTTCCATTTCCTAACAAATGGGGAAATGTCATTCTTTCTGATGGAGGCATAGAATTCCATTGTGTATATATACCACCTTTTCTTGATCCATTCATCTCCTGAGGGGCATCTGGGTTGGTTCCATATCTTAGCTATGGTAAATAATGCTGCAATAAACATAGTTGTGCTGGTAGCTTTAGTGTGGTCTTGTTTGTAAACATTTGGGTAAATGCCCAAAAGTGGGATTTCTGGATCATAGGGGAGATCTATGTGAAGTCTTCTGAGGAACCTCCATACTGCTTTCCAAAGTGGTTGAACAAGTTTACATTCCCACCAACAATGAAGTAAGGTTGCTTTCAGTCCACATCCCCTCCAGCATCTGTTGTTGTTAGAGTTCTTGATTTTTGCTGTTCTAACTGGAGTGAGGTGATATCTCAATGTTGTTTTGATTTGCATTTCTTTTATGGCTAGGGATGTTGAACATTTCTTCATATGTCTATTGGCCATCCTTCTTTCTTCTTCAGAGAAGCTTCTCTTTAAGTCTTTCGCCCACTTATTTATTGGGCAGTTGTTTCTTTCAGGATTTGTTGTTGGGTGGTTTAATTTTTTGAATTCCAAGTATATTTTAGATATGAGACCCTTGTCCGTTGTATGGCTAGTAAAGATCTTCTCCCAATCGGTGGGCTTTCTATTGATCTTGCCAGCTATGTCATTTGCCCTGCAGAAGCTCTGCAACTTTATGCCATCCCTTTTGTCCAACCTTTCTTTGATTTGTTGTGCTTCCGGGTCTCTATTCAGAAAATTTCGACCTGAGCCAAGGAGACCTAGGGTTTCTCCTATTCCATCCTGTAATGTTTTCAGAGTGTCTGCTTTGAGTTCAAGGTCTTTGATCCATTTGGAGTTGATTCTGGTGCAGGGTGATATATAAGGATCTAGCTTTAGTTTTCTACATGTAGTTAACCAATTTTGCCAGCACCATTTACTGAAGAGGCTGTCTTTCTTCCATTCTATTGTTTTAGCTTCCTTATCGAAGATTAGATGGCTATAGGTCTGTAGGTTCATTTCTGGGTTTTCAATTCTATTCCATTGGTCCTGAGGTCTGTTCTTATGCCAATACCAAGCTGTTTTGATTACTATGGCTTTATAGTAGAGTTTGAAATTTGGTATTGATATTCCTCCAGCAGTGTTCTTTCCGTTGAGGAGCGTTTTTGCTATTCGGGGTCTTTTATTGTTCCATATGAATTTTTGGATTGCCTCCTCTATTTCCTTGAAGAATGAGGGTGGAATTTTGATAGGTATCGCGTTGAATTTGTAGATAGCCTTGGGAAGTATTGCCATTTTCACGATGTTAATCTTTCCAATCCAGGAGCATGGGAGGTTTTGCCATTTTTTAAGTTCTGTGTTGATTTCCTTTTTCAAGATTTTAAAGTTTTCATCATAAAGGTCCTTCACTTCTTTAGTTAAGTTAATTCCTAGTTATTTTAATTTTTGGGGGGCTATTACAAATGGAGTTTCTTTCCTAATTTCAGCCACACTTTTCTCATTGTTGGCATATAGAAAAGCCATTGATTTTTGGGGGTTAATTTTATAACCTGCTACTTTGCCAAAGTTTTGAATCAGCTTGAGTAATTTGGGAGTGGAATCTATGGGATTCTTTAAATACAAGATCATGTCATCTGCAAAGAGGGAGAGTTTTATTTCTTCTTTCCCTATTTGGATCCCCTTTATGTCTGCATCTTGTCTTATTGCTGTCGCTAGGCATTCTAATACTAGATTGAAGAGAAGTGGAGAGAGTGGGCATCCTTGTCTTGTTCCTGAGTTAAGAGGAAATGGCTTTAGTTTTTCACCATTGAGTATAATGCTGGCTGTAGGTTTGTCATATACAGCCTTTATTGTATTGAGGAATGTTCCATGGATTCCTAATTTTTCCAGAACCTTCATCATAAAGGGGTGTTGGATCTTGTCAAATGCTTTTTCTGCATCTATTGAGATAACCATGTGGTTCTTATTCTTGCTCCTGTTGATGTGATAAATAATATTAATTGATTTGCGTATATTGAACCAGCTTTGCATCCCTGAAATGAATCCTGTTTGATCATGGTGTATGATTTTTTGGATGAATTGTTGAAGTTGATTGGCCAAAATTTTGTTGAGAAGTTTTGCATCAATGTTCATCAAAGAAATGGGTCTATAGTTCTCTTTCTTTGATGAGTCCCTGCCTGGTTTTGGGATGAGGGTTATGATGGCTTCATAGAATGTGTTCGGTAGTGAGCTTTCTCTTTCAATTGCATTGAAGAGTTGGAGGAGTATTGGTGTGAGCTCTGCTTTGAAGGCCTTGTAAAATTCCGCTGTAAAACCATCTGGTCCTGGACTTTTCTTACCTGGGAGGGCTCTTATTGCTGTTTCTATTTCAATGCTTGATATGGGCCTGTTAAGCTGGTTTAACTCATCTTGGTTTAGTTTTGG
The DNA here is from genome assembly GCF_024711535.1 of Dipodomys merriami. Lineage (NCBI taxonomy): Eukaryota > Metazoa > Chordata > Mammalia > Rodentia > Heteromyidae > Dipodomys > Dipodomys merriami. Next base: position 28,033 of record NW_027206556.1, on the reverse strand, counting down.
CATGTCAATATTTGCTAGGAAAAGGTCCATTTCTGTCAAGTTCTCAAACTTATTAGCATAAAGTTTTGAGAAGTATTCCCTTATAATGTTCTGAATCTTGGTTGTTTCCATGGTGATGTTTCCATTCTCATCTCTGAGTTTATTAATTTGGGTGTGTTCTCTCCTTTTTCTGATAAGGTTTGCTAAGGGTCTGTCAATTTTGTTAAGTTTTTCGAAGAACCAACTCTTTGTTTTGTTGATTCTTTCTATAGTTTTTTTGGATTCTAATTCATTTAATTCTGATTTAATTTTGATTATTTCTTTTCGTCTACTGGATTGGGGTTTATCTTGCTGCTCTTTTTCAAGGAGGTTTAGATGTGTCATTAAATTGTTAGTTTCCGATCTCTCCAATTTGTTGATGTAGGAGCTCAGAGCTATAAACTTGCCTCTGAGTACTGCCTTTGCTGTGTCCAGGGGAGCTGGTAATTTGTGTGTTCATTTTTGTTGAATAGCATGAACATTTGAATTTCCTTTCTAATCTCTTCCATGACCCACTCATGATTCAGCAGTGTGTTGTTCAGCCTCCATGTGATACCGGACTTTCTTTAGTGGCTTTTGGTATTGAGATCTAATTTTATTCCCTTGTGGTCAGCGAGAATGCAAGGTATAACTTCAATGTTTCTGAATTTAGACAAGTTTGCTTTGTGGCCTAAAATGTGGTCTATTTTAGAAAACGTGTCATGTTCTGCTGAGAAGAACGTGTATTCTGTTGCTGCTGGGTGAAATGTTCGGTAAATATCTGTTAAGTCTAGTTGATCTATACATCTGTTTAGATCTGCGGTTTCTCTGTTGAGTTTTTGCCGAGTTGATCTATCTAGTGGGGAGAGTGGTGTGTTAAAATCCCCAACAATTAATGTCTTTGGATCTATATGGGATTTGAGGGAAAGTAGTGTTTGTTTGATAAATTTGGGTGCTCCATTGTTTAGCGAATAGATATTTAGAATTGTAATATCTTCCTGAAGGAGAGATCCTTTAATTAGTATGTAGCGACCTTCTTTATCTCTTCTCACGAATTTTAGTTTGAAGTCTATTGTATCTGATATTAGGATTGCAACTCCCGCCTGTTTATGAGGGCCGTTTGCTTGGTAGATTTTGTTCCAGCCTTTAACCTTGAAAATATGTTTGTTTTTACGGGCAAGATGTGACTCCTGCAGGCAGCAGATAGAAGGGTCTTGTTTTTTAATCCAACTAGACAGTCTATGTCGCTTAATTGGAGAGTTCAGTCCGTTAACGTTAAGAGATAGGACTGAGAGGTATTTGGGGGTTCCTGCCATGTTATCCACCTTCTTGGGGGCTGTGAAAACTGGGTTCTTCCTAAGGTTCTTGGATTCTCAGTTTGGGTGCAGTTTCTTGGCCTTTGTTGCGTTCTTGTTGGTTTTCTATGTGTAGGACATCTTTAAGAATATTTTGCAGGGCTGCTTTGGTGGAGATGTATTGTTTCAATTTTTCTTTGCTATGGAAGGTTTTTATTTGGCCTTCAGTTATGAAGGAGAGTTTAACTGGGTACAGTATTCTTGGTTGATAGTTGTTTGTTTTTAGGGCATGGCATAGGTCATTCCAGGCTCTTCTTGCTTTGATTGTCTCTGCTGAGAAATCTGAGGTAATTCTAATTGGTTTCCCTTTATAGGTGATTAACCTTTTCTCCTTGACAGCTTTAAGGATCTTTTCCTTGGTCTGGGTTGATCCTGTGTGGATTATAATGTGACGGTGGGATGCCCTATTCTGGTCTGGTCTATTTGGGGTTCTAAAAGCTTCTTGTATCTGAATAGACCTATCTTTTTGTATGTTTGGGAAGTTCTCTGCTAGGATCCTGTTAAACAAATTTCCTAGACCATTAACTTCTGTTTCTAGGTGCTCCTCTACACCCATTATCCTTAGATTGGGCCTTCTGATGGTGTCTTCCAGGTGTTGGATAGACCTATCATATTTCTTGGACTTGTCTTGGATGGTTGTATGTTCTTTCTCTATAATATCTAGGCTGTCTTCAATCCCTGAGATTCGATCTTCTGCATGGTCTAACCTGCTGTCAAGACTCTCTACTTTTTTTTTTATCTCTTTTCCTTCTAATTGGTCAGCTTTGATGGCTTCAAGTTCTTTGTTGAAGCTCTGTTTTAGGTCTTGTATGAATTTCTTTACTTCCTTAATTTGGTGTTCAGTGTTTGTTCTCAAATCTCTTAGTTGATTGGTTATGGTTTCTTTGGACTCCCATTCCTTCTGTTGGGTTCCATTCAGCATTCCCTTTGTGGTCTCCCTGACTTCCTTCAGCTCTTTGTTAATGGATTCCATGAATGCCTTTAGTGATCTTCGTGTATTCTCTACCTGGTCTCTTCATTCGTGAATTACTCTTTGATTAGTTTCCTCCCTTCTGTGGGATTCCTGCAGTTCTCTTTGAGTGTTCTCTGCCTGCTCACGCCATTCCTCCCTTTCTCTTTGCGTATTCTCCAGTTGTTCACGCAAATCCTGTATCAGTTTTTGAGAAGCTTCCTCACGCTTATGATATTCCTGTATAAACTTCTGGGATGCCTCCTCTCTCTCCCTATCACGCTCATACAGAGTCCTTTGTACATTGTCAAACTTCTCATTTATCATGTTTGCTATTAGTGTTTGTAGAGCTATTTGGGAACTCTCCTCTGGATTATTCTTTATCTGTTCTAATCCCTGATTATCAAGGTTGGGAATTGAGATACCCGAATTTGCCATTTTTCTTGTGTTTTTCCGGCTTACTCGGCCCATTTGAGATAAAGATTGCACCAGTTTTGTGCTAGAACACTATCTTAAGGCAACCATCAACCAAAGTTTGCATTTGTACAGTCAATAGTCTACAGATACAATCTAGTTCAACAGATACATCTATTCAACATCAAACGACTATATGTTAAAGGACTTCGAACCTCAGAAAAGAATTTGGAAAACCAGAAATTATTAGGATTAGGGAGAGATGTGGGTAAAAAATAGGAATAGATTGGTGTGGGGAGGCACAGGGAGAGTTAACTATGTCCTAATCACAGTGCAGGAAATGAGTTGGGTAGGATGCAAGTAGAGAGAGAGAGAAAAAGAAGAGACGGAAAGGGGAATAAAGAGAGACCAGAAAAAGAATAGAAACGTAAAAATTAATGTTATTATAGAGGTTAAAAGACCGTCTATTTAGAGAGGAATGTGAATATGTTCAGAGAAGGGGAGGGACATAGAGGAGATGTGAAAAGCTTTAAGGATGGGAAAGGGAGAAGAAAAGATCAGTAGAGCTAGATAAAAAACAAAAAGATAATTAAGAAAGAAAGAAAAAGAGAAAGAAGACAAGAAAAGAAAGGAAAACTCTCATTCACGTATTCCTAAAATAAAAATTATAAGATGAGAAAAAAAAATTTACTGGAAAACAATTATTTTTTCAGAAGAGGCAAAAATTAAAAATTAATAAAAGTTTTAGAAGGGAAAAAAAAATATATATATATATATAAGGTAACAAAAAACAAAAAACAAGCAAAAGCAAAAAAAAAAGAAAAGAAAAAGAAGAAGAAAAAAAGAAAAAAAAGTCTTTTAATTTTTTTTTTTGGGGGGGGAGGAGTGGGAAGAATCCTGTATCTCTCTTTTGTCTGCAACCAGTCTCTTGTTGGAGTCTCTGGTCAGCTTGAGGTCCTGTGGCTTGATTGGTTTCTTAAGTCGGTTGGTTGGGAGATGCAGAAAAATGCTCTGCTTTACCCAAGATTTTGAGATCCCCCTCCCAGGTTATTTTTCTGGGAGGGTGGTCTGCTTTGAGAGTCACAAAAGAGGGGGATGTGGTGATAAGGCTAGGTTCTGGGTAGGGTTGAGGCCTTTCAACAAACAGTAGCTTTTCCCTGGGGCTCTTTTGTGATAAAGCTCACAGTGCCCAGCCTGGAGCCATTCTCCAGGTTTCTGTTTTTCAATTGATTGTGGTGGCTGCTAGAGGGAGGGGCAGCCTCTGGCTCTGGTTACCCAGTGAGGCAAGGCACTCCGATGGCTGGTGCCTGAGCTGGGTGACTTTTCCCTGGATGGAGTTGAGTCTGGCAGGTCACTTCACCGTTAAGTTCTTGTGACCTGCTAAATGACTCATTTTATTCCAAGGCCTGAGCTGGAGCTAGCAGCTCCTCCGAGCTTTGTCGGTATCCAAGATGGAGATCACCGGTGCTGGGGGGGGAGGGGTGGCCTTCCCTCCTCTGCTCCCTGAGGAGTGAGGATGTCGGGCTTGTACTCACGCCGAGTCTTGGATCCTGGGTCGTCTCTGGTCTGCAAACAGCAGGATGAAGATGTTCGCTCCTTGTCGGTTCTTGTTGGTGTTGAGTAGAATTCGCTCGTCCGCTGCGTCTGACTCCTTCGTCCCCGACTCTCTGTGTCTCAGGTATGACTCCGCGGCGGTGGTTGCCGCCGCGGCCCCGCAGCCGGAGTGGCAGCTGATGCGTTTCCTTGGCTTCCCCTCTCTTGTCTAACTCTCTGTCCTGTGATGACACACTTGGTGTGATTCTCTGGCTTAGGACTGTTCACTGGAACTCTAAAACTCCTTTCTATGCGAGAGCTTGTTCAGATTCCAGCTTCTCCTCCGCCATCTTCCCGGAACTCTTGGTTGTCACTTTTCTGAGAAATGAAGTTAGGTGTGTAGTTGTCACTGTTCTGAGTACTGAGGTTAGATGTGTAGTTGTCACTATTCTGAGTGTTGAGGTTAAGTGTGTAGTTGTTACTGTTCTGATTGAGATTAGGTGGGTAGTTATCTCTGGTCTGAGTCGAGGTTAGATGTGCGGTTGTCACTGTTCTGAGTACTGAGGTTATGTGGTAGTTGTCACTGTTCAGAAAACTGAGGTTAGGTGTGTATTTGTCACTGTTCTGAGTATTGAGTTTAGGTATGTAGTTGTCACTATTCTGATGACTGAAGTTAGATGTACAGTTGTTGCTTTTGTGTGTATTTAAGTTAGGTGTGTGGTTGTCACAGTTCTGAGTGCTGAGGTTAGGTATATAGTTGTCACTGTTCTGAGTAGTGAGGTTAGGTGTGCAGTTGTCATTGTTCTGACTGTTCTGATATTGATGTTAGGTGTGCAGTTGTCACTGTTCTGAGTTTTGAAGTTAGGTGTGTGGATGTCACTTTTCTGAGTGTTTGAGATATGCAGTTGTCACTGATCTGAGTACTGAGGTTAGGTGTGCTATTGTCATTGTTCTGAGTATTGATGTTAGGTGTGTGGTTGTCACTGTTCAGAGTACTGGGGTTAGGAGTGTAGTTGTCACTGCTCTGAGTGTTGAGGTTAGATGTGTAGTTGTCACCATTCTGAGTGTTGAGTTTAGGTGTTCTGTTGTCACTGTTCTGAGTATTCAAGTTAGGTGTGCAGTTGTCACTAGTCTGAGTATTGAGATTAGATGTGCATTTGTTACTGTTTTGACTGTTCTGAGTATTGATGTTAGGTGTGCAGGTGTCACTGTTCTGAGTACTGAGGTTATGTGTTTGGTTGTCACTGTTTTTAGTGTTGAAATGAGGTGTGTAATTGCCACTGTTTTGAGTAGTGAGTTCATGTGTATATTTGTCACTTCTGAGTATTGAGGTTTGGTGTGCTGTTGTCAGTGTTCTTAGTATTGAAGTTAGTAGTGTGGTTGTCACGATTCTGAGTATTGAGTTTAGCTATGTAGTTTTCACTGTTCTGAGTATTGAGGTTGGGTGTGTATTTTTCACTGTTCTGAGTACTGGGGTTAGCTGTGAAATTATCACTTTTCTGAGTATTGAGATTAGGTGTGTAGCTGTGTCTGTTCTGAGTTGAGATTAGGTGTACAATTGTCACTGTTCTGAGTGTTGAGGTTAGGTGTGTAGTTGTCACTGTTCTGAGTGTTGGGGTTAGGTGTGCTGTCATCACTGTTCTGAGTATTGAGGTTAGGTGTGTGGTTGTCACTTTTCTGAGTAGTGAGATTAGGTGTGCATTTGTCACTGTTTTGACTGTTCTAATTATTGATGTTAGCTGTACAGTTGTCACTGTTCTGATTACTGAGATTAGATTTGTAGTTATCACTTTTCTGAATGTTGAATTTAGGTGTGCAGTTGTCAATGTTGTGAGTACTGAGCTTATGTGTGTAGTTTTCACTGTTCTGAGTATTGAGGTTTGGTGTTCTGTATTCAGTTTTCTGAGTATTGTAGTTTTGAGTGTGGTTTTCACTGTTCTGAGTATTGAGATTAGGTGTGCAGTTGTCACTGTTCTGAGTACTGCAGTTAGGTGTGTAGATGTCAATGTTCTGAGTAGTGATCTTAGGTGTTTAGTTGTTATTGTTAGCAGAGCTTGTTTGACTATTCCTGGCTTGGTCAAGACTCATCCACTGCTTTCTAGGCAGCAGAAGCTCACGCCTGTTCTCCTAGGTCTTCAGGATGCTAAAACGGAATCAAGGTTCAAAGACAGCCTGGCAGGAAAGTTCAGGAGACTCTTACCTCCTGTTAACCATGGTGGGGCTGCAGTTCAGTGGTGGAGTGACAACCCTGAGCCAGAAATCTTGAGGGACAGTGCTCAGGCCTGAGCATGGACATGCGTGCACACTCACATATACATGTGTGCAGACACACACACAAAGTGTGAGTTCATGCCCTGTCAGAAAATTTTAAGTGCTAGCACCATGACTTGTGCAAATCGCGACTCTACCTTTATCTGTGTGGAGAAGATTTGTTGCTTGAGAATCAGAAGTCTGTAAAATAAAGTCTGTAAAATAAAGATGCTGAAAACCAAATGCTATTCGGTATGTCAGTAAGTGTATGACCTTACTTAATCAAATGAGATAATGCACTTTTACCTTACTTTTTTTCTCAAATTAGAGAAATATAAAATTAAATGAGGCAAGGATTCTCCATTTATTTACTGATCTACGTAGTTTTTGCTGTAATAGTTTGAACTGATGGCCTCACTAATTTTTAGATACAGCTGTCTCCCTATGCTTCCTACAAAGCTGAGATTAGAAGTGCATGCCATCATGACTTCATGTCTAGCTTCATTTTTTTAAACAAATGAAAATGTTGTGTCCTTTAGAAGAGTGTGACACTGCAGCTAGTATTGCTAATAAGCTGACTTTTCACAGTTTTCAATTTTAAAATAAATTTTTGTCATTTTTTTCTTATAGTATTGAGGATCAAACTTGGGGCCTCAAGCAAGCCAGGCCAAAGGACATTATCAATGAACTATAGTCCTACCCTGTGGTGGAAATTTTAAACATGTATGACATTGAATGAACACCCTTTATTTTTCCTGACGTCAGCACTGTGAATTTATATACACAAATTTAATTACATAAATGCACAGTGCTTTTTCTTTTTTCAAAACTTAAGTGATATAATCTGGGATGCAGTCCACTTCCTGCCTGACAGTGCACTACCAACTTTTCTGTCCATTTAGAGTCTAGGCAATCTGGCTTTTGAGATATATATTTACAAATCTTGAGGTAATTTTATAGGTAGAATAACATTGTAGTTTTTTTCAAGGTGCATAATAGAAGAAAGCACCTCATTAATTTCCATTTATGTAGTTACTGTACTAAATTTATCTGTAATGAGTGTTAAAGTTCTACACAAATTTCTGTAAGCCCTTTTATGAAGGTCTATGATTTTCTCTACTTAAATATTTTATTTATTTATTTTATTGTGAAAAAACCATACAGAGGGGTTACAATTACATGGGCAAGATAATGAGTACATTTCTTATGAAGCCTTGTTGCCTCCTCCATTGTTTCCCATTCCCGTCCTTTCCCCTTTCCACCCCACCCCCACCCCTGCCAAAGTTGTAAAGTACATTTTTCAACATAATGTCTTGTAAATGATTTGTTTTCTTCCTTCCCCTTTAAAATTATACATGTTATGCCAAGGTCACAGGACCCCCACCAAGAAGAACTCTACAGCTGTTTTATTTAAACAGGCTGCAGCTTGGGCCTCATCTTACACTCTGACACATTGGCGCTCAGGAGGAGAGCACTGAGCTAAGGATGTGCAGGTGTTATAAAGGTACACACCCAGGTGGTTTATCACCACCTATTGCTCTGCTACAAACAAGCAACAAGTGGTCACTGCCTCAAAATTTTAACCCTTCATTCCCCCCCATTGACTTATAGTCCTGAGACACAATCTTGTAGCTCTGGGCCAAAACTAAATTCCAATACCTCTCGAACTTGAACGGGTATAGTCCCTCTCTGACCTTAGCCATAATATTAAACAATAATATCAATAACAATCAGTTTATTTTTCTTTTCTTGAGGTGTATGCGGAGTGGTTGGGTAGGATGCTTGCAGACTTCCCATGTTTCCCCACGGTCATCCAGGGCAAAGGGTTCAGCTGGTCTGGCATGGGAGCAGTGGATCCAAGCAGCAAGGGCAGGAGGAGTAGTCAGTAGCACCATGTAAGGTCCCTTCCACCGTGGTTCCAGAGATCTCAAGTTGTGCCTTCGAACAAACACCCATTCCCCTGGTTTAAACAAATGGGGGGTAGGAAAAGAAGCAGAATCATAATGCTCTAAGCTGGGGCCACATACTCTTATGCAACAGCTGTAAATAGTCAAGCTTACACAGAAATTCAGTATCATCCAAATCAGCAAGCAATTCAGTCTGAAGACTAGGGATAATGGGTGGAGGGGGTCCATGCATTATTTCAAAAGGAGTAAAGCCAAACCGATAGGGTGAAGTTCTTATTCTAAACAGGGGAAAAAGGAAGGAGTGATACCCAATCTGCACCAGTCTCCAAGGCCAATTTATTTAAGGTCTCCTTTCTGATTCATTCTTTCTACCTGCACTGAACCCTGGGGTCTATAAGCACAGTGCAAATTCCAATCCATCCCAGGTGCTGTGCCTATTGCCTGACTTATTTTTTGAGACGAAGGCCCATCCACTATCTGTCCCAACAGTGGATGGGAAGACATACCTGGTTAGGATTTCTTCCAGGATCTTCTTAGCCATGACTTTCACAGTCTCATGTTTGTTGGGTAGGCTTCAACCCATCCTGAAAAAGTGTCTACAAAAACTAGCAAATATTTATATCCAAATTTTCCAGTTTTAATTTCTGTGAAGTCTACATCCCAATACACACCTGGCCTATCTCCACGGAGGCAAGCTCCTTTTGTAAACAGTTGATTGGGGGCATTGGTGAGCTGACAGGTTTCACAATTTTTTTTAAATTTAATTTTATTTTATTTGTGAACATACTGTACAGAGGAGTTACAATTACATGGGCAGGATAATGCATACATTTCTTACCAAACATTGCAGCCTCCTCCTTTGTTTACCCTTCACATCCCTTCCCAGCCTCCCCCCTCCCCCACATCCCAATCCTATTCCTTCCCCCTCCCCCACCAACGTTGTAAAGATCGTTTTGGACATGACAACTTGTACTTCTCATTGTTGCAACAGGTCCACCTGTGTCCTTAAACAACTGGTTTTTCCCCATCTCCTCCACAAGTTATACTGACATCAAATATAGTGAAAGCAGGGGTTATACTGTGGGGGAGGGACATACAAAGCAACAAAGAGATAATCTTATAAATGCGTTAGAAACACATGCATGGAAGAAAAAAACATTAAAATACACATCTAAGGGTTCATTTCCCTGACATCACATTATCTGACCTTTTCCGCTTGACTCATACATATACTAGATATTACAAATAAGGGAAACCATGGGACCTATGTTTCTTGGGCCTGGCTTACTTCACTTAATATAATTTTTTCCAAGTTTTTCCATTTTCTAACAAATGGGGAAATGTCATTCTTTCTGATGGAGGCATAGAATTCCATTGTGTATATATACCACATTTTCTTGATCCAATCATCTACTGAGGGGCATCAGGGTAGGTTCCATATCTTAGCTATGGTAAATAATGCTGCAATAAACATAGTTGTCCTGGTAGCTTTAGTGTGGTCTTGTTTGTATACATTTTGGTAAATGCCCAAAAGTGGGATTGCTGGGTCATAGGGGAGTTCTATGTGAAGTCTTTTGAGGAACCTCCATACTGCTTTCCAAAGTGGTTGAACAAGTTTACATTCCCACCAACAATGAAGTAAAGTTCCTTTCTGTCCACATCCCCTCCAGCATCTGTTGTTGTTAGAGTTCTTGATTTTTGCCATTCTAACTGGAGTGAGGTGATATCTCCATGTTGTTTTGATTTGTATTTCTTTTATGGCTAGGGATGTTGAACATTTCTTCATGTGTCTATTGGCCATCCTTCTTTCTTCTTCAGAGAAGTTTCTCTTTAAATCTTTCACCCACTTATTTATTGGGCAGTTGTTTCTTTGAGGATTTGTTGTTGGGGGGTTTAATTTTTTGAGTTCCAAGTATATTTTAGATATGAGACCCTTGTCAGTTGTATGGCTAGTAAAGATCTTCTCCCAATCCGTGGGTTTTCTATTGATCTTGCTAGCTATGAGGCTTCACAATTTTTAACAATGTCCTCGATGAGTTGATTTTTACTTTGGAGTGTTGGAGCATTTCCTGCAGTCTTCGGGTTCCCATGTGAGGGACGCAATGGATTCTCTTTAGAATCCCCTTCCCCAATCTTTTTAGCAAGATAACTTTCCCCTCACCAGTTTTCCTTCTCTGTCCAGAGGTTTATAGGCCATGGGAATTTTCTTTATCCACTGCAAGTCTTCTTGGGGGTACTGAGGCTCAGGAGGCAAAGCTCGTGGCCCTGGGTCTACTAGAGTCAGCTCTGGGCTGGAGGGCCAACTCCTTAGCTGCCTGATCGGCCAAGTTATTTCCTTTGGTTATAGAATCAGTTCCCTTTTGATAGCCAGGGCAGTGCATAATGGCAATATTTGCTGGTTCCCATCTGGCCGAGGCTTAAAATTTCTTGTTTGTTTTTAATAGATTTTCCCTCAGCTGTCAGCAGCCCCCTCTCTTGGGAAATGGCTCCATGGCCATGCACGTTGGCAAAAGCATACCGACTGTCTGTGTAAATGTTTAGTCTCTTCAATTTTCCCATTTGTAGGGCTTTTGTTAGTGCCACTAGCTCTGCTCTTTGTGCAGACATTCCCTGGGGGACTGCTTCTTCCCACACTATCTCAGTGTCCGTGATGATTGCTGTGCCTTTGTATCTTTTTCCATCTCAAATGAAACTGCTGCCCTCTGTGAACCATGTATGCTCAGCATGTGATAGTGGCGATTCCAACAAGTCTGGCCTCTTTTCCTTTACCCAGTCTCTCTTTTCACGCTCAATTTCATGTTTTCTGTCCTTCCTTTCCTGTTTTTGCCACGGCTACTAGATCCCTAATAGACCTCTCACCGAGAGTCAGATTCTACAGCTGTTTTATTTAAACAGGCTGCAGCTTGGGCCTCGTCTTCCACTCCGACACAGCGGAGCCCAGGAGGAGAGCCCTGAGCTAAGGATTTTCAGGTCTTATAAAGGCACACAACCGTGCAGTTTAGCCCCATTTGTTGCTTTGCTACAAACAAGCAACAAGTGGTCACTGCCTCAAAACTTTAACCTTTCAATACCAACATCAAATACAGTGAAAGCAGGGATTATACCATAGGGGAGGGACATAAAAAGCAACAAAGAAATCATCTTATAAATATGTTCGAAACAACCGCAGGAGAGAAAAAAAAAAAAACATTTCTTCATGTATCTATTGACTATCCTTTCCTCTTCAGAGAAGTTTCTCTTTAAGTCGTTAGCCCACTTATTTATTGGGCAGTTGTTTCTTTGAAGATTTGGTTTTGGGGGATTTAATTTTTTAAGTTCTAGGTATATTTTAGATATGAGTCCCTTGTCTGTATAACCCATGCTTTCACTGTATTTGATGTTGGTATAATTTGTGGAGGGGAAGGGAAAAAACAAATCGTTTAACTAAGGATACATGTAGACTCATTGCAATAATGAGATGTACAATTCGTTATGTCAAAAAACGAACTTTACAACTTTGGTGAAGGGTGGGGGGAGTGTCGGGTGGGGAGAGGGGGGAGTATGGAAAGGGATGGGAAGTGGAAACAAAGAGGAGGCTACAATGCTTGATAAGAAATGTACTCGTTATCTTGCCCATGTTGTAATTCCTCTGTACGGTATTCTCATAATAAAAAAGAAAAGAAGAAACATTTGAATCCTTATCTTGGGGTTCCAATCCAGATGCCCCTCAATAGATGAATCGATCAAGAAAATGTGGTATGTATACACAATGGAAGTCTATGCCTCCATCAAAAACAATGACATTGCCCCATTAGTTAGGAAATAGAAATGCTTGCCAAAACTCATATTAAGTGAAGTAAGCCAGGCCCAAAGAAACATAGATCCTATGGTTTCCTTTATTTGCAACAACTAGTATATGTCTGAGACAAACAGAAACTGTCAGATAAGTTGATGTTAGGCAAAATGAAACATTTTAAATTTAGTCTGAAGATTGAGTGAATGCTTAGCATAGAGAAATGTCAAGCATTTGGGAATACACTTTTTGACATACACCAGAAACATTAATCCTCCAGAATGTGGGAATTAGATGCTTGCCCCGTGGAATTGGAAGTTTTAATGTACTAAACTATCCAAAGCTGTACAGAAACCTATGAGAGGCCCTTTGCTCAGTATATTCTCGAACCATCAGAGACTGTTTCAGCTCGCTTTCCTCAGCTTTCTTCAGAGCCTAGAAACCCTTTGAGCCAAAATGCAACTATTTTATGGGAACTCTTGCTGGAAATTTTACTGTATTCTTTTCCTTTTCTAAGCTTGTGTTTAGATCAGTGATCAAATGCTAATGCAAGCCTTTTATTGGAAAGGGCTGGTGAAATGCAAGCTGCTGTTCTAGTGTGGAAAAGCAAGGTGGGTTCAATTGCAGTTTTGACCTCTTACAACTGATTTGGGGGGAAAATGTCTGTCACTATTAGCTTTGGTCTTTGGAGATTTAGAGGGAGAATGTAGTATTTGCAGGATATTGGTAAATATCCTAGTAAGTAGCCAATTCTATTTAACACTTCAATTTACATACAGAAATGATGGAAATGACTTTACTATAAAGCAAGTTTAATTGATATAGTTAAAAAATGAGATAGCAGAAATAAGGTAGAATAATCAATGAAGTAATTCTGTAGTTGAATGGAAATACTATAATGGTAAAACTCAAATGCTTATGGGTTGCAAATAGAAAATCTAAAGCAAATATTTTAATTTTTCACTTTGCTAACTTTATTTATGTTGGTGCTAATTCTAGGAATTGAACTTAAGGCCTGGGCTCTGTCCCTTAGCTTTTTCTTTTGCTTATGGTTAGTGCTCTACCACTTGAAGCCACAGCTTCACTTCTGGCTTTCTTAGAGATCACATAACTTTTGTGCCTCGGTTGGCTTCGAACTCTGATCCTCAAATTCCATTCTTACAAGTAGCTAGGACTACAGGAATAAGCCACCAGTACTCACCTTCAACTTGTTTTTTTGTTGTTTTGTTTTGTTTTGTTTTGTTGTTGTGGAGCTTGAGCTCTGGGTCTGGATTTTGTCCCTCAGATCTTCTGTTCAAGCCTAGCACTCTACCGCTTTGAACCACAGTGCTAATTTCAGTTTTTCTGGTGCTCAATTGGAGATAAGAGCCTCATGGATTTTCTGCCAGGCTGGCTTTGAACCACGATCCTCAGCTCTTGACCTTCTGAGTAGCTTGGGTTTCAGGTGTGACCCACCAGTGCCTGGCTCAACTTATTAACAACTTAGTGACATTTTCCCCCTGATTTCAACTACCCCTTCTATTTTGGTTGATCTGATTTGTTTCTACAGTAGAAGTATAATCCTCTATGAAAATATCATAAAGTGATGTAAGTTAGATTTAAATAGTTATTGATATTATAGGATATTAGAGCCATAGAGTGAACTTAAATCCCTTGTGCAATATTTGACACTCAAAAACATTTTATATTCAAGGTAATTACATAATTTTATGTTCGTGATGTACAAACAGGATTTTTAATTTAAGACTTGATAGTACTTACTTATTTGTGTTAGAGTATAAAGTTTAGTTAGGAAATAATAATGAGAAAACTGAAAAAAATCCCTGTATTTTTAAATTTTGTAATTTTTGCCAGTCCTGGGGCTTGAACTCAGGATCTGGGCACTGTCTCTGAACTGCTTTTGCTCAAGAGTAGTGTTCTACCACTGAGCCACAGTGCCACTTCTGCCTTGTTCTGTTTATGTGGTACAGGGCATCTTGCATGGTAGGCAACCACTAAGCCACATTCCCAGCTCTATGCCTGTATTTTTATTGTGGATACATGAGAGGAATTTAATGAGATGTACATCCATTATTTGAATAAATTTTAATATTTTTCTATATGTACTATCAGCGTGGTGTAATTACTCCTAAGGAAAATCAAAGAAGTATAGCAAAAGCTATAAATAATATTTGAGGACCCTTCTAAATCTAAGGGGAAAAAGACAATTTTGGAAGACAGTTTAAGAAATGACAAAGTTCAAAATTTATTTACTAACTTATTAGATGGCTTAAAATACAGGATTTGATTGCATATTCTAAAGCAGCAGAAGAGAAAAGACAAAAGAGGGTTAGCACTTTGTCCTTGTTTCACCTGGATGCTGGATTCTCAAATGGACAAAAAAAGATACCTTCTTGAGTGAGTTGAAAACTGAGTTGAGGCCCACACTAGAGACATATGGCAAATATATAAATCCCATTCAAGGGAAGGAAAATCTTTTTAAAATACAATGTTAAGTACAATCTAATATTGTACTTTAAACTACAATCAAAGGTACTGCTATGTTCTACTTTCCTGGATGAGGTTTAGAACTATGGTTTCATAAAGCTGCTTTTGAAATGTGAAATGTAGTTAGTTTATTAAATTGTGTTAATAGAGGTCATCTATAATTAACCAGGTGTGGTGCATGCCTATGATTTTAACCCTCAGGAGTCTTGATACAGAATGATTGTGAGTTCCAGGCTAATCTCAACATATGTAATGACCTTATTTCAAAACACAGCAACAACAAAAAGAAAGAAAAAGATACCTATAATTATATGGTTTATTGTATACTCTAAAACGTAAGTGAAGTCATAATAGTAATAAGGTTTTATTAAAATGAATAAATTCTAGAAAATAACATCAGCAACTTTTTCCCCTGAAATTCCCATTTATCCAGTGGTATTCCAACTGGTTTTTGGAAAAATGAAATCTTAAGGAACCTATAGAATTGTACCTAGTGTTTCATGAATGTTGTGTTTTAGCCCTCTGCTTTGGTTTTCTGCTGGCAGGCCAGAAGTGGACTCCTAGAAAAGGGGAGCAACAAGGCTGGAATGACAGCTGGAGAAAAGAGGTGATACTTAATAGAGCTGAGCAGAGATCCTACAGGGAATATGGACCATTTGAGGCCAAGAGGCAGGCCGACTTTACAGCTGAGAAGTTTTCAGCTGAAATGTATGTACAGTCCTCAACTGGGATGGTTGGGGAACCAGAGGACTTTTCAGAACAGCCATAACTCTTTGTGAACTTTCCATATTACAGATCTTAGGAACATTTTGATAGTTTAGGCAACAAGTCATTATTATTTTAGATGACACCTGAAAGATCTTCATGTATTTCAGAGATGACCTTATATCAAGATTCAGGGCCAGTTGTATAATTAAATCTAAATGTGGAGCTGGGTTCTGTTGGCTCATGCCTGTAATTCTAGCTACTCAGGAGGCTGAGATATGAGGATCGTGGTTCAAAGGCAACCCCAAGCACGAAAATCCTTGAGACTCTTATCTCTAATTAACCACCAGAAAACAGGAAGTGGTGCTATGGTTTAAATGGTAGAGTGCTAGCCTTGAGATGAAGAGCTGAGAGATATCACCCAGGCCCAGAGTTCAAACCCCATGAACAACAAAAATAAATAAATTATAAATTAACCATGGGCTTGGAAGGTACTTTATCAGTAGAGCATTGGGAGAGCTCTTTAGAATATACAAGGCCCTAGTATCAATGTCTAATTCCACTGCAAAGGAAAAAAAAATATTTTCCATAAGTATGAGAAGCACACAGTGCAGTGTTTCACACGAGTTAACATAGCTGTTTTGCGAGACACCACCTTAACTTATAAAAAGCTGAGTGTCCTGGTACATTCCTGTCACCTATGTGGGAAGCATAAATATGGGGTACAGGCTGGCCTAATCAAAAGCAAGTATACAAAAGTAACAAAATAGCTGGACTCTAGTGGCTCACATCTGTAGTACTAGCTACTCAGAAGGCTAAGATCTGAGGATCACAGTTTGAAGTCAGCCCAGGCAGTAAAATCCATAATATTTTCTCTCCAATTAGCCAGATTAGAACTGAGGCCTAATACAGCAGCAGCTGTAAACAACAACAAAAAAAGGTAAGTAAAAGCTCAAGGTCCTGAGTGTAAGGACCAATACTGACACCAGAAAAAAATAAACAAATAAATAATCAAAAGGAACTGGAGACATGGTTCAAGTAGAGTGCCTTTGTAGCAAGCATACAGTCCTTAAATCAAGCCCCAGCACAGCAAAACAAAACAAAACCAAAACAGATGAGTATATTGGATTCTTTAAAATTTTACTTTGAAGTTTTACACTAAGGAGCTAATTTTAGAGTAGGGATATAATTAGGGTTTTGATTTAGCATTATGAATTCAGTCTCTTAAATAGATTGAAACAGATTCTTAATTCTATGATCAGCTAAGTAGGCTATCATGAGACATGTTAAGAAAAGTCTAATATGATACATGATACCAAACTCTGGAAAGTTCTCTGGTGTGAAGTAATGCATAGGACTGGTGCATTCTACCATGTCTCCTGAGTCAGAGCAAAGCCTTCTACAAACGTAGTTATTATTTTGCTTATGCCTCCTGTTAGTAAGATAGTTCTGTATTCAGGGAGTCAATTTTCTCAAAGTGATTTGACTTCCTGCCATCCAAATTCATTTAGGACCCTGTCCGAAGCAAAGTCTTAGTCAAAGAACATGGCTTCATAAGGCTGGAGTAAGGAACCATTTTCCACCAAGCGCTATTTGGATATTTATAACCTGTCATGTACCAAATGATTTTTCAGGCCTTATAGGGCCCATGGGTCAAGTGTACCTCATCCCTGCTAGAGTCAATTAGAAATAAGTAAATAAAGGACCTGTAGCAGAGAGCAGCACATCTGAAGTAGTGTGCATATGGTGACTAACTAGAAGGGACACATAAAACAGCAATGCACAACCTGGTGGATCTGCCACAAGGTTAGAGAAAGTTCTGGAAAAGCTCACTTTATTTTTTATTTTTGGTGATTATTTCAAATTTTCTCTGTAATGGCCACTTTTATATGTAAAGCTTCTTGGAGCAGAACTAAATTTTTGAAAGGTTTATGTATTTTTTCTCTACTCAGACTTTTATTCTATGGAAAAAATGAAATTTTTGTTCAAATGCAGAAACCGTCGTTGCCATCATTTTTAAAAAGTATGGAACTTTAAAAAGTATAATTGAACATGTCAGTTTTTCTTTTTTTAATAAGTATGGTAGGCTTAAAAAGATAGATTTTTGTGACATGAAAATCTGTCTGTGAAGTGAAATAACATATGTAATGGTAGGGGCACAGGGATGTGAGACAATGAAGTGACTTTTCTTTATTTCTTTTAAAATAATTTGATTTATAAAAACATTGCAAGAATTACATAAAATATTCTCTTATACCCTTCATTTGGATTCCCTGAATATCAACTTCTTAACATATTTCCTTTACCATTCTCTCCTTTTCTACATAGTTTTCTCTTTGTCATTTAGAAATAAGATGTGTGAGTGTTCCTTTATCCCTAAATACTTTATGTATTTGCCAAAAACCATGAGAGAATTATTAAAGTAATTAATATTGATATAGCACTATTATCTGATTCTTTAAATTATTTAATTTGCATTCAAATTTCACGAAGTGTTCTATCTTCTTTAATCTGGAATAAAGTGTAGACCAGTTATTTTTGTAGCATACGTATTTCTCACATGACCCATTGAGAGGACACAACTTCTGATACTCCTACCAAATGTAAATGGCAGTGTTCTCTGGTTTTCTGGTGGTTAATTGGAGATAAGGGTCTCACGAACTTTCCTGCACAGGTTGTCTTTGAACCACAATTCTCAGATCTCAGCCTCCTGAGTAGCTGGATTACACGTGTGAGCCACTGACACCCAGCTCAGGTTTCATGATCCATATGTTAATCTTCTGCATTTTGTGTTGGAGTTTGTCAAGAATTAAACTTCTTGAGTACAAGATTATTTAATTTTCATCAAGTTTTAAAATACAGAAGACCTGGTGTGCTGCTTCACACCTGTTGTTCTAGTAATTATGAGGCTGAAGCAGGATAATTGCAAGTTTGTATCCTGGGTTAGATTAGGAAGACTACGTTTCAAAAAATGCAAAAAACTCAAAAACAACAACAAACTCAAAAAAACTCAAAACAACAACAACAACAACAAAGGAAATGGGAAAAGTATATGGAATATATACTGTTTTCAAGGATTACAATATACACAGGGATGATTTTAGGCTTGGTTTCTATCATTAATATATTTGAGAAGACTTTGGTGTTTTGTTGTTATCTGATCTAGATTTCTATAAATGTAGGACTGATTTTCACTGATGTTGTTTCCCATGTATGTGTTTGCTGTTCAAGTATTGTGTAGACTTTTTTTTAAAGATTTGTGTTACAAACAACCGAGAATAGCCAAAGCAATTATAGGCAAAAGAAACAATGAAGGACAAATCACGATACCAGATTTCAAGCTCTTCTACAGAGCCATAATAACAAAGACAGCTTAGTATTGGCACAAAAACAGACCCAAAGAGCAATGGAACAGACTAGAAGATCCAGAAGTAAAATCACATACCTATATTCATCTGACACTTGACAAAGGAGCCAAAGACATACAGTGGAAGAACTATTGGTGCAGGGAAAACAAGGTGGCCACATGCACAAAACTAAAAGAGGACCCCAACCTGTCTCCATGCACTAGCATCAACTCAAAATGAATTGAAGACCTTCCCATCAAACCTGAACCTGTGAAACTACTGCAGGACAGAGTAGGAGAGACAATTGAACTTACAGGCACAGGCAGGAACTTCCTGAACAAAGTCCCCGGGTCACAACAAATTGGAGACTCGAAGAATGGGACTATCTTAAAACAAAATTTCAGCATCGATGAAGAAATAGAAACCAAACTAGAAAGATAACCAACTAATTGGGAAAAAATATTCACCAGCAATAGATCAGAGAAAGGCCTAATATCCATTATATACAGGGAACTCAAGAAACTAAATCCTCCCAAATATAACCAAATATTAAATGGGAAAGCATCTAAAGAGAAACTTCTCAGAAGAAGAGATACAAATGGCAAAGAAACACATGAAATGTTCATCATCCCTGGCCATAAAGGAAATGCAAATCAAAACACTGAGATACCACCTTACACCAGTCAGAATGGAACACATCCTAATGTCAGCCAATGACAAATGCTGGAGGGTATATGGAGAAAGAGGAACCCTTGCATTGCTAGTGGGAATGTACACTAACACAACCACTTTGGAAAGCAGTCTGAAGGGTCCTCAGAAAGCTAAATATAGACCTGCATATGACCCAGCCATACCACTCCTAAGCATCTACCCTGAGCAACAGGAACCAGGATACAAGGACACATGCACCTCCATGTTTATTGCAGCACTGTTCACAATAGCTAAGATATGGAAACAACCCAGCTGCCTCATTACAGATGAATGTATCAAAAATTTGTAGTACATACATACAGTGAAATATGTAGGCATTAGAAAGGATAAAATAATGGTATTCACCAGAAATTGATAGAATTAGAATAAATCATTTCAAGCAAGGTAAGCCAAGATCAGAAAGACAAATGGCACATGGCTTCCTGATATGTGAGTGTTAAATCCAAAATGCAAAGAGATATGACAAAATAAACAGGATTCAAGAAACAAAGGACCTCTACTTAATTTGTCATATCATTCCTAACTGACTCCATGTTCTCGACCTTATATATGGTAGATAGATAGATAGATAGATAGATAGATAGATAGATAGATAGATAGATAGATAGATAGATAGATAGATAGATACCATATATATGTACCATATATATGTACCATATATATTTACCATATATATGTGCACATCTGAGGGGAGCTAGGAGCAGGACACAGAATCAGAGGGAAATAGGAGACTATATAACAGAGGGGCACATCAGCTACATTGGACATTGAATGAAAATGAACTAAGGAATTCAAGGGCAGCAATGGAAGGGAGATGATTAGAGGGAAAGAGGGAGCAGCTTACACTAAACAAAAGGAAAGAAAGGTACATATCAACCGATTTGGAAGAAATAGTTGTATTGTCAAAACTTATAGAATTCACAAACTTTATAGACCATGATAATGACAATTTGCCTTGTAAAGGTTAAAATGTGTATATGACTTTAAGTATTACTATCCCACAATACTGTGAAATTTGTGAATTTTATGTAATCACTGAATCTCAATAAAAATTATTTTAAAAATTATTAGCCTTTGGACTATATTCTAACAATTCATAATGTGCTATGATTTTTTTTCTGTATTTCTATGTCTAGTCTAATTTACGTAAGGAATTTTGATAGTTTAAAATAATTTCTCTTTTCTCAAAATTACATTAAATGCTAATAAAGAAAATTGGAAAAGAATAGAATTTTAAATCAGAAAAAAATGTTCTGTTTTAAAATTGGTTTGGGTTTTGTTAGAAGGTAGAATAGTCAATGTAGAGAATTTATTTAGCATAATGTTTTATATGAAAAAGGTAAGATTAATCATCAATATTTCTGCATTTGTTTTCAAAAAAAGAAAATTGTAAATTCGATATTTTTTTTTATTGTGGTAAGAATGGCTTTTCTTAGCCATGAGAGAATGGTAGGATAATTTACTGGTGCAAGTATTGAAGCTATTAATAATCCGGATTACTTGATTTCAGGATCCGTTTTTGTTTTCGTCAGTCATGGGGCTTGAACTCAGGGTTTGGGCACTTTCTGCGAACTTCTTTGCTCAAGGCTAGTGCTCTACCATTTTAAGCCACAGCTCTACTTTCAGTTTTCTGGTGGTTCATTGGAGATAAAATGTCTCTTAGACTTTCCTGCCTGGGCTGACTTTGAACTTTGATCCTCAGATCTCGGTCTCCTGAATAGCTAGGATTATAGGCGTGAGCCAAAGGCGCCCAGCCAGGATCTCTTTTAAATAAGTAATTTGTTGTTAGGGAAAATGTTTTGGAAAGCCTATACAAATTTAAAAAAGTTAATAAACAACGTGTTAAAATGATTAAGAAGATGTATTCATTTAGAACTACATCTTGGAGTCTAGTAGAAAAAAAGTAGGTCCTCAGAAAGCACGAGGATGGGCAGAAGGGAAAGCGGGCAGGTGATTACACCACCAGATCCTGGTAGTGTACCACACCATACAGGAGCCTGGATGAGGCAGAACACGGGCAGAGGCTTGGGCTGTCTTATCATATTGCATTGTCATCTTTGACTAGACCAGTGGACAGGTTTGATTGAGACAGGCCGCTGAAAGGATGTGGAAGCCCAAAAGGGGGCATGAGAAGCAGAGGGAGAGGCGGTCCCAGGAATAGAGGTTTTGATGCATTTGACCACACAGGGAAACAAGATTTTGAAACATACAGTGGGAATGATAAAACGTAAGTCATTTTATATATGCTATTTTCTACATAAATTTCAATAATATATGAATCTGTTCATTATGTATGAATATTTAGCCAAATTCATATCAGTATGCTATTATGCTATTACTTTTAGAAAGGCTATCTTGGGACAACTTTTATGATCGCTTTTTCTGATGTAGAAATTGACTAGAGCGTCAGTAGTAGCTTAAAGGAATACTATTCATTTCTCTAGAGCTATTAGAACTGAAGACTGCATAGGTAGATATGGAGCTTGTACCTGGGGATTAGGTAAAGAGACCAGGTAAGGGGTGAATGTGTGTCCTCTGAGAGCCTACGATGTAGTGTAAATCTATGTACCTTTATTTGCTTTTATTGAGAATTGTGATCACTGAATTATGCTTTATAATTATGTATCCTTAAGCAGAGACTGATTTGGGGCTTTGATTTACTGACATAATATTTTTGGTGTAAGTACCTAGGTGATAACTTTATATTTTTGGTTGTGGGGCTTGAACTCTGGGCCTTGGTGCTATCCCTCAGCTCTTCAGCTCAAGGCTAGCACTCTAGCCACAGTGCCACTTCCAGTTTTCAGTGATTTACTAGAGATAAGAGTCTTACAGACTTCCTTGCCTGGGCTGCCTTTGAACCATAATCCTCAGATCTCAGCCTCCTGAGAAGCTAGAATTACAGGCCTGAGTCACCGGTGCCCAGCTTCTAGGTGATAACTTTTTAAAACAAGTTTGCTCTGTTGCATTTAGATTTGAAACTGCTTTTAAGGATCTTTTCGTATTTTATATTAGCTAATGGTTTGTGACAGATGTCTACATACTTGTTGATGCCCAAACAAGTATATGGCCTGGCATATTTATGTATGTCTTAATAAGCTTTCTAAATTCCCACATATTATATACTTTTTGGAGACCTTTCAGAGTCCTTTTAGCTTCTTGGTATTGCTTCTTACTTTATAGTCATTTGTAGATGTGGGTTGCAACTCCAAGAGAAGTTTCTCCTGTATCTTCCTCCTGTTAGACATTTCTTTATGGTTTAATGATACTTTCGATCTTTGCCAGTTCTGCTAGAGTAGGTATGTATTTGGTTTTACAGGGGTGTTGACCTTCATGGTGTCTGCTGACCAAGTGGTAGGATTTACTGTAGGGTAAGGGATGATGTAGAGCAAGGAACTGTGCAAGACCAGCTTTCCATAAATTAGAAACTTGATGCATCTGTACTTCTATTCTTCTTCTTTTAAAGAGTCTAAGCTTTTTATGCAATCTTGTTTTTATTTGTTGTTAGTATTATTCTGGATACAGACAGTTCCAGGGTGACCTGGAGTTCTCTGTGTCCCAGGCTGGTCTCTAAATTGTTAGCTTGCTACTGCCACCTCCTAAATGCTAGCATTACAGACATGTGCCACAATGCCAGGCAGAACTATACTTCTTGGAGTATCTGTTCTAAAAGACAAATGTATAAAATAATAATGCCAAATGTAACATTAGTTTTACTACCATTCTCTTCTATAGGACCTGAAGAGAAACTTTTTGAGTGGTTGCTCAATCTGGAATTCCATATTCTCAATGATCTTTTTCTTACTTCAATTGTATGTATGTATCTAGATATACATATATACGTATATACACATAATATCTATATGTATGTATGGAGAGGTGGCTGTGCCACTTGTGGGGCTTCCAGGAGTGGTGTTGGAAAGACGTGTCTCATGGCATTCATTTTGGGTTTCTTTGTGACAGGAATTTAGGTGGTGATAGTTAATAAATCAGTCTTAGAGTAAGACATTTTAATGTGTGAAGGATCTGGGGCTTGAACATAGGGCCTGGGTGTTCACCCTGAGCTTTTATGCTGAAAGCTAGCACTCTACCACTTGAGCCTTGTCTTCACTTCTGGATTTTTGGAGATAAGAGTCTCACTGATTTTCCTGCCCAGCCTGGCTTTGGACCACAATCCTCAGATCTCCGCCTCCTAAGTAGCTAAGATTACCAGTATAAGCCACCACCATCAGGTAAGACTCACTTTTTGTGGTTTTGGTTTTGATTGTTGTTTAATTGTTTCTGTAGTTTTCAGAGCTGAGGTCTGAACTTAAATCCTTGCACTTGCCAGATGAGTTCTCTTACACTGAGCAAGTCCCCAGGCCCTCCTGTTGTTTTTAATCAGCTAATGTGCAGTCAGTGCTGTCATGTGAACTTTGGATCCATGCGGAAGTGAAAGCCAAGAGATGTGCAGTTCATCCCTTGTTCATGCTGAAAACACTGGCAGAAGGACAGACCCACATGACTGAGTAATGACAATTTGGAGTTTCCTAGGGCTGCCAGCTATTCAACAAATAAAGGATTGATATCCATCCTATATAAAGGACTGAAATTAGACAGCAAAAAAACCCAGAAATAATCTAATTACATAGTTTTCAGAAGAAGAAAAAGATGGCTAATAAAGTCATGAGGAAATGTTCAACAGCCTTAGCTATAATAGAGAACATGCAAATTAAAACTGCAATAAGATTAAATCTACTTCAGTTGGAATGACAGCCACCAAGAAAATGTGGAAAGATGAATTAGAAAAGGAATCTTTATACTCTTTTGGTGGGAATGCAAACTAGTGCAACCACTATGGATATCAGTCTAGAAAGAGACCCTTCCAAAGACTCCATTATACCAATATGAGGCGTATGTCAGTAGAATATATCAATATACCTGAAAGATGCCAGCATAACTCATGTTTATTACAGCACTGTGCACAATAGCCAAATGATGGAATCAGACACCTGGAATCTTCTTGAACTGATAAAGAAGTAATATAGATGTACCATGGAATGTTACACAGCCATGAAGGAAAATGAAATCATGTCGCTCTCAGAAAAGTGGATATAATAGAGGACATCATAATGAACCAAGCTAAAAAATAAAAATAAAAAAAACACAAGGTACGTGATTTTTTCCGATATAGAAGCTAGGCCTAAAGAGCATATATATTCATAGACATGATTGTACCTTTGTGTATATGGGCAGATTTACAAATTGAGTCTACAGGACTGTTTAAGAGGGGAAGGGAAAGGGAAAAAGAGAGTGAATAATTTTGAGATACATTATAACTATATATGAAAATAACATGAAAAATGTTGATCAATGGAAAGTTGGGGGGGAGAGAGAGAGGTTGAGGCAGAGAACTAGCAAGAAGGTTGGCTAACTAAGGGGAAAGAGAATGAATATGGTTAAGTAGATTTTTGTCAAAGTAAAACTGAAACTTTTTGAAATTGTTTGAAGAAGAGGGAGAAGGATAACATTGTGTGGAAATGTCACAACAAAATCTCCCCTTGTATAACTAATATATAATAATTTTTTTAAAGGAAGGGACCTGTTGCTCACATCTATACTCCTAGCTACTCAGGAGGTTGAGATCTGAGAATTAAAAGTTTGAAACCAGTTCAGGCAAATGAAACTGAGATAGATATTCGAATCTCTAGTTAAACAAGAAAAAAAAATAAAAAGCTGGACGTGAAAGTGTACCTCTAGTGATAGAGTGCCAGCCTTGAGAGAAAAAGCTGAGCGAGGGGAGAGAGAGAGAGAGAGAGAGAGAGAGAGAGAGAGAGAGAGAGAGAGAGAGAGAGAGAGAGAGAGAGAGAGAGAGAGAGAGAGAGAGAGAGAGAGAGAGAGAGAGAGAGAGAGACCCTGAATTCAAGACTCGGAACCCGTACAACAAAAGAAAAACAAAACTAAAGTAGAATTTAATCAAAGTTCATGGCAAAAAGAAACTGTGAGGTTAAAAAATTGTTATTAAATTTTTGTCAGTCATGGGGCCTGTAACCTTAGCCTAGGCACTGTCCCTCAACTCTTCAGCTCATGGGTTGTACTCTACCACTTTAGCCACAACAACACTTCCAAATTTTTCTGCTTATGTGGTGCTGAGGAATTGAACCCAGGGCCTCATGCATGCAAGGCAAGCACTCTAACACTGATCCACCTTCCCAGCAACTGTTATTAATTATTAAAGAGTTGTATAGAAGGGTTACCATTTCATAAGCATGTAATGAATTTTTTCTTTGGGGGCAATTTCACCCCTTCCTTTGTTATCTCCGTTTCCCTCTCCCATCTCTACCTACAAATTGTATAGTACCACAGTTCATTTTCCTGTTAGTGTCTATTGAGTACCACTGCTGCATTTTTTCACCATTGGTTCTTCCATTGCTTTGCCTCCTATTACCCACCAAAGACAGTTAAAGGAAAAACAGGCAAAAAACAAGAAACAAAGACCAAAAAGAAAAAAGTAAAAACACCATCTTCATCAACAAGAGGAAAAAAAAATATTAAAAAGTTGTTGCAATTTCCTGAAATTCCTGTTGATAAATATTATTTTATATGTTCACTGGCACAGAGGCATTCATTGCACCTTTGGGTCCCTTCCTTAAGAATACCTCTTTTAATTGTGAGTGTTTTTAAAAATTGAATGTTGTTTCTACATACTTAGAACAAAAAATATTTAAGTTGAGATGTATTTTATTAATGCAATATAATTTATATGTACTTTTAAACCTTAAAAAGCCATCATTGAAAAAATTTTTTCTGAACCAGGTTGTAAAAAATGCTGCATTCCATATGTGACTGTAAATTTTTTACAGCAGTGTTGGGAATTGAACTTGGCTTGTTATACCAAACACTCTGTCACTTAAGCCACAGCATTTTGTTGGTCTTCTACTGTAGTTCCAGGCCCAACATAGTCTTATTTTTGGGAAGTATTTTTAATACTTGTAGTTTAAGAATATTTATGGTTGAGGCTGGGAATGTGGCTTAGTGGTAGAGTGCTCACCTAGCTAGCATGAAGTCCTGTGTTGGATTCTTTAGTACCACATAAACAGAAAAGACCAGAAGTGGTGCTGTGTCTCAAGTGGCAGAGTGCTAGTAAAAGAAGCTCAGAAGCAGTGCTCAGGCCCTGAATTCAAGCTCCAGGACTGACCAAAAAAATAATATTTATGATGTCCTCTCTGTTTCCCTCTCTCTGTCTCTCTTTCTGTCTCTCATGTTGACCATGGTGCTTGAACTCAGGACCTGGATGCTTAAGACCAGTGCTTTACCTCTAGAGCCACCATTCTACTTCCTTTGTGGTGATTAACTGGAGTCTCACAAACCTTCCTGCCTGGACTAGCTTCAAATTGCAGTCCTCTGCTTCCTGAGTACTAGGATTACAGGTGTGAACACCTCAGTTTATGACTCCTTTAAGTAGCTGGAATTTTCTAAGATAAGAATTTTGATTTATTTATAGTCATTCTCCCTCCCCCTCTCTCTCTCTTGGTTGTAGGGATTGAATTCAGGACGTAGGCTAGTGCATTAAAGCAAGTGCTTTACCACTTTGAGCCACAGCTCCATTTCCAGTTTTCTCGTGATTAACTGGAGATAAGACTCACACATACTTTCCTACCTGGATGGCTTTGAACTGTGATTCTCAATCTCAGCCTTATGAGTAGCTAGGAGTATAGGCATGAGCCACTGTTGCCTGGCATATAGCCCATTCTTATTTTATGGAATTTTCTAGTGATATAATTAATTTTCATATTCTGGAAATTTATATGGATGAAAAATTCATTTTACTGTGGCAACTGTATGTGCACATAACTCCTTGAAAAGCAAACACTTAAGAAATAAGACACTAAATTTGAGCTCAGTGACCCCCACTTGTAATTTCTAGAAACTTGGGAGGATCATGGTTTGAGGTTATCTGGGGGAAAAGACTGAATATCAACAAGCCAGACATGGGGATATACATCTGTAATCTCAGCTATGCAGAAAGCATAAGTAGGAAAATTTTGCTTCAGTGCAATGCTCTTAAGTTTAAAACTTAATAAAGCATTTTTTTAGAAAAAGAAGAAATGGGCCATTAAAATTTGCTTTTGCAATCTTATGGTTGTAAAAGCATTACTGTAAACGCATTCATATGACTGCAGAGGCTTTTGCTGTTTTTCAATGGCGTGGAGTTAATGGCCTTGAAGGAAGAGGACTCAGTGGAGGAGACCCTGTGTGTCCTGGATGAAGAGTCTCCAACTAAGTATGGTGTTTCACGTATTTTCCTCATTAGGTTGTAATCTTTTCATACATCTTCTTAATGTATTAATAAGGAGCAATCCAGCTCAAGCTATCTAATGAGTAATTTTTTTTAGCATAATCATCTTATTTGGGTTCTAAAACTTGCATTCCCATTTTTTTCTGTCTTAACAGTAGATAGCATTGTGTCTTGCATTATGACCATAGTCATTCTCAGTTTCCTTTTAAAAAATATTTTTGCTATCTTTAGGTAGTTGTACAAAGCAGTTGATGAATACAATGCGTCTTGATCAATGTTACCTTTTCAGCATTCTCCCCCAATTCTCCAAGCCACCCCTTCCTTTACTTAT